>NC_051320.1:74478319-74782636 GCF_015220235.1 Choloepus didactylus | reverse complement strand
AACACATCACTCTCTCCTATAGATAGATCAACCAGACAGAAGACCAATATGGAAATTGAAAACCTAAACAATCTGATAAATGAATTAGATTTAACAGACATATACAGGACATTACATCCCAAATCACCAGGTTACACATACTTTTCTAGTGCTCATGGAACTTTCTCCAGAATAGATCATATGCTGAGACATAAAACAAGCCTCAATAAATTTAAAAAGATTGAAATTATTCAAAGCACATTCTCTGACCACAATGGAATACAATTAGAAGTCAATAACTATCAGAGACTTAGAAAATCCACAAATACCTGGAGGTTAAACAACACACTCCTAAACAATCAGTGGGTTAACGAAGAAATAGCAAGAGAAATTGTTAAATATATAGAGATGAATGAAAATGAGAACACAACATACCACAACCTATGGGATGCAGCAAAAGCAATGCTAAGGGGGAAATTTATAGCACTAAATGCATATATTAAAAAGGAAGAAAGAGCCAAAATCAAAGAACTAATGGATCAACTGAAGAAGCTAGAAAATGAACAGCAAACCCATCCTAAACCAAGTAGAAGAAAAGAAATAACAAGGATTAAAGCAGAAATAAATGACATAGAGAACAAAAAAACAATAGAGAGGATAAATATCACCAAAAGTTGGTTCTTTGAGAAGATCAACAAGATTGACAAGCCCGTAGCTAGACTGACAAAATCAAAAAGAGAGAAGACCCATATAAACAAAATAATGAATGAAAAAGGTGACATAACTGCAGATCCTGAAGAAATTAAAAAAATTATAAGAGGATATTATGAACAACTGTATGGCAACAAACTGGATAATGTAGAGGAAATGGACAATTTCCTGGAAACATATGAACAACCTAGACTGACCAGAGAGGAAATAGAAGACCTCAACCAACCCATCACAAGCAAAGAGATCCAATCAGTCATCAAAAATCTTCCCACAAATAAATGCCCAGGGCCAGATGGCTTCACAGGGGAATTTTACCAAACTTTCCAGAAAGAACTGACACCAATCTTACTCAAACTCTTTCAAAACATTGAAGAAAATGGAACACTACCTAACTCATTTTATGAAGCTAACAACATTCTAATACCAAAACCAGGCAAAGATGCTACAAAAAAGGAAAACTACCGGCCAATCTCCCTAATGAATATAGATGCAAAAATCCTCAACAAAATACTTGCAAATTGAATCCAAAGACACATTAAAAAAATCATACACCAAGACCAAGTGGGGTTCATTCCAGGCATGCAAGGATGGTTCAGCATAAGAAAATCAATCAATGTATTACAACACATTAACAAGTCAAAAGGGAAAAATCAATTGATCATCTCTGTAGATGCTGAAAAAGCATTTGACAAAATCCAACATCCGTTTTTGATAAAAACACTTCAAAAGGTAGGAATTGAAGGAAACTTCCTCAACATGATAAAGAGCATATATGAAAAACCCACAGCCAGCATAGTACTCAATGGTGAGAGACTGAAAACCTTCCCTCTAAGATCAGGAACAAGACAAGGATGCCCGCTGTCACCACTGTTATTCAACATTGTGCTGGAAGTGCTAGCCAGGGCAATCCGGCGAGACAAAGAAATAAAAGGCATCCAAATTGGAAAAGAAGAAGTAAAACTGTCATTGTTTGCAGATGATATGATCTTATATCTGGAAAACCCTGAGAAATCGACGATACAGCTACTAGAGCTAATAAACAAATTTAGCAAAGTAGCGGGATACAAGGTTAATGCACATAAGTCAGTAATGTTTCTATATGCTAGAAATGAACAAACTGAAGAGACACTCAAGAAAAAGACACCATTTTCAATAACAGCTAAAAAAATCAAGTACCTAGGAATAAACTTAACCAAAGATGTAAAAGACCTATACAAAGAAAACTACATAACTCTACTAAAAGAAATAGAAGGGGACCTTAAAAGATGGAAAAGTATTCCATGTTCATGGATAGGAAGACTAAATGTCATTAAGATGTCAATTCTACCCAAACTCATCTACAGATTCAATGCAATCCCAATCAAAATTCCAACAACCTACTTTGCAGACTTGGAAAAGCTAGTTATCAAATTTATTTGGAAAGGGAAGATGCCTCGAATTGCTAAAGACACTCTGAAAAAGAAAAACGAAGTGGGAGGACTTACACTCCCTGACTTTGAAGCTTATTATAAAGCCACAGTTGTCAAAACAGCATGGTACTGGCACAAAGATAGACTTATAGATCAATGGAATTGAATTGAGAATTCAGAGATAGACCCTCAGATCTATGGCCGACTGATCTTTGATAAGGCCCCCAAAGTCACTGAACTGAGTCATAATGGTCTTTTCAACAAATGGGGCTGGGAGAGTTGGATATCCATATCCAAAAGAATGAAAGAGAACCCCTAACTCACCCCCTACACAAAAATTAACTCAAAATGGACCAAAGATCTCAATATAAAAGAAAGTACCATAAAACTCCTAGAAGGTAATGTAGGAAAACATCTACAAGACCTTGTATTAGGCGGCCACTTCCTAGACTTTACACCCAAAGCACAAGCAACAAAAGAAAAAATAGATAAATGGGAACTCCTCAAGCTTAGAAGTTCCTGCATCTCAAAAGAATTTCTCAGAAAGGTAAAGGGGCAGCCAACTCAATGGGAAAAAATTTTTGGAAACCATGTATCTGACAAAAGACTGATATCTTGCATATATAAAGAAATCCTACAACTCAATGACAATAGGACAGACAGCCCAATTATAAAATGGGCAAAAGATATGAAAAGACAGTTCTCTGAAGAGGAAATACAAATGGCCAAGAAACACATGAAAAAATGTTCAGCTTCACTAGCTATTAAATGCAAATTAAGACCACAATGAGATACCATCTAACACCGGTTAGAATGGCTGCCATTAAACAAACAGGAAACTACAAATGCTGGAGGGGATGTGGAGAAATTGGAACTCTTATTCATTGTTGGTGGGACTGTATAATGGTTTAGCCACTCTGGAAGTCAGTCTGGCAGTTCCTTAGAAAACTAGATATAGAGTTACCATTCGATCCAGCGATTGCACTTCTCGGTATATACCCGGAAAATCGGAAAGCAGTGACACGAACAGATATCTGCACGCCAATGTTCATAGCAGCATTATTCACAATTGCCAAGAGATGGAAACAACCCAAATGTCCTTCAACAGATGAGTGGATAAATAAAATGTGGTATATACACACGATGGAATACTACGCGGCAGTAAGAAGGAATGGTCTCGTGAAACATATGACAACATGGATGAACCTTGAAGACATAATGCTGAGTGAAATAAGCCAGGCACAAAAAGAGAAATATTGTATGCTACCACTAATGTGAACTTTGAAAAATGTAAAACAAGTGGTTTATAATGTAGAATGTAGGGGAACTAGCAATAGAGAGCAATTAAGGAAGGTGGAACAATAATCCAAGAAGAACAGATAAGCTATTTAACATTCTGGGGATGCCCAGGAATGACTATGGTCTGTTAATTTCTGATGGATATAGTAGGAACAAGTTCACAGAAATGTTGCTATTTTAGGTAACTTTCTTGGGGTAAAGTAGAACATGTTGGAAGTTAAGCAGTTATCTTAGGTTAGTTGTCTTTTTCTTACTCCCTTGTTATGGTCTCTTTGAAATGTTCTTTTATTGTATGTTTGTTTTCTTTTTAACTTTTTTTCATACAGTTGATTTAAAAAAGAAGGGAAAGTTAAAAAAAAATAAGAAAAACAAGGAAAAAAAATGTAGTGCCCCCTTGAGGAGCCTGTGGAGAATGCAGGGGTATTGGCCTACCCCACCTCGATGGTTGCTAACATGACCACAGACATAGGGGACTGGTGGTTTGATGGGTTGAGCCCTCTACCATAGGTTTTACCCTTGGGAAGACGGTTGCTGCAAAGGAGAGGGTAGGCCTCCCTATGGTTGTGCCTAAGAGCCTCCTCCCGAATGCCTCTTTGTTGCTCAGATGTGGCCCTCTCTCTCTGGCTAAGCCAACTTCAAAGGTGAAATCACTGCCCTCCCCCCTATGTGGGATCAGACACCCAGGGGAGTGAATCTCCCTGGCAACGTGGAATATGACTCCCAGGGAGGAATGTAGACCTTGCATCGTGGGACGGAGAACATCTTCTTGACCAAAAGGGGGATGTGAAAGGAAATGAAATAAGCTTCAGTAGCAGAGAGATTCCAAAAGGAGCCGAGAGGTCACTCTGGTGGGCACTCTTACGCACACTTTAGACACCCCTTTTTAGGTTCCAAAGAATTGGGGTAGCTGGTGGTGGATACCTGAAACTATCAAACTACAACCCAGAACCCATGAATCTCGAAGACAGTTGTATAAAAATGTAGCTTATGAGGGGTGACAATGGGATTGGGAAAGCCATAAGGACCACACTCCACTTTGTCTAGTTTATGGATGGATGAGTAGAAAAATAGGGGAAGGAAAGAAACAGACAAAGGTACCCAGTGTTTTTTTTTACTTCAATTGCTCTTTTTCACTCTAATTATTATTCTTGTTATTGTTGTGTGTGTGCTAATGAAGGTGTCAGGGATTGATATAGGTGATGAATGTACAACTATGTAATGGTACTGTGAACAATGGAAAGTACGATTTATTTTGTATGACTGCGTGGTATGTGAATATATCTCAATAAAATGAAGATAAAAAAAGTATTGATTGATAGTTTTGATAGTTAAAAAAAAAAAAAAAAGACAAAATGAAAACCTGTGTATTTGCAGTGAAAAATTTCCCTGTTCAGTTTTTAAAGAGCAATATCTATGAAACCCATTTTGCTTTTTAACTCTTCACTTTGAAGAATTCAGTGTTTGCTATATTAAAACGAAATAAAAGTGAAAGTGGCCACACTTCAGGTAAATACCACAGGCAGCCTGCAGTGTCAGTTCAATAACTAGAAATTCGTCAGGCACAAGAATGGTCAGAAAGAGCAGAGAAACATGAAGGAACTCTCAAAGCCAACCCATGCACTGCTGAGCCCAGTAAATTGAGTAAATAGCTTTTGTGAAAACAAGAAAGGGTAGTGATGAGGCAGCCAAGAGAAAGCAAACCAGGGCTACCTTTTACCTGCTGAGCAAAGAGATGGAGGTCACAGCTGATAAGAAGCCATTTGGAAGTCTCTTGATTTGTAAATATTAGGGACAAGAAATTTCAGGTAAAACAAAGCAAAGCCTGTCAGAAATGGTTTTTCTTCTTTTTTTCTTCTTTTTTTCAAAAAGAAACCCAAGCACAAAAACCTAAATCAACTACTGGGTTTGCAGTTGCGGAGGGAAAGGCTATGGAGGATTAAAATATTTGTATGAAGATGGCTACATGTGTAGAAAGTCAAAAACCGCTTTCTGCCTCATGTTTATAGATATTGTGCATTTTGAACCCATGGTATTTACTAGCAGAGAAAAGTTTCATTCTGATTTAAGGCATGCTCCTGTAAAGAGAGGTTCATTCAACAGCCAAGCATATGTTTCTTAAATGCATATAACATGCCAGGTTCTGGGCTAGAGAGTGGAGATTATGGAGATGAATAAGGAATTTAACCTGCCCGTGAGAGGCTTATGGGTGTGCTAAGTGAGGCAGACACATCAATTAGATAGACTTTGGCAATGCAGTGAGAGAGATGGAGCCCCAGGAGACTGTGTGTGTGGAGTAGGGGAGCTTCACTTAGAGACCCTTGCTCTGGGTTTCCAAAGAAGAAGTCTGAGCTGACACCTGGGGCGACTGGGAATTAACTTTCCAAAGAAGCTGGTAGGGTCGGGGTAGAGTAGAACCTCTTTCTAGGAGGGATCAGCATGAGCAAAGGTGAAGGACATGAGAGAGTATGGATTGGAGGGAGGAGTGGGAAGGACAGGAGGGACTGGATGCTACAAGCAGTCAGTGATATTCCAAGGTCAAAAATGTCAAGGCAGGAAGAGGAGGGGATATTGTTGGAGAGAAAGATCAAAGTTGTAACTTTTTTATTTTTCTCATTACTGTCTGAAACCTTTCCATGCCAATCCCCCATCGCCCCACACAAGCACACTTTTAAAAATAATCACGATTTTAGTATATTTAATTGAATATTCACTATCAGTAGGCTAGTCCTTGGGAGATGGGGCAGCTGATTCGTATTAACAGTAATTACCCTCAGGTGCTCACAGGCTTGGACTAAGTTTTCTCTTCACTGCTGCCGGAAGTGGGCATCCCAGTCTTTTCCCTCATCATCCATTCCGCCCCTGTCCTGTTGAATAGCAGCAAAGTGGCTTGGGAGCTGATCTTGGCTGAAGGTCAGTTGGTCTCAGGATAATCCTGTATCCATTGCCAGTGTTTAGGTTCAGTAATGAATGAACCTCACTTCTGGCCAACGAGAGAAGAGGAAAGTTTGGAGGAGGATTGAGGGAAGGAGAAACTTGTTCAGCCATGCTTTCCCCAGTGGTGAATGAGAACGAGAAGCTTGCAGCTCCAGTAGCTATGAGGGGACTCAGGTTTAGGATTAAGCTGGTGCTGAGGATAGTGGAATGGGGAGATGCAATGAGCCAAGGACCTTGCCGAGAATGTTGAGCTGCCAAATCTATTTGACTTGAAGTCTGTATCATTATGGCACTTCCTGTTATGAAACATACTGACTTTACCTACTGTTTAATCCAGTTTAGGTTTGCTTGCCTGTAATTTGAAATCCTGTGTATCCTAAGTAATACAGGACCTAAGTGACCTTGATCAGACACCTGTGTGACCTTTTGTGACCATAATCCTTTTGAACCACATTTCCTTTATCTGTGGGAGAAATGTAATTATATCCCACAGAGTTTCTCAGGAAAATTATTTGAGATCCAGCACAAAGACTGAGGGAGGAGTCATGAGCTGATCATGTCCAGTGCCTACTGTGCACATGAAATAGGCTGGTCCTTGGCTTTAGGAAGTTTAGAGACCAGGAGAAAAGAAGTTCACAGATAATTTCCATATAAAATTATAGAAATAAGATCACATGCATCTGGATCTTTGCATGATCGTGTTTTAGATCATTCATAGAATGTTTGTTGAGTCCTTACTATTGCAGGCACCTGCTCTAACTCAGGGTGGGAGAAGCAGTGGGGATGAGGAAGGGGATTAAGGAAAGGCATATCTGAGGAAGTGACTCTTAAGTCAAAACCTGAAGGATGAGTAGGAGTTAGGTAAAGAAGGGCAAAGAAATATCCTGCATAAAGTCCAGGAGGTGGGAGGCAACTTGGTGAATTCAAGGCAGAGAAAAGGAAGCGTGTGGTCAGAGTGTGGTGACTGAGGGATGAAGTGGGAGATGAAGTTGGAACGTTAGTACAGTAAAGGGACAGATAATGATTTATCCATGTGCAAAAGGAAGCCATTAGAAAATTTAAGGGAAGAGAATCATGATCTGAACATAGTTTTTATTTTTTTTTATTTTTAATTTTTTTATGGGATTTAGGTGTTCATGGTAACACTGGGGCTACTCAGCAGTCTAGATGTGGGAGTGATGTAAGTAGCTTGGGCCAGGGTGGTGGTGGTGCAGACCGAGCAAAGTGGATGGATTTGAGCAGTATTTTGGAGGTACAGTTTACTGGACTTGGTGATGAATGGAAGGGATGGGTTGAATCACGGAGAGAGTGATGTGAAGGACGACTCTTTGGTTTCTGTGTAAGTAATTGGGGAAGACTGGAGAAGGCATAATATTTTTTTGTGTGGGAATACCAGGGGTTCGGTTTTGAATGTGTTAAGCTTAAGACGTCTGTAAGGCATCGAAATTGAGATGTTGGTAACAATTTTGCTTATGTCTACAGCTTATAGGAGAGGTCTAAGGTGGAGTTAAAATTTGAGGGTTGCTGACATCCAGATTGTATAAAACGCCATGGGAATGGATGGTACCAGTTAAAGAGTTAATGGCGAGTGGGAAGGGAACACCTCACATCTTCTGGGAATCCTTCCCTCATCCTTCAGGTATAAAATATTCTTTCAGAAGCCTGGCAAAGGAGAAGAAGAGAGGCCCATAACCTGGATGGGGTGCCGAGTAAAGGGAAGGATTTTAAATTGTGAAGCTGGCTGAAAGGGAAGGGTGCTGAGAAAGGGAAAAACTGCGGATGTTGGGTAGGTGACTATTGATGAAGTATAATCCTGAGGGAGATGGAAGGGAATTGAAGATTTTTGGCCTTAAATCCCTGAGACCAAAGATAAGGGGGTGTTTAATTAATTTTGAAGAGTTGGGGGCATGGGGAGTTGAGGTAATTTACTACCAGAGACCTCAAAACATACACACACACACACACACACGGTGCTTCATGAATCATCTAGGTGTGGTGTATGGTTTCCTTTAATGCTTTCTTTTACAATACCCAGCACATAGGAGTGATTCAGTAAGTATTTGTTGAATGAATAAATCTCCTCAGAAAAGGACTTTAGATTGACTCTGTGGGAGTATCCATGTTAGAGGATATGGAGGGAGTAAGTTATAAAAAAATAGGAAGCCACTGGGTAAGCCCATGATAACTCTGTTTTGAAATCACTATTTTCTCTGCCTCTTCTGTTTGATTGTGAGTTCTTTGAAGGCAACATCTGTCATATATAAATTCATATTTCCAGGACCTAACCCAAGGATAGCACATAGTAAATGCTCAATAAATATATGCCAAATGCATGCAAGAGGGTGTCCTCAAGTGGATGTTTGAAGGATCAAGAAGATTCAGAAGGGGGAGTGAATATGTTCTTTTCCAGATGGAGGCAGAGATGTAAGCTAAACTGTAGGTATTGAAATAATTGCCCATGTGGAAGCAGTAATGAAATTGCCTGATTTGGTTTTCTCATCTGTAAAATGGAGATTAGTAACTTCCTCAAACAACTGGCAACTGATGGTTTCTGGATTTTCATTTAAGTCTATGTAACATCAGGGTTTCCCACTGTGCCTTGCTCCCACCTCACCATGTTATTTCCCGTGACCACCTCTCATCTCGCAGCTGCCTTGTTTCTTCCCACTTAGGCGTGATGAAATGTTTTCTGTCTTGGACATTTTCCGTATACGATTTGTTTCTGAGTTGCATTTGTTCCTGTTTCCAAGCTCTTCACTGCGGTTTGAATCCACGGGGTATTGATCACCCTGCCCGCGCCGAAGGTATTAAACTGCAAATTGAAGGTGAAGGTGTTGAATCTCAATCCATTAAAAACAAAACTATCCAGAAGGTGCCTGACCAGAAAGGAACCCCCAAACGACTGCATGCAGAAGCAGAGACAGCTAAGGTGAGTATAATCCAATTAATTAAGGAGATACTGAAGCTGCTCCTTTGCTATTTCGTGGTCCAGCCATAGGGAAGAACTGATAGGACTTTCACAAATTACCATTGTATCTTAGGTTAAATGAGTGCTGTGTCTCAATTGTAAGTAATAATGAATTAAAATATTGACTGCATCCCCTCTGGAGTGAAGTTGAAACACATCTGTGGCCAGCCTTTTTTTTGGAGAAGAATGCCTTTGCCATAAAGCTAAAATATTTGTCTGTTCGGCTTCTGGTTAACACTTTATGGTGTTGGGTAAGTCAGATAACTTTCTGAGCCTCAGATTCATCATCTATAGAATGGATATCATAAAAACTACCCCTCCCATCAAATGATACTGTACATGCAGAGGCATTTTGTAAAATGGCCAGTGCTGCACAATTATGAGGGGATTTTGCTGACAAACACTGTTAGTTAATAATAGTAACTTGACATTTTTACTCTTGAATATACTGGCTTACTGTGTACCCATAACAATCCTGTGAGATGGACAATGGCAAACAGGACTCTAACTAATGAAAGATGCAGGATACTGTGTGCTTGTCAATCTTTAGCCTACATGTAGGTATCATAAATTGACAAAATCCTCATCAGAAAAGACACACAAGAACGTGGATGAGGGTGATTCTTCACTAAAGGCAATCTCTTACAAAGACTTTCCACAATGGTACTGGCATGTATAGATTTTTATGAAACCAATTAACATGTTCAAGTTGGGGGGGAACTGTGCTGAAGATGTTCATATTGGTGTGCTCATTTTAGTCTCATATGGCATGTGGGTTTTCCCTTTGTGCTTTCTCTTTAAGGAAGTTTCTTTCAAGCATTTGTTGAGTGAATGAATGAATGTGTGCATGCCTCAGGAAGCAAATGTTGCAGTCACTGCCCCCCCAAAAACTATTAAATAGACAGGTCACTGTGCTGTCATACAATACATTCCCCTCCCCAATAATGTTTTCCAAAATCAAATGGGAAGAATTATTTTGCTTTATCTATGGTTTCAAATAATTAGCTTCCCTTCTTCAATGTGGGTAATTAAAAACTGATGGCCTTAATTGTGTGTGTCTATATGTCAGTGGGAGTGTATGTTGCAGGGAGTGGGGAATGATTAGCCAGGAAGATATTGCAGATATTTTGCACTCGACATTTTATCTGAAGGAAATTGCTACTCCTAGGAAATTAGTTGATGGTCATTGACGTTTGGTTTGTGAGCAATGTTGAAATTTGGTGAGCCCTATTATTACATCTAAATCTGATCAATCTATGGTGCTACACAGGCAACTTGAAAGAGTGAGGGAGAAAACCCTCTTAATCTTATGAGCCTTCTTCAACATGGAAGATAAATAGAGTTTTCCTGAAAGCGTCTGTACAAAAGGATGCTTAAAATATTAAAGATCAGAGTGGAGGAAAAAACACAAATTAATAATTGATATATGTCTAATTTTCAATTCAACTTTAATTAAATATTTCCATATTATATCTCTTTTATTTGCAAAACAGATTGGAAATATAACAAATTTTGATCCAAATCTAATATGATTTGATTACTTCAAAATTATTTTGAATATGTAATATTGTAGTAAATTCTGAATTTTAATGTCAGTAGCATTTGTCTCTAGGTCCCTTTATATTTGCTTTGCTGAAAGCATACTTTACTGAGAATTTAGTAGTGTACAATAAACCTTCCTCAAGAAAAAACCATATGTTAGAAGCCAGATCCACTAGAGTTCATCCGAATCATCTACAATGAAACCTTGAAGCCAAGGGGATTGAAAGGGAGTTCTGGGGCTTTTCACACTTATGTCAAATATTTTGGGATGAACACAGGACTAGATGCCAGTGGTGGAATCTGGTGGGGATAGAATTAAAATTAAATACCACAGTGCAGTCACTGTGGACCCCAGTAGCATCTCATACCCTGAAGTTTCTGGACCACAGACAATATAAACTTGTTCTGTGCATGTGCAAATACATTTTTTTTTTTTTTTTTACTTTTTATTTTGAAATAAATTCAAACTTACAGGACAGTTGCAAAAATAATACAAACCCCATACACAGAACTCCAGCCTACCCCAACCCCCCTCCACCAATACCCAGATCTACCGACTTTAATATTTTGTCACTTTACCATTTCTTTCTTTCCCTCTCTCCCTCTCTTCCTCCCTATCATCCATCATCTATTGCTCTGTCTTCTGAACATATGAGAGCAAGTTGCACACATCCTTGAACAAATAATATAATTCACATATACATTTCCTATGAATAAGAATATTCATTTATGTAATCACATTAAGTGTAGTTAAGAAGTTCAAGTAATTTAACATTGATAAAAAGCTTATATTCTATATTTCATTTTTTTCTTATGTCCCAATTGTGTCCTTTTGAGCCTTTTCTCCTCTATTCTTAGATCTCCCCCAGGATCATCTATGGCATTTAATTGTCATTATCTATTTAGACTGTCTTTTTTTTTCAATTGTGGAAATATATATACAGCATAAATCTTCCCATTCCATCCCCTCCCAAGCATTCCACTTAGTGGAATTAATCACATTTAGAATGTTGCAATGCCATCAACTTCTCACCATCCATTACTAGAAATTTCCCTTCACCCCAAACTGAAACCCTACACTCATTTCTTATTAACTCCCCATTGCCCCTTCCCCCACTTCTATACTCTACTTTTCATCTCTATGATCATATTCTCTGATACTTTCTTTGTGTTTACCGTGGGGCTTCAATTTAACATCCTAAATCTATAACAATCTTGTTTTCTTTGATACCAACTTAACTTCAATAGGACACATAAACTATGTTCGTATACTCCTCCATTTCCCCACCATTATGTAGTTCTTGTCAAAAATTACGTATTTTACATTGAGTCCAAAACCACTGATTTATCATTCCACTTTATATATTTTAGATCCTGTAGGAAGTAAATAGTGGAGTTACAAATCAAAAATACAGTAGTATTGGTATTTGTATTTACCATGTGATCTTTACTGGAAATCTTTATTTCTTCATGTGGTTTCCGTCAATTGTTTAGTGTCCCTTCCTTTCAGCCTGCACAATTCCCTTTAGCATTTTTTATAGGACTGATCTACTGGTGATTAAGTCCCTCAGCTTTTGATTATCCGGGAATGTTTTCATCTCCCCTCATTTTTAACCTCCAGGTGTTTGTGAATTTTCTAAGTCTCTGATAGTTATTGACCTCTAATTGTATTCCATTGTGGTCAGAGAATGTGCTTTGAATAATTTTAAGTTTTTTTAAATTTATTGAGACTTGTTTTACATCTCAGCATATGGTCTATACTGGAGAAAGTTCCGTGATCACTAGAGAAGAATGTGTATCCTGGTGATTTGGGATGTAATGTTCTATATATGTCTATTAAATCAAATTCATTTATCAGATTGTTTAGGTTTTCAGTTTCCTTATTGGTCTTCTGTCTGGTTGATCTATCTATAGGAGAGAGTGATGTGTTGAAGTCTCCCACAATTATTGTGGAACCATCCATTGCTTCCATCCATTGTCAGTGTTTGTTTCACGTATTTTGTGGCACCATGACTGGGTGCATAAACATTTATGATTGTTATTTCTTCTTGTTGAATTGCTCCTTTTATTAGTATGTAGTGGCCTTCTTTGACTCTTATAACATCCTTGCATTTAAAGTCTATTTTATCTGAGATTAATATTGCTATTCCTGCTCTCTTTTGGCTGTAGCTTGCGTGAAATATTTTTTCCATCCTTTCACTTTCAATTTCTTTGCGTCCTTGTGTCTACGATGAGTCTCTTGCATGCAACATATTGATGATTCATATTTTTTGATCTATTCTGCCAATCGATATCTTTTAATTGGGGATTTTTATCCACTTACATTCAACTTTATTACTGTGAAGGTATTTCTTGAATCGGCCATCCTATCCTTTGGTTTATGTTAGTCAGATATATTTTTTCCCTCTCTCTCTTATTGACCTTTAATGAACCAATATTGAATCTCTTTAGTACTGAAGCTTTCTCTATATCTCTCTCTCCTTTCTTTGTTTCTCTGTCAGTAGGGCTCCCTTTAGTATCTGAAGTAGGGCAGGTCTTTTATTAGCAAAATGTCTCAGCATTTGTTTGTCTGTGAAAAATTTAAGCTCTCCCTCAAATTTGAAGGAGAGCTTTGCTGGATAAGGTATTCTTGGTTGGAAATTATTCTCCCTCAGAATTTTAGCTCTGTCATGCCACTGCCGTCTTGCCTCCATGCTGGCCTACATTTAATTTTTCTGTTCTATAGCACCAGAGGGTCATGGGAGTTGTGAGGCGTCTTATTTTTTTGTGTGGATAAATAATTGAATTTCTGGTAACTTAAGCTTCTTTAAAATTACCTAGATGTTATTTAAAGGAAATCTCTGGCCAGAAATTTATGTGACTAAAGCCATTTGATAAGTATAAATTGGTAGAGTTTTTCTAGGGGACAGTGATACTAGTTATCAAAATTTTAAACCTGTGTCATTTCTGAGCCAATACTTCCATCACTAGGATTGCTAGGAATTTGTCCGAAGGAAATAATCATCCAGGTGTGCAAAGATGGCTCCAGGAGGAAAGTCACTGTAGCACAATTTATAAGTTTAAAATATGAGAAATTACCTAAATATTCACTCATATGACACTCACTAAAGCAACAGTGTATGTCCGTGCAATGAAATAAAATTCCTCCTTTAGAAACATAAGGGAAACCAATGTGTAGTTATGTGGAAAAACGTGTGATAATATTTTAGAGCGGGGAGAGGAGGAGGACAGATTATTGCACAGTGTATATATTTATGTTCCCATTTATGTAAAATTGTCTTTCTCTGTGTGAATGCATCACCAAATCAGGAAGGATTTCCTCCACAATTTGAGCAGCAGTTATATCTAGAGATGGGGTTATGGGGAAAACTTTCACTTCCTCCACTTCTGTTTTGTTTGTTTTTAATAAGATACACATCCTTTTAAGCATATGTATTTTAAAACCCTTTTCAGATTGTCCTATTAACTTCAGTGGCTCAGTTACGACTTTTCCTGTTTATTGGGTCAGTATTCTGCCCTTTAGGTGCTGAATTTTCTCACATCTTCTAATTCTTTCTGGTAAGTATATTTGCCAAGTTGTGCACCTGGGGTGGAGGAGGCCATTTGTTGAGGTGCTTTTGCATCAGTTTCTACCTGAACTTTGAGGATGCAACAGCTCTGACCAGGTTTGCATTAATGCTTCAACTTGTTCTGTCTCCTCAGTTTCTGATTATGCAAATCAAGCCCTCCCCCAGCACCCCCCATTCCCATTGTAAGAACCTGGTTCCAGCTCCCTGCCATGCTCACGGACTCAGCCTCTGTGAGTCCTGGCCTTGTCGGTCTCTGGGAGCCATCCGTGGACATGTCAGCTGCTCCAGATCCCCAGAAGGCTGGTGAACACCATTCTTCCTTGTTACTGAGGTTTTCTCTTCCTTCTGACACCTAGAGAATTTCTCCTCTTTGATTTCGAGCTTGGCTTTTTATAAATTTAAAATATGTAAAAATGTATTTTCTAGTATCTGTAAGTTTCAAGAACCCAAGGTTGGGGGTGGGGCAGTGATTATAGCATGTGTTAAATCTACTAACTTGACCATGAAATTTTTATTGCTTTATAATTTAAAAATACATGTATATTTCTGTTCTTGGAAAAAGTCTTTCTTGCTTCTGTAGCCTAGAAAGTGATTATGGGACCCTTGTCCCCAATTCCTCAAAACACTCAGAACCCTAATTCTAGAAGGGGGTTATCTGTGCCACAGATTGCCTTCACAGCTATCACAGGCCAAGGAGAAACTGATAGAAAACGAAGCTCACTTTTGAGCCTTATTGAGCAGCAGTCAGTCTAATTGAAATATGGATCTGCAAAAGATATTTACCAAATTAAGTTCTAAATTTGTTTGAGTACAAGGGATCCAGAGAGAGTGTACGTGTGACCCCACAGCTGTGGTTATAAGTTCAAGACACAAAACTATACTTACTTAGCTTTACAGATAGATGGATACAAGGCTAGAGATATAGTAGGTACAGCATTTTCATCTCATTGCAAGGCCCAGAAGTTATCCAGGTACACAGCTTCTTTTGCCCGCTTAACCCACATAGGGCATGCACAGCGGCTACAGAAGACATTCAAGATGAAACAGAGAAGGCACCGTCTCTGTTTCCCACCAATTTTTTATACTGTTCTAGTCATGTATATCCAAGGTCAACTGATGGCCCACCCCTGGGCCAGGTATAATTCCACACAGAATTTCCAAGGAAACAGACCTGTGAGAAATTACAGTCCTTCCCAGACAGGCCCAGACTTTACTCAGAGCAGTAGGGACAGGACTGCCAAGGAGTGTACTCCTTCAGAGGAGAAACTTGACCTGCACTGTGAAATATGGGTAAGAGTCAAATACATAGCATCAAGAATGGAAGGCACCCATAGCAATGAAGTCTAAAGCCTCTCGAGACAGGGTGTGGTAGCAGAGCTGCTCAGGTGTGTTCTGCATGAACCTCATTACAGTCAGGGTTTGTATTGTAGAATCCTAGGTTGGAACAGTAGATAGGGGCCGAGGTGTATGGGATTTAAATGCAGGGGTGAGGAGTGTGGATTTATTCTGTACCTGGACTGTCCAATATGGTAGCCATCAGCCAAATGTGACTTAAAAAAATTTTTTTATAATTTATTTATTATTTTTTAATTTTGAATTAATTTCAAACTTACAGGACAGTTGCAAAAACAATACAAACCCCATAGAGTACTCTAACATACCCATGCAGATATCCAGATCCATCAATTTTAACATTTTGCCATCTTTGCCATATCATTCCATCTATCATCTATGTATGTATGTAACTATCTATCGATCATCTATTTTGTGATTTTTGAGGGCAGTTTGCACACATGATAATCCTTGAAAGCATGACACCTCATTGTGCATTTTCTACAAACAAGAATATTCAATAATGTAATCACCTTAAGTGCAGTTATCAAGTTCAAGAAATTTAACATTGGTATAAGGCTTATATTCCATATTCCAATTTTTCTTATATCCCAATAATGTCATTTTGAGTCATTTCTCCTCCATTCTTAGATACTATCCAGTATGATGTGTTGCATTTAATTGTCATTGTTTCTTTAGTTTATGTCTTTCTTTATTTTAATTGTGGAAACAGATATATAACATAAATCTTCCTATCCCAACTCTTCCCAAGCATTCAATTCAATGGGATTAATCACATTCACAATGTAGTGATAACCCTTATCACCATCCATTACTAGAACTTTTCCTTCAGTCCAAACAGAAACCTTACATTCATTTTGCATTAGTTCTCTGTATTAGCCAACGTTCTCTAGGGCAACAGAACTGACAGTTTAAAAAAAAAAATGTCTCACATGACTATGGGGATGCACAAATCAAAATTCCATAAGGCAGGCTGCAAGCTGGGAACTCTGATGAAGGTTTTCCCCAGGAGAAATTTACTGGCCGAGGTAGAGATGGAAATTCTCTCTTCTGACTGCTGAAACCGTCACTGCTCATTTTAAAGCCTTCAGCTGATCGAATGAAATGACTCATGGTTGAAAGCAATCTTCTCAGTTGATTGTAGATGTAATCAGCCATAGATGCAGTCAACTTACTGATGATTTAAGTCCATGAAATGTCCTCACAGTAACAATTCAGGCAGGGGTTGCTTAACCAAACAACTGGACACCATAACCTGGCCAAGTTATACATGAACCTAACAATCACAGTCCACCCCTTGTCAACTTGGCAGCCATACACATCACCTTAAACCATGTCTAATCTCTAAAATACAATAAGTCATATTTTTCACCTAACAATACTCAGTTGTCCTGCATACAACCAGAAACATAGTAAATCTCTCCAGAATAGGGTTCAAGTCCTTGGGTAATACTTACTCTTAAACTTGGTATTCTATAACTTAAATACTATGACATGATATTAAATACAACATATGTCATATGATAAGGGGATAAGATGGGGAAGAAAATAAAGAAATTTGCTTTATTTACATATGTACATACTCATAACAAAACAAGGAAGAAGTATTCATAACCATTGCAGTCCTTGTTTCTGTAACTTGTTACATGGTCCGTAGTTCATGTTTATCACTCCTTTCTTCTACCACCCATTCCGTGTTCTCTTTACCCACAGCAAGCACCTCAGCTAGCCCTGATTCTTTGCCTGGTGGAGCAACCTAAACTTGCATTACTGATGTTTCTGGGCCATTGGTAGTCCTTCCTGGATTGGGTTGTTGCAGTTTTTCATTGACTTTAATCACAGGGCATGGTAGTATTAAGAGATGTCCTAGGGGATCTGGTGGTTCTTTACTCCCAGGTTATGGTTTCAAAATGACTTTCTCCAAAATGTCTCTGGGCTTCTGTCTCTCTTAGCTTCTCTCTTTCAGCCTCTGTGCACCTTGTTTGTTCTCCCAGGGTGTTTCTAAGCATCTGGGGGTCCTCTCTCAGCTTTTCTGGGGCAAATTCTGGGCTTCATTTCTTAGCTTAGCATCTCCAAATGTCTTTTTGTCTTCATCTCTAAGCATCTGGTTCTGTGTCGGCTCTTAGCTTCTCCAGGTGCACACTCTGGATTACATATCTTAGTTTCTCTCCAAAATGACTCTTTCAGCTTCTCTGAGATCTTTTTCTCTGTGAGCTCTTAAAGGACTCCATTAAACTAATCAAGACCCACCCTGAATAGGTGGGGCCACACCTCCATGGAAATGATTTAATCAAAAGGTCCTACCCACAATGTGTCTGACCCCACAAGGTTGGATTAAAAGAACATGACCTTTCCTGGGGTACATAACAGTTTTAAACTGGCACAAATAGTGAGCGGTGCCACTCCCATTTCCAGCCCTTGATTTCTAGACCTGTGAATCCTGGCTATGGGAGAAACAACCCCATGTAGTGAATGCTGATTTAGGGCAAACACAGCCTCGTGGAGAACATTGCTGCAGCCCTGCAAGGTGTTTCAACCTAGCTGGCATTGTAATTAAGTCTTCAAAAGGTCATTCCATCATTCTGTTCATACAGCTGCTTTATAATGATGGGGAACATGGTAAGACCAGTGAATTCCTTGAGCATGTGCCCATTCCAACTTCATTTGCTGTGAAGTGGGTCCTTGAGCAGAAGCAGTCCTGTGTGGCATACCGTGATGGTGGAGAAAGCATTCTGTAAGTCTATGGCTGGTAGTTTTGGCTGAAGCACTATGCGCAGTGAAGGCAAATCCTTATCCAGAGTATGTGTCTATTCTAGTTAGAACAAATCACTGCCACTTCCATGATAGAACTGGTCCAATGTAATCAACCTGCCTCCAGCTAGCAGGCTGACAATCACTTTGGGGAATGTTGCCATATCAGGGCCTGAGTGGTGGTCTCTGCTGCTGGTAGATTGGGCACACAGCAGTGGCTGTAGCCAGGTCAGGCTTGATGAGGGGAAGTCCATGTTGCTAAGCGCATGAATAACCTCTATCCCTACTACCATGGCCACTTTTTTCATGAGCCCTTTGGGGACTGTCATCCTCTAAGATCCATCTGTTTTCTGCATAGGCCAAATAGGGGCATTGAATGGGGATGTGGTGGGAATCACCACCTCTACATCCTTCAAGTCCTTGATGGTGGCACTTATCTCTGAAATCCCTCCAGGAATCTGGTATTGGTTTTGATTTACTATTTTGCTGGGCAGGGGAAGTTCTAGTGGTTTCTATTTGGCCTTTCCTACCATAATAACCTCCACTCCACAAGTCAGAGAACCAGCATGGGAATTCTGCCAGTTGCTGAGTATGTCTATTCCAATTATGTATTATTGAACTGAGGAAAAGAAAAACACTGAATTGGGCTGGGGATCCACTGGATCTACTGTGAGATGGACCCAAGATAAACTCCATTGATCACCTGACCTTCATAAGCCCCTACTCTGACTGGTGGACTGCAGTGATGTTTTGGGTCTCCTGGAATTAATATCACTTCTTTAACCCACTGATTGTTTAGGAGTGTGTTGTTTAACCTCCAGGTATTTGTGAATTTTCTAAGTCTCTGATGGTTATTGACTTCTAATTGTATTCCATTGTGGTCAGAGAATGAGCTTTGAATAATTTCAATCTTTTTAAATTTATTGAGGCTTGTTTTATGTCCCAGCATATGATCTATTCCGGAGAAAGTTCCATGAGCACTAGAAAAGTATGTGTATCCTGGTGATTTGGGATGTAATGTCCTGTATATGTCTGTTAAATCTAATTCATTTATCAGATTGTTTAGGTTTTCAATTTCCTTATTGGTCTTCTGTCTGGTTGATCTATCTGTAGGAGAGAGTGATGTGTTGAAGTCTCCCACAATTATTGTGGAAGCATCAATTGCTTCCTTTAGTTTTGCCAGTGTTTCTCTCATGTATTTTGTGGCACCTTGATTGGGTGCATAGACATTTACGATTGTTATTTCTTCTTGCTGAATTGCCCCTTTTATTAGTATGTAGTGGCCTTTGTCTCTCAAAACATCCCTGCATTTGAAGTCTATTTTATCTGAGATTAATATTGCTATACCTGCTTTCTTTTGGCTGTAGCTTGCATGAAATATTTTTTCCATCTTTTCACTTTCAGTTTCTTTGTGTCCCTGTGTCTAAGATGAGTCTCTTGTATGCAACATATTGATGGTTCATTTTTTTTGATCCATTCTGCGAATCTATATCTTTTAATTGGGGAGTTTAATCCATTTACATTCAATGTTATAACTGTGAAGGCATTTCTTGAATCAGCCATCTTATCCTTTGGTTTATGTTTGTCATATTTTTCCCTTCTCTATTAATATCCTTTATTGTACCCATACCGAATCTCTTTAGTACTGAACCTTTCTCCAAGTCTCTCTGTCCTTTCTTTGTTTCTCTGTCTGTAGGGCTCCCTTTAGTATCTCCAGTAGGGCAGGTCTCTTGTTAGCAAATTCTCTCAGCATTTGTTTGTCTGTGAAAAATTTAAGCTCTCCCTCAAATTTGAAGGAGAGCTTTGCTGTATAAAGTATTCTTGGCTGGAAATTTTTCTCATTCAGAATTTTAAATATATCGTGCCACTGCCTTCTTGCCTCCATGGTGGCTGCTGAGTAGTCACTACTTAGTCTTATGCTGTTTCCTTTGTATGTGGTGAATTGCTTTTCTCTTGCTGCTTTCAGAACTTGCTCCTCTTCTGTGTTTGACAGTGTGATCAGTATATGTCTCGGAGTGGGTTTATTTGGATTCATTCTATTTGGAGTTCGCTGAGCATTTATGATTTGTGTATTTATGTTGTTTAGAAGATTTGGGAAGTTTTCCCCAACAATTTCTTTGAATACTCTTCCTAGACCTTTACCCTTTTCTTCCCCTTCTGGGACACCAATGAGTCTTATATTCGGACGTTTCATATTATCTATCATATCCCTGAGGTCCATTTCGATTTTTTCAATTGTTTTTCCCATTCTTTCTTTTATGGTTTCATTTTCCCTTCTGTCATCTTCCAGGTCACTGATTCATTGTTCTACTTCCTCTAGTCTTGTACTATGAGTGTCCAGAATCTTTTTAATTTGGTCAACAGTTTCTTTAATTTCCATAAGATCATCCATTTTTTTATTTAGTCTTGCAATGTCTTCTTTATGCTCTTCTAGAGTCTTCTTGATTTCCTTTGTCTCCCGTACTATGGTCTCATTGTTCATCTTTAGTTCTTTGAGTAGCTGCTCTAGGTGCTGTGTCTCTTCTGGTATTTAGATTTGGGTGCTTGGGCATGGGTTATCCATATCGTCTGGTTTTTTCATATGCTTTATAATTTTCTGTTGTTTTTGGCCTCGTGGCATTTGCTGAACTTGATAGGGTTCTTTTAGGATTTGTAGACCAATTGAAGTCCTTGTCTCTAATTTATCAGATCTACAGCTTCGTGGAGTACACTTTCTCTAACTAACCAGCAGGTGGCGTCCACGAGCCACCTGTTCTCCACAAGCCAGTTCTCCCCTGCTTAGCCTTTTTGGTGAGTGGGGGAGTGAGTCTTGTGGGGTCCAATTGGTGTACCAAGCTTGCGTGTGTAGTTGGTGTTTCCTGCCCTGTATATGGGACATGTTTCTGGGCAGTCAGGGAGGGGGGGTGGCCCTAACAATCAAATCTCCCTGGTGATCCTAGAGTTTTAAAGCTGCTGCAATAGTCTAATCCTTCAGTTCAGTCCTGCCACAGTTTGTTTCTGCCACTGACCCACAAGTCCTTGGTATTGGCGTATGGCTCCTGAGACTTGCAAGTGGGCCCCTCTTCCAGGCTGTGCACCCCAGGTCCTCTGTTGAGGGATGACTGTGCTATGTCACAGGTGAGTGCCGTCCCCCCAGGGCAGTTCTGGGCTGCTGGGCTGTGTAGGGAGGCTCCCAGTCTGCTGAAATGATGGCTGAATGGGGCTTTGTTAATTCACACTGCTCTACCTTCCCAACTCTGGGACAATCAGCTGAGGTTGCAGGGAAGGCTAATGTCCACGCCCAGTTTTGTGGTGTGTGCCTGTTATTTGAAGCACTTCCGTCACACTGGGTTGTCTGGGGCAGCTCTCGGCTATGGGGCTGGCGATGGGCAGGAGTGTTTCCTGTCCACCAGGATGATGGCTGTGAGCGGACACCCCCCTTTTCTTGGGAAGTTGTGATGTTTAGTGAATTTTCTCAGCCACTGGATTATTGCCTTTTGTCTCAGGGCTCTCTTAGTTCTACTCTTGACTTGACCTGCCCAAATTGCAAGTCTTTGAAGCTTTCTGTATTGGGCTTCTTAGAGTACTTGTTTTAGAAAAAGGAAAAAGGATTTAAAAAAAAAAAAAAAAAAAAAAGGGCCCTCCTCAGAGATCTAATGGGTTATTGAAATGCTAAGAGACAAAGCAACCAGGGCCATTAAGGAAAGGTCCACAGGGCAGAGAGATCAGCTTTTCTTCGGGATTTGCATATGCGCCTCAGGGCCTGAGCTCTGCCCTTCCCCTTTCTATGTTCACCAGAACTCCAAATATCCTCCGCTTTTATTTTGGAGTTTTTCGTGTTGTTTTTTTCTATGCCTGTCTCCTCTCTGCTGGGCTGGCTGCTCTCAGATTCTCTGGTGTCTGGTCTCAGTCTATCTATGGTTGGAGTTTGGATCAGTAGAATGAGTTTCTGATAAGGGCTGCCACTGCAGTTCTCCCTTCTCCTTCCCAGAGCTGACAGCCCCTCCTCCCATGGGACTGAGCCTGGCAGGGAGGGGCGCGGGTCCCCTGGCCGCAAAAACTTACAGATTTTGCTGATCTCAGCAGTTCCACGTTTTCATGAGTGTTGTATGAAGTATGCCCAAAGTCAGATTGCTCTGTGGTGTCCAGTCCACGCAGTTCCTGGCTGTCTACCTACTTTCCTGGAGGAGTAACTAAAACATACAGCTCACCAGTCCGCCATCTTGCCCCGCCTAATATCACTTCTAAGCTGATATTTATTCATTTATTTTAACATCCCATTCCCTTCCTCCCCCCATTGTTCATTTCCCTTTTTTTAATAAGATTTGTTCACACATCATACAATCATCCAAAATATACAATCAATTACATTACCATCATATAGTTGTTCATTGATCACCCTGATCTATTTTTTTAACATTTTCCTTGTACCAGAAAAAGCGATAGTAAGAATAAAAAAATAATAGTGAAAAAAGAACACCCAAATCGACCCCCCCACCCTATTTTTTTGCCCCCATTTCTCTACTCATCCATCCATACACTGGATAAGAGGATTGCGATCCACAAGGTTTTCCAAATCACCTTGTCACCCCTTGTAAGCTACATTGTCATAAAATTGTCTTCAAGAATCAAGGCCACTGGGTTGGGGTCTGATAGTTTCATGTATTTACTTCTAGCTATTCCAATACATTAAAACCTAAAAAGTGTTATCTATATAGTGCATAAGAATGTCCTCCATAGTGACCCCTCAACTCCATTTAATTCTCTCAGCTACTGATGCTTTATTTTGTTTCATTTCATGTCCCCCTTTTGGTCAAGAAGATTGAGCTGATGGTTGTTAATCCCCAAAATGTCTGATCCTTTCCTTTTCCTCAATGCACAGTTACCCTGGTGAAAGGTAATAGGTCTTTTTTGGGGCATTCAGGTTCTCTCATTCTTTCTGTTGCCAGCTCCAATCTGCTGTTGAACCCCTTTAGGGAATTTTAAATTTCTGTTGCTATGGTCTTCAGTTCTGTTTGGTTCCTTTTCATAATTTACATCTCTCTGTTGATATTCCCTTTGTGTTCATCTGTCATTTTCCTCATTTTCTTTGTTCTTTGTCCATGTTTTCCTTTAACTCTTTAGGCATATTTAGGACCATTTTATAAGTCTTTGCCTGGAATGTTCCAGGTCTGATCCTCTCCATTATCTGGGTCATCACTTCCTGTTTTCTTGTATGTTTTATAATATTTTGTTGAAACCTGAAAATTTTGATATTTTAAGGTCTGTTCTCTGGACTTTATACTCTGAGGTATCTGTTGTTAAGATTGTATCCAGCTAGTGTTATGACAGAACTTTCCTTGAATGCCAGGAACTAACAGAAAAAGAAAAAGAGGAAAGAAATGAAGGGAAAAAAGAAAACGTCTTTCACCAGACTTTGTTGATTGACCTGTGCACCCACTCTCTCTTATCCATATGTTGAGTTTAAAGAATAGCTCCAGATCGAAGCATGGCTATTTAAATTTGAATTAATGAAAACTGAATAAAGGGAAAAAATTTATTTTCTTAGTCTTACCAGTCACATTTCAAATCCTCAATAGTTACATGAGGCTAGGGGCTACTACGGGACAGCACAGATATAGAACATTTCCTTCAACATAGAAAGTTCAACTGGACAGAGCTCTTCTAATCTGCAGGAAGCCATTGAAGTTCTCTAGATATAGGAGTTAAGAAGAAAAAAAGGAATTGTGTCAACATTCTCTCTGACACTTGTCCTTGGGCCTGGATGGACAAGCACTTCATTTATAAGGAAAATGTTGTAATACTCAGGAATCTCATTTGAAAGTGATATTCCTGAATATTCTGATGGTTGGGATTTGAGCTTCCATGGTAATTCTGGCTATTGAAAAAGACCAGCCTATCAGCATACTGTATCCTGACCGTTCTCCACTTTGGAATTCTGAGATGTGTCTTGAAAAGTGGCCTAAACACAGCATTGGGAAATGAGAAACTTTTGACTTCTAGACTTGCTTTTCTAGGCCCTCACAAGAAAACTCCCCTTTCTGTGTTTTTATGCCTGTAAAATGAGGGTTTTCTTCAGGATAGTACTTATTTTTCCCTGGCACAATGCTAATTCTCCCGAGTCTATAATAAGTCATAATGAAAATCAAGAATCTTATTGGCTCTTTGAATGTCCCTCACATATGCATGCCTTTCCCATATCTTTTATTTTTAAAATTTGTACCCCTGTTTTACAGCTGAGAAGACCAAAAATTTAAGTGGCTTGCCAATTCTGTTTCTAGCTAATAGTTGAAAGAAATGGAACTGAAATCTAAGTCTAAAGGCTCTAAATGTAGTGTTTTTAATTTCCCTAACATTAAAGATACAAATGAAGTATTTATTGAAAAGAAAATTTAGTCTGCTACACTGAGAATCTGGCCAGCTAGGCAAAGGAAAAGGTTAAAAGCTACACATATTTTTTATCCCTCTGAGAGAAACACAGCAAATTTTGGTTGCTGGGTTATGTAAGGGAGAAGCAGTGCCAGTATCTAAAACAGTGAATAATTGCTTGCACTTGGTTTTGGGATGCATTATGTGAATCTTTGGCAGCAGATAGCTTTTTCTCATTAGGCTAATATTAGATTTAGTTTGCATTTCTTTGGCACAGGGTGAAAGGAGCTGGCCTGGAAGTGTGTTGCAGGAGGAAGGAGGAGGAGAAATCCTGGTGCTTTGGCTCAGCCACAGGCAGACAAATGAGAGTTGACCACAGGGAGGCTGGTGGACGTTTGTAAGAGTGAACAGGAGGCATTAATCTGGGATTAAGCCACAGAATTAAACAGAAAGATAAAAGAATTTCAACTTGGGTTAAAAGATGAGAGGTGGATTGTACTTAACCTTGATCAAATTACATTGCTCAGCTGCCTCTGAGGAGATCTGTAGCAATTTGGGGATAGAATGAGCTAATTCTTGGCTGACTTGGCTTTGGGAGCAAGAGTCTCCAACCAGAGCTGCCAACTCAATATAATGTCACCAATGATATGAAAGGACATAATGCCTGAGAAACCTAATGAGCACATACTTTGTTAAGAATTGTCAGAAGGGCCAGAGCCAAAGAGACAAGCCAGGATGACTTCATGCTATGTGAGTTCCAAGGTGTGTGCGCTAGGCACTTGGACGGATTGCAGAAGAAATTATAGTAAAGCCATATTTGAAAAGGTGGGCATTTATTAATAACATATCAAGCTCTGAAAAGTATGACAGTAAATATGGTGTGTATTTGAGCCATAAATTCACAGTCTATTCAACAAAGAAGGAAAGGTAGGGAACACCTAATCTATTTTACACATAAGGGAGCATAGACTCAAATAAGATTAAGTGGCTTCTCCAAGGTCTTGAGGCTAGTAGTGGCACAGTCTGACCTAAAACAGAATACTTGTAATGAATGGTCAGTGTTTTCCACTCTTTTGCACTGACAGATCTATGCACAATTACCAGTGCTTGGAGCCGTTTGGCTAACGGTACTTCTCCAATGTTCTAAGATTATAGGGTGTGCTATTTGAGGATGCAAAATGGAGGGTGGCATTTAGGATAGATGGGGCCTCTAATGGTGAGTGGATCAGATTCCAAATACAGATCCATCGCTCTGGAGAAAAGGGCGCTTGAGTTCTGAGAATGGCTCCTGTGGCAACACTCTGCCCAAATGCTGTCCTTTTTCCAGACTGAAACCCTGAAGACCAATATATAACCTTCTAACCATGGTAACACCTAAAGGGTCATAACAGTCAGAATTGTTGGGATATTTCAGAATTGCATGTATGTATACAAAGGCAAATAGAAACCTGAGAAGGACAGAGACAAACGTAGGTGGCATTCATGGCAGCCCTGAGCTTGTTCTGTGGTTAAAGACTCCAGGTCCTTGATCAGAAGACACTGGAAATCCCTAGAGGCATCTAAGGAGCCCTGATCAACCTTCCCCTCCCCCCCCCCAGTGAAAGACCCAGGGAGCGGATAATGGAGAACCACACAGAAAAGGCAAGATCAACAGAGGAGGGTAGTGGAAGAAGGCAGCTTGGTCTTAGATGCTGGTCAGCAGGAAGTGGATTGGTAGTTTCAGAAACACGCATCATCTCTGAGCATATACAGTTCTCCATATATATACATACAGATGCTAAGACATCTTTATAAATATGCATATTGTTTAATAAGGTTTATAATTTTTCAAGTAATTCTTTGTTTTGCTTTTCCTAATATCCTATACCATAGTTGCTTTTGAACTACGAATATTTTGACTCAGATGAACAGGGTTGGGAAACTTTTATCAAAAAGGCCAGAGAGTAAGTGGTTCTGCACAGTGACAATTGACATCCCCGCTGGCCTTTGGGGAAGCTGATGTATTTTGTTTAGAGAAGTGGCAGACCCATGGCTCAGATGCAGGTCTACAGTCTTCACTGGGCCTTGGTGCCCCAGTGTGCCTCAGCAGGGACAGGGGGAGGCCTGGACAGCCCAGTCTTATACCCTGCATGCCCAGAAGTATTGACAACTGTGGGAGGGGGTGGGGAGCAGAAGGGCACTTCATTGCAAAGAAACACCCTGTCCTCTCTTCTCTCCTCTCTATAAATATACAAATGACCATGACTAAAGACTTATTTGGATGTCAGTGGCCAAGAGCTTTTTAGTTGTGTAGAAAAAAACATTATAAGTGATAAATGGTTGAGAAGTGCCCTGCTATCACTGATACATTGAGAAAGAGAAAGATTTGTGATAATGATTGAACTGGAAAAAGACAGTATTTCATTGGGTAAAAAACTGGAAATGTCGTAGTCAGTTCTGCTATTCAGGGGTGGATTATTCATCACAAGTCGTGTTGGTTCCGTCTCCCCCAGTACATATTCTGAAATCCATCCATGTCCTGCTCCACTGCTGTCACACGGGGCCCCCTCACCATCTCCTCTCACACGGAAGTCGCTAGTCTCCTCACTTCCGCCTCTGCCCCCACACCCCCCCACCCCCGTGATTGACTCTCCACACAGCAGTCATGGATCAGATAATGCCACCCACCTGATGTAAAGGTGTCTCATGGGTTTAATGTGAAAATCCCAACTCGCTATCATGATCGATAGGAAACAGATGTGGTCACTGCTTCCTCCCCAGCCTCTTCTCACACCAGGCTCTGTCTTGTTCTCCGTGTTGCAGGCATACGTGACTTTCTGTTTCTTGGATACACCAAGGTAACTCTCTCTTGAGAGCATGGGTCCCACACCTCCTGCCTGTAATGTGGATCCCTGGGTCATTGCATGACTGGCTCCTGCTCCTTTAGGTCCCGACTCAAATGGGTCCTTCCAGAGAGGCCTTCCATGACCATCCTAATGAATTAGTCCCCCAGTCACACACTGTGACCTCATTCTGTTTGGTGCCCTTCATAGAACTTTCGATCTGAACCATCTTGCTTGTTTATTTTCTGCCTGTCCACTAGAATTTCAGCTCCTTGGGAGCAGCAGTCTTCTCTGTCTTGTTAACTGCAGTAACTTCATGTCCAGCACATAATGGAGAATAAGTTACTGATACATTAATGAGTACATTAAAGAGTAAATCAGTTCACGTGACACAGAAGCCCCTTGCTTCTGGGGCTTCCTCTCCTTGGTCTCATAGTTATTTCATTATCTTTAGTTTTTCCGCAGGTGAGCAGGCCCAGGAAGTTAGCTCTTGCCTGGGTCCTAGGATGGTTGACCATGCCAGGGAAATGCTTTCCTAGACGGGTGGGTGCTGTGGGACATCTTCCACAGAGCAGGCTCTGGATGGTTCTGTAGCCACCCTATTACCCTTTGTTCTCAAAGAGTCTAGGTTGTCCCTAAGACCAGGCAAATACCCACTTGCCGTTTGTGGCAAGCATTCCAAACTTCACTGAGGTAGGGTCTTCAAACCCCAGATCAGGAGATCTAGTGGTCTTTCTGCCACCACCAGGGTTGGCCAGTGTTGGTTCAGATGAAAAGTATCCTTCACCCCCCACCCCAACTCTATTCAGGGTCTTTAATGTAAGCTTCAGCTGACTCCCCTGATTTCAACCTCATCTCTCCGAAGTCAAAACTTTAAGGAAACAGAAAGCAGCCTCTTCTTGTTAAACGATTGGAAACTCCTAACTTAAATTGAAAATCAAGCCACCAGGATGCAAATAACACCTGAAAATTCTCTCCAGGGCTGTATAAATTAGAAAGTGTTTTCAAATGTTGCTTTCACATGTACCCTTAGATATAAAGGAAATACGACATTTGGTCAAGTGCCAAATGGCAGTGTTAAATCACTATTTGGCTGACATTGAATATCACCATCATAGAATGGATGTCTGGCACACAAGAATAAATCTGAAATACTAATAAGAATACCTATTTATTACAATTCAATTAAAATCATACCAAGCAGATTTTTTAAAATTGGCATTACAATGCAGCAGTAATACTTTTTCAAAACGGTCAGATACTGTGGTTTTTACATTGCACGTTTACGATACTAAAAATATGCTCTCTTTCAACTGAGGTCAGTGGAGGAGCAAGATACATTTTAGTTGAGCTCTGCCATTACAGGGTAGTGCTGCTGCTGCTGTTTTCCCCAAGTCATTAAGCTTTCTTCTTTTCGAACAGTAACTGATAAAATAAAAACTTCAACCCCGAGACTCACCATTTTGGTTGATGATCATGATGCAATTTCATTGAAGCAATCCCATAAACTAAAACTTCGGCCTGTACTTGAAAAAGATGCTCTTAAAAATATTTCAAAAACAAGCTTGATTTTTTTGCTAGCCTTTGTGCTTTTTAAAATGTTTTCACACTATTCATTGTAAAGTGTGATTCTCAATCCAGCAGCCAGACTACTCTTGTTCACATGCAAGTCAGATCATGCCATTCCTCCACTCATAGGCCTCTAAAGCCTCCCCATTTCCCTCAAATTGAAAGCCTAGGTCCTTACCATGCCCCGCAAGGCCCTGCAGGGTATGTCCCTTGGGAAGTCACTCAGGCTGTCCGCACCTGCACTCTTCTATGCTCAGCTGCCCTGGCTCAAACTAGACATGTGCCCACCTCAGAGGCTTTGCAGTGGCTGTTCCTTCTGCCTGGAATTGTCTTTCATCAGGATACACAAGGCTCACGCCTTCATCTCCTTCAAGTTGTTTCTCCAGTGTCACCTTCTCAGGGAGGCTTACATAGCAACTTCTAAGAGTCCTGTTTCCTGCCCCGCCCCCAGCAGGTATCACATTCTAAAACAGTATATAATTTCCTTATTCATTATGTTTGTTATTATGTTATTATTTTCTGACACCATCCACTACAGTGTAAGCTCTGCAAAGGCAGGGACCTGTTTTGTTCAGTGGGGTATCTTTAAGACTCACAACCATGCCTGGCACATTATAGGGGCTCAACTGTTTGTTTGAATTAATTCTTGTAATTATAAGTATACATTTAATCTGCATCTGGCAGATACTTTCTTTTTTAATTAGAACAGTTGTATGTTTACAGAAGAATCACACAGGAAGTACAGAGTTCCACTATACCCCCCTAACACACACAGTTTTCGCTATTAACATTTTGCATTAGTGTGGTACCTTTGTTACAATTGTTGAAACATTATTATAATTATACCATTAACTATAGCCCATAATCTACATTAGGATTGTCTGATAGACTTTTAAAATATAAAGCAAACAAGAATTTTACTCTTTAAGTTACATCTAGAATGCCTACTTTTATTGGGAAAAAATCTGAAAGACATTCTTAGTTTGTGTTACTGATAGTGTCACACTGATTAGTTAGTAAATAACCTGTGTGATCAAATGAGCATTAATTGCACACAAGTTCAGGGTTGCCAAAATATAGTTGAAATGGGTTTGGCTATTTAGCCCTCCAAAAACTAAGGCTGAAAACAAATCCTAATAGCAGATTTTGGGCCAAATACCACAACCAGAGCCGCATGACCTTAACCTAAAGTGAATAATCCAGTGGTGTCTGGAAATAATGCTACTCCTAGACGGTAATCTCTTGGCAGGCAGGTAGCTTGCTGAGCCTCAGACCAAGTGCAACCCTGGACAAAGGTGAGTGTGCTTAACTATGACTCTGAAGTCAGTATTGATGAGGACTTTCTTTTTAACAGCTGGAGATTATCAGTTACTCTTCTTACTTCAAACTGTTAAACTATAATTAAATTGCTATTTGAAGATTTTAAAGCTTTTCTCCTGGGTCCCAGCAATTGTTACCAATGTCAGGACATTCTGGGGTGTTCATCTCCCTAGTGCCCTATTTTGTGCTTGTGTGTAATTGACAGCAATTAGCTGCTGCTTCCATCTCATTTTGATGCTGTGCTTATCTTTTCATATAGCTCATGCTTTTTTCTACCATGTATCACTGTGTACTCAGCACCTGTAACTGGTCTAAATTGCTGGGGTGAAAGAGATGAATCTTGTTCTTTACAAGTGTCATTGGTGTGTGTGTGTGTGTGTGTGTGTGTGTGTGTGCATACATGTACGTGTACCCACGGCTGTTCTAATCCGCTTAAGCAATTATTTTGTTTTAGAGAAGCTGACCTATTTTTCTCTCCTGAATGCAAATCTGGTATGCATCTCTTACTATTTGCACATTAACTATGAGACACAAGTGCTTCTCCTTGAATGACCCTTTCCCCTCGGGCTTAACTTGGCTAATATTTACTGGCAACATCTGGGGTCTGATGTAATAAAGTTATTTACAGCAGTGCTTATTAGTGCACTTCTGTGAGTCATGGCAGGTTCTAGCAAACTCCACCATTTAGTTGAGAATGGCCCCCAGTGGGCCTGAGATCTGCAACCATTTCTCAGGAAGCTGAAGACTTGTATGCCTTGATTAAAAAAGCCTAGAGGACATAGGGAAAAGGAATGGTTCCAGTTGGAATGGGCATTAGGAGTCATCTCATCCAAATGTCTCATATTACTGGTGAGAAAATTGGGTAATGAGGTAAAGCAGCTTGCAAAAGCCCTGCAGAAAGTGGGGGACAGAGATGCAACTAGGTGTCAGGTTTTCTGATTCTCAGTCTGTTCTTCATTTCACCATGACTTTTCTTTCTTGGAATTTTATTTAATACTTAATCCAGGATGGTTATGGGAAAGAGGCTTACTTTCCTCAGAGATCATTTCTTTGAGTTTCTTTTACAGGGCGACGAAAATCATGAGAAAATTCAGTTATTTGGGTTGGTTATTTTTAGAGTTTGAAAGGTTTCTCCACTCTGGAGATGTTTTCCTTAGAGCCTTTGCTAAGTGAAGGCAGAGCAGGCAATGGCTTTAGCCTCACGTCCTGACCGTGGACGGTGCTGCTGCTGAGGAGGGCCTGGCTAAAAACGATTCTCAGGCGCACCACCTATTTCCACTCATTCTTTTAAAAAACGTAACATTTCATATATTTTACATACATTGTGTATAGATATGTGTATGAAGAATAACAAAACTGGCCCTGGTGAACCCACCATCAAACTTAAAAAAAAAAAAAAAGTCCACTCTGTCAAACTTTCCTCTCCTGTTCTCTGGAAATGGCTGGCTTTCTGAGCTCCTTCCTCATGTTTCTCTTTCCACAGAATTTTGCTGCCTATGCACGTGTACAATGGTTTTCTATCGCTTAAGAAACCAAACAACTCCCGACCCACCCACCCCCACCCCCTTTTTTTTTAACTCGTCACTGGAAGAGTGATTCCCAAGACCACCAGCCCTTTTCTGGTCTGTCTTACCATTCTCTTCCTTGGCTGTCTCTATGATGACAGCCAGATCCTTATCTCTGGGCTGTCTTCTCTCCAGGATCCTCTTTCATTTCAGCTGCCTGGGAGATAGCTCCACTTGGATGTTCTACAAATACACCAAAGGACCACATCAAAAGCGACAAACGATATCAGCTCTCTCTCTTTTGACCATCATCTTAATTTTAATCCTTTTTGATCCTAAACAGATGTCTCCAAGGAATAATTTGCCTGTAATCCCTATATCTATTGCATCTTCCACATTTCCTCTTAACCTGTTGCAACTTTATTGGTGTCTGCACCATTGAAATTAGTCTCTGAAGTCAGCAATAAGTTCTGTTTGTCTACCCTCCTGCCCCTTTCCCCAGGGCTCATTTTCGGATATCTCTCTGTCGGGTTGCTAATTGATTCCTGTTTTATTTGTTTGTGTTGAGAAATGTGCTCCTCTCTTGGTCAATGAGATATAACTATAATGTTTTTCTGCCTCTCTCTCCCCCTCTCTCTCTCTTTTTCTCTTTTAATGGCCTCTTTTTCTTCACTCCCCAAATATAGTGACTCCAAAAGACTGTGATCAGCCCCCTCTGGTCTTTCATACTATCTCCCTCCTTGGCTATCAAGGACGACATCAAAAGGAACTTAATAGAGGAAAGGCCACACCTCTCCTTTAGGAACATGTAAGTCTTTGACTCAAAAGGTGGAAAATTGAAATTGTCTTAGGCAGCAGCCAATCCATTTCTCATCTATTTTGTAATTGTCCGTGTTTCGCTTTGCTAAAGCTGTCATAATGCAGCATATCAGAACTGGATGTTCTACGGCCATGAATGTGTCCCAATTAGGGCATCAACAGAACGATACCTTCTCTGAAGAAAGGCCAATGGCATCTGGGGTTCCTCTGTCACAAAGAAAGGCACATGGTTGGAGTCTGCTGGGCCTCTCTGGGGTTAGCGTCTGGTTTCCGTGGCTTTCTTTAAAATGTCTCTGGGCTTTTGTCTTATCTTCTCTCTCTTAGCTTCTCTCTTGGCTTCTCCCCGGGGCAAACTCTAGATTACATATTTATCTTCTTGGAGCTTTCTCCAAAATGTCTCTGCCTTTTATCCCCTTATAAAGGACTCCAGTAAAGATGATTAAGATCCACCTTAAATGGGCAGGGTCACATCTCCATGGAAACAATCTAATCAAAAGGTCCCACCCACAGTAGGTCCGCCCCCACAAGATTGGATTAAAGGATGTGGCTTTTCTGGGGTACATAACAGATTCAAACCAGCACAGCTGGTGAAAGTTTGTATGTGTGTGTGTGTGCATGTGTGTGTGTTTTTAAGACATGCTACACACATAAAATTAATGTTAATCAAATAATTTCTAAGTCTTTTTTTTATGCTCTATTATTAGACGACAGTTTCTATATTTGTGGACTAAGTAGGAATTTATTCTATTTTTTTACCACTTGCTGGACAAAATTTATTTACCTGAGAGTCCCATGAATCATAAATTTTAATACACTAATTTCTCTTATTTCAAGTTAGGATAAGAATTGCAATTTAGCATTTGGTTTGTTTTTATTGAAGAAGGCAGTTTTAAGACAATGATTATGACCCCTTAGTTTGAGTTTGGGACATTTATAAATGGTATTAATTCCTATTTTAATGCTACAGAGGAACAATGCAGATGTAAGTGAAAATATAGTGATACGATTTTTTAAAAAACTGTTCTTACCAAATGAATAAATAAATGGATTTATTTGCTATACATTATTGAAAGTATAAATTTCTAAAACATTCAGGTCCAAAATCTCGTATTTTCTTCAAATGTGTTCTTATAACTTCATTGTTTCTGTTTTTTTTTGTCCCTAGGATAGATGGTAGGTTTTGTGGAGGCTGAAATACATGTAGATTAGGGGCTCTATTTAGGAAAAATAGTCCCAAATTTCACAAAGAAAAATAGGTATGAAAGTGCCCATCATTTTATTCATTTTAGAATAAGAAGAAATCATAAAAATTACAAATATCACAAATCACATAATCCAGAAAATCATTTAATTAATTGTTTGGCATACCTCTAATACTTTTTTCCCTTCATATTTTGGTTGTTTCTGCATTGATCTCCCAAAATCAGTGATTTTGTAATATATTCTATAGTGGGTATAGAAAAAATATCATTATTTAATCTTTCCTCTGATACATGTGACCACAATTTTTTTGTATTGGTGATAATTGGAATTACGTGATCTTTTATACCAACATTCACTGGTTTTAGCGGTGTCATAGGTTTGAGCCCTATGAACATAGGAATTCTGATAAAAGCTGTTTCTTGTACTTCCTGTAATAAAGAAAAAACATAAGGTTTGCCTATAATTGTATGTGCTACTTTGTCAAATCTCTTTGATACATATGTTTTGACCAGGTGTCTATAAGAACTAGAACCTCAGCTTTCAATTTTCCATGTCTAAAGTTTGGAAGAGCTTCCAAAGATCTAGCTTCTTGCTTCATACATTTCAAAACTTGTTTCCTCTGCTACCAACATGTTTCCAGTGCCAGATGCCATTGTCCCCTGACTCTGAGACTGCAGGAGATGGGTTGGGTGATAGAAGTATCCCCAGAAGCCAGTCCTGTGCTGGGACAGTTAGTAAAGACTTTACTATATATGGAAGTGAGTTAACCATATAGATATTATATAAATCATGATAGTATCATATGCTACTAGATTCAAACCAAATGTGGTCCCCTCAACTTCTTCTTAGCTTGATCCCCAAAATTTCTGTGGGTAACACTTCTTGACACGAGTAAGATATGACAGAGGAGAATGGAGAGTACAGAGAGACAATTATCCCAAGTGACTATGGATAACATCTTATTTTTGCAAACTTAACAAATTTTACAAAAATATATGATCATATGAGCGTGTTGCTAAGTCCCCTTCCCAGTCATGTGCAAATGAGGAGGAGCCCTGAAGCTTAAATGTCACAGTATATTTGCTCCTGTTTAGCCTAAATGCATATAATGAATCCTAAAAACCATCAGCTTTCTGAACCATAAGTACTTTGATTCTTAGTTTGATATGGAATTTGTTTTACACTGTCATTCTGAGATTTTATTTTTAAATTTGTGTTCTTAAATAAAAATTGTTTACTGGAGTTACCCTCCCAACAAAGAGCACAATTTCAAACAGTGTTTAAAAAAAACAAAACTGGGTTCACTTTCCAGAAATTTGCTTCACTTTCCAGAAATTTGCTTAAGTTTTAAAGGCATAGTTGTATGTAATCATTCAGTTAAAGGGTGACACATGAGACTTGCTATGTGCGTTATCTAGATGCTGCACAAAGGAGGGAAGAGGAGAGGATGTTCTTAATTAACAGCAAACACTTGTATAGCAGTTATCAGGTGCCAAGTGCTGCTATAAGTGTGTTTCATATATTTCACAACTTCTGGTTCTGGCAGAATTTCAGAGTAGATAACCTGAAAGCCCTCCCACTACAAAGGCTAAGACATGCTAGATAAAATAGAACAAAAATCCTAGTTTATGCATGGTGAAATTTGTAAGGAAAGCACAGGAAACCACCAGATGGTAGAAATGAAAAGTGAACTGAGAATCAGGTATGTGGGATGGCACTGTGGTATCCTTGGTAGTGGGTTGACATTTAGGTTTTAAGGCTCATGTGGAGTTAGAAGTGGGAGGGTTGGAACTGCCTTGCCTGCATAAAATGACCCTTACAGGCTATGCCTCCCTGCAGGCATGCTCTAAGGAGAGCCAATCCACCACACAGGGAAGCAAAGAGAAAGTTAGCTGTCTCGAACTGGAATCTGGGTAGGGAAAGAATGCCTTTCTAGAAAACTTGTGTTCATGCGCTTATCTTCCTGTGAGTTTGGGATTTATGTTTATGCTTCCCACATGTTCTAGAGGCCATGAACTGATATATCAATCCCTAAACTTGTTTTGTGCTAGCAGTAGCATTGGGACAAATGCCAGGAGCAAAAACCACTGTGGAGGGACTCCTCTGGAGATATTAGGAAGTCAGTAAATCTTTCTTCTCCTCCTCCCTAAATTAGGAAACAAAATATAAACAAAAGAGTCAGGCAGATGTAAATCAGAATGTCTCCTCTATTCTTGACAAATTTGGAGAAATAGACAATATGAGCTTGCTAACTTTAACCTCAAACCAGGTTAACTTCTTCACTGAGTCTTGGCCCAGCTGGACAATTGTGGGCCAAACACATGGGAGAGGCTTTTTAAAGCCATCTCCCCAGAGATTTTGTGCGGTCTAGCAGTCAACCTGGCCACTACATAATGACAGAAGGAATGGTTTGGTGATAAGATGTAGCAATTCTAAACTTGTATGTATCAAAATATATAAATCTTAATGGAGAAACCATAGAGGAAAGTTTAATTTCCCTTTTCTTAGGAATTGAGACACTAAATGGAACCAGGGTTATAAAGGAATCTTGATTCAGTGGACAAACTTAGAGCCTTGGACTAACAACTAAAGAATATATATATTATTTTCATGCATACAAGTCAATCTTCTGCAGGTGACAAAATTAAAGATGTGCCTGCTATGACCTAGAGATTCCACTTGCATATGTAAAGGAAGATATTCACAGAAATGTTAACTGTAGGATCATTTGTAATAGCAAAAACTAGAAACAACCTAAGTACCCCTGATTAGAAGACCAGCTAAATGAGTTGTATCTTCATAGAAGGAATGTTGAACATTAGTTAAAATGATTGAAATAGTTATCTGAGTCAAAATGGATAGGTCACATAATGGTGAGTGAGAATCGAGTTGTAGAATGGTATATGTAGTATGACACTTAAAACATTCTTACATTTAAAACATAAGAATATATTGTTTGGCACATATATGTATTGATAAAACTGTTTATAAGCTAGCATGTTCTTACAACTTTTAGGATGTTCTGAGGTTCAATAAAATGAAGGAAGGAAAGGAGAGGAATAGGTCTTACAAATGTGCTTTGACTGTTTGAAATGTTTTGTTACTATTTTTAAAAGATCTTGAGTATAGTTGGCATAACTTTAAGGTTTGACAAACCTGAGTGATACCACAAAAACATACACACCAGTTGTGTGAAAATGTCCTATATACCGACAGAGTTCAGATCATGTGTTGAGCTATTCTGTGTTTTTGGTCACCATTTGTCCTCAGACTGCAGTGCCTTTTCTGCTTCTGTGGCTTTGCTCTGCCTTAAAGACTCATCCTCCATGAAAACTTTTCTGAGTCTCAAGCAAAGTCAGCCTTCCTATGTGGTCCCTCAGCTCTTTGCTTGTTCCTCTGTTGTGGCACTTAGATCACGGTTAGCTGGGCCCATGTCTGTTTCTGTCACTAGACTGAGTTAATTGAAAACAAAGCCTATTTGTCATTCCTAGCTATTAGCATCATTATATTTATTAGATTCTGAAAATAACATTAAGAAATGCTGTTGACAGTTGCAATTCAAAGAACTTGGAGTCTAAGCGTTATTTTTTGGTGACAGCCAAGGGGACTTGTATATGCATGCCATTCACACTTGGCAAAGGTAGGTCATTGGTACGGCTAAATATTCTGACTCATGAGTGATATTCACTGGGGAGTCATGGCCATTTTTACCACCAGAGTCCTGAAGAATGCCACATAGCATTCTGAAACTTTTCCTTCAGTTCATCCTGACCTTATCTCCTCTGGAAAACCATGTGGAGACATGGGGGTGGTAATTTCAGCTCTGGAAACTGGTGGGATGAATGTTGGATCTTTGAGAATGTCAAAAATCATATTCTAAATGGAATTGTTTCACATTTAAATCCTTATCGTTTTCCTGTGAGGGGAGAATACAGATGAGAAAGAAGAGTGAGAATTCCAAGTCTAAGTTCAATTCCTTTAGCTCAGGGCCCATAGTTATTTCACCCTGACATTTGCTAGGTCCCCATTCTTAGGACATGACTTCTTTTTCCTAAGCCAGTTTGGTAGAATATCACTAATGACTTGAGTCCTCAGTAGAAATCGCCAAACGTCAAAGATGGATAATTGTGCTTGGTTGTTTTAAAAATCACTCAAATAAGTAGTAAGCTGTCACAATGCTCACAGATCCAGTCCTACCCATTACCCATTTTTTTTGGTGCACTGAGAAAGGGGCTTTGCTGGCTGTGGTTGGGCCACCTAATGGTATGATTAATACTTACGTATGGTTTGTTTCTCACAACAGAGCTGGAGTGGGTTTGCATTTCAATGCACTGTAGAATATTTAATGGAAATGTGGAGACTTACCATATGCTGACTTGCTGAGCAGAAGGGACCTCTTACTTAAATTTTACATTAATATTTTTGAATATTGATTTGGTTGTCACTGTGGGGCATATATTTTCATTCACTTGTTGGAGTCATTAAGCCAAAGACTTTATGTGCAGTTTCCTGGTGATAGAGGAAGACAAGTTTATTATATATCAATAATACAAGTGATGTACTAGAAGAAATCTTGGTGGCTTCATTGTAGGAAGAAAGAAAGAGAGTAAGTTATTTTAGGGAAATGGATTTGCTGTCTCTTTCTGGCACCCACTCAGACAGAAAAACACCGCAAGCAAACTGTGAAACTTGGGTGGGTGTGTTTTCATTGTTTTATTAGTGATTTAAACAAAACAAAGAATGGAAATCAAGTGTAAATATAAACAACATCAGGAAGGATTCTTTAGTATGTGCCCTGAAAGTTTTCATGGGAACTAATTTGTAATTAATTGATTTTGTGGAAATTCTTTGTATGACTTATTTTGTTTTATTTATTTTATTTAACATTTGCTGTGTTAAAAAAACAACAGATGAATGTTGGTGCTTTTGTAGTTGTTGAATTACTGATTTCCCTGCCCCCCACATCCCTCACTGGTTATCTTTAGGTGTGAATGCCTACCCCCACCCCCAATCTCCCAATTTTGCAAGCATGGAAAAATAGGGTATTTTTAAAAATTATTATTTTCTTCATTATAAAAGTGCTGTAACCACACTGCAAATCGTTAGGAAACTAGGAAGGAAAGAGAATAATATCCATTGTCCCTCTAGAGCTTATTTTATTTCTTTCCCCTTCTTTTCGTAAAAGGGTGTGTTTTAAAGTAACTTGAAAATATTTGCAATACTATATTAGATGTCTGGAAGCTTTTATCTTTTCTTACTTCTCCCAAGTCTAATAGCAAAAATACCAAAATGGGAGCATTGGGCCATGGATATTTGTCCAGTCCGCCACTCACTAATTTCATCAGTTGAGAAAGAAATAGAATCTCCCTGAACTGTGGTTTCCTTATGTGTTTTATGACTAGTTGAGGCTTTGTGATCTCTAATGACTTTCTTTGGTGTGACTATTTTATTAATCCAGGATTTCTTAAAATGGGTTATGTGTACCACCCTAGTACTATATTCTAGAAGTGGTACACAGCTGAAAATGTTAAATTCAATATTTTATTGTGTATTGGAACAAAATATAACTAGCACACCAAACCATGGTTTCCTGATTATTGATGAGGCTAAAACTAAAGGAAATCATTTTAAAGAAAAGTACTAAGAAAATACATGTTTTAGACTGATATGGCAAAACATTAGAAATAAAGGAACTTGGGATGTATACTATGTTATCTGTGAATCTAACTTGGTATGCTCTCATGCTGTTTTTCAAGAGACCCATAAAGACCACTATTCTGTTAGAAGAAAGCACTGTAGATAATTGTTCATACAGTATTTGCTCAACAAGTATTGAATATTCCCATGTGCCCAGTACTGTGAGCAAGGTCCAAGGATCCCAGTGAATGGAATATTATGAACTTGGCCTTTGGTGGCTTACAGTTTAGAGGGGGCACCAGAAGTGTGACTAACTATAATCTGCATCATGTCTGGAGTAATAGAAGTATGTACTAGATCATACTTCTAGTTTGGGATAACAGGGTTTGGGTTTAACAGAGAGGGGAGAGACAGTAACTGCCCTGGAGACATCAGGAAAAAGCATCACTGAAGTCATTCTTGACTAGTTAGACAAATTGGGAAGGGGCATTCCAGGATAGGAAATAGGATTTCCATGGACATTTGGCAGTCTCTTGGGTGTTTTAGGATTCATATTTTCTCATAGTGGATTTGTGTAGAAGATGCATTTTCCAGCTTTCTTCCCAGTCCCGGATGGAAAGCCTGAGCTGATCTTTCAGTTTTCACAGATTACTTTCTGGAATATCTGCTATCTCTGCACTTACCTGTTTGTTACCTGGCTTAGGACAAGTATTTCTTTACTCCTGAACTAGTTTCAAGCAAATGTCTGAATATACCATAAACATTATTTTCAATATGGCTTTTGCCATTTGATGGTGTTGGTGGGGGGACCAGAATATTGTTCCCAATGATCTTGGATGAGGGAAAATTTTTGTGTCCTTAATTAAATGCTTGAGTTTGGTTTAGTGTTTGCTGGGAGCCTACTGTAAAACAAGCCCATGTGGCTTTCTGTTCTGTCCCTGGCATCGAGAGCTTGCTGGACTGGGTTCCCACTGAGCCTGTGTAATGCATTCCTTCTGTGCAACCCCATATTGCAGATCTGCCTCAGCTGACATCGTTCCCTTACATAATAAAGCCATTCCCATATGGGTTACACTTTGAACTGCCTAAATGCAGGGATTGGGGGTGAAGTGCTGGAGGGGCTTGCCAGTTAGTTCAACATTGTAATTTCCTTTTCCTGCTTTTTAAAATATGCTTTGTAGAAACATCTATTGTTATTAAGAGAGGTTACACTTTAAATTGGAAATATTTTTAGGGCTAACTTATTGCTCCATCCTTATGCCCCTGTAAGCAGTTCTCTTCATCTGTTCCCTTGACAGCCTGCTGGGTTAGTGTTTATTTTCCCTCCCAGTGGACTTCACCTGGACTCCTTGGGAGGTGGTGGGGATCCTATGGATAAAGTTGATCTAGACTGCTGGAAAGACTTCTTTTGACTCCATGTCATTTCTTGTTGGGAGTAGAAGGGTACAGTGTGATAAAGGATCCTTCTTTCTATATCGAGGCTCTGGTTTACAGAAACCCTTCCGCATCCTAGCCATTGCTTTGATGGCTAAGTGTTACTCATCTTCATTCAGGTCTCGGCTTAGATGTTACTTGGTCCAGGAGACTTCCCTGACCACGTAAGGCTTGTTTTATATCCTCAGATAGCACCCTGTGCTTCCCATCCCATAACTTGGTAGCAGGTACTTCTCAGTTCCCTCACTACACTGCCAGCTGTATGAGGGCAGGGATGATGGCGTTTGTTGAGAGCTTACTTTGTGCTGAGCACTGTTCTGAATGTTTCACATGGATTCCGTGGAGAGGAGTCCAGCGGTAGTGAAGAGTTGCAGTCGTGAAGCTATGTAGACTGTTGATGTTAATCTCTGGGTTGAGTAGAGGCCAGTATTCGTGGTGTGAGGGACACAGTAAAGGTGGCTTTGGAGTTAAGAACCATCTTAGCTTGGTCCCTTACAAACTGTGTAACTGGGGAAACTTATCTCAGTTACTGAATCTGTTAACCACAGAATAACACTGAGCATAGTGGGTGCTCGACATGTGTTAACTATATTTCATTAATTCTAAGACACACATTTTTAAATCATTCAACATTTCTGAAGTTTGGGAGCATCTTATAAGTGCTTGCATATCATGGTTGGCAGTGAGTTTTCTAATGGTACATAAAATAATGGTACATCTTGGATGCATCAAGGTTCTATGAAGTATGGTAGCCCTCTTCCTCTGCCATTTACAATAGAGTATAGGATCTAGAGGAAGTAGGAGATATTCTAATTTAGGGGTCCCAACAATTACCTATACATCAGAACCACCTGGGCTATTTGTTTAAAAAATAAATATGTACATATTTTTATGTATATGTTTGTGTTTACACACATGCATATGGACATATTTTATTTAATAGATATTTATATAGTTTTGGGTGGCCTGGATGTCTGCATTTTATCAGTCACCCTAAGGGATTCTGTCATCACTAGCATGTAACAGAGCTTGAGAGCCAACACCCTCATTCATATACTACTGGCTTTAATTGTACATCTGGTCACTTCTTTGCCTTTTTCTATTTGTGGTCTTCTTCTCTCTTTATATATAGGAATATCTAGCACAATTCCTAGCACACAGCAGGTTCTCAAATCTTACTACTTTCCCTATCCTTTCTCCCTTAGTATCTCCCAAATTAGTGAGGAAATAGGATGTGTTGAAAAAATGTTGAGGGAGTGGTGAAATAGTCAAGTGAGAGCCACTGGCTGACCATTGTTAGCAAGGAACAAGGATTGGGGAAGAGGGAAAGGAAGCATGGTCTGAAGTTGAGACAAGGGCTAGTGCGGTCGCAGTTGATTCGTCTGGGGGAGGGTGGCGGCCGGTTGCTAAATCCTAGGCTCCCAGGATTGCTCCGAGGGTACCGGCGGCGGGGGCTCTTTCCCGGAGGCGAGGGCGAGGCGGGGGACTTGGCCAGGTCCCCGGCGGGAGGCGTGCAAAGTATGGAGGGCAGCGAGAAAGGAACAGGCGGGACACGGTTCTTTTAGGGTGAAGAAGCCAAGAGAGAGAGAGTTTATTAGGGGAGAGTACAAGCTTATATCGGGCGGTTTAGAGGGCGGGGTAGCTGTAGGGGTTAAAGGCTTGGATTGGTTCTGAGAGAGCGCGGAGGTTGATTGAAAAGGGGCGAGAGTTGCTCCGGTAACGGTGTCTGGCAACAATGTATGCGCACTGGTGGTAATGGGAGTTGCACCGGCAACGGGGAGTGTCTGGGCAAGATAAGGGGGTGGGGAAAAGGCGGTTCCCTCCGGCAAGCCTCCCCTAACACTGGTATTTTGGGAGAGGAAATGGGGCCTGCCTCCGGCCTCACTTTCCCAGGCCCGGGGGGCTGTGGAGGGCGCTGTCACCCGTACCCACTACCCTCCCCAGGGGTGGATCCGGTCCCCCAGCCCAGGCCCGCCAAGTTGAAGCACGTAATCAGTGTCCCGCATTTCCCCCTTCTTTTCTAATTAAAGGAAGAAGCTTACCGGAGAGGTCCGCTAAGGGATGAGGGAAGGGGGAGGTCGGGGAGGGGAAAAGGGGTTGACGGTGGCTCAGCGAGGCTGGAGCTCGGCGTTGGTGTGGCGCCCGGGCGCTCGACAGGGGCCTTGCTGCTTGCGGGATGGACGAGGGTGGGGGGTTTAAAGTTGGAGGTTCAGAGAAGCTGGAGCTCAAGGTTGGTGCGATGTTTAGGCGATCGAGAAGGGCCTCGCGGTCGGCGGGTTGACCGGTGGCGGTGAGGTCGCGGAGGGTTGGTTGTCATCTCGGAGTAGGGAGCGTCAGAGGTGGCGAGTCGCTGGTACTGGACTTGCACGAACGAGGAAAAAATAGCATCCGTTTGTTTCCTTACAAGCTGGACAATTCTGCGGATAATGCAGGGTCCTAAGGTGAGAGCTAGAATAATCATTAGTAGGGGGCCGAGGAGAGGGAGGAGGTATGGGAGGAGGGGGGTAAAGATGTGGGACCAATAGCTGGTGGCTTCACGGTCTTTTTTGCGTTGTTCCAGTCCCTCTCGGACCTTTTTTAGGCTGTCCTCGGCGAGACCTGTGGAATTGGCACATACACAGCACTCTTCTCCTAGGGCGGCGCAGAGGCCTCCTTCTTTGAGGAGGAGAAGGTCGAGACCTCGGCGGTTTTGGAGCACTACCTCAGAGAGGGAATTGACAGAATTTTTAAGATGGGAAATAGCGTCTTGTAGGTGACGAATGTCCTCGTCAACAGCCGCCCGGAGGTGAGTTAGGGCGGAGTCTTGACTGGCTAATGCAGCGATTCCGGTGCCAGCGCCTGCAAGACCTAGGAGGGAGGCAATCGTGAGGACGGTGATGGGCTCTCGCTTTTGCAGTGGGCAGAAGCTGCAGTTGTTTCCAGGCGGAGGAAGAAGTCTTCCTCGCTGTGGTATAGGACCCTAGGGATGAGGACAATTAGGAGGCAAGTTTCATTAGTTGTATTGAGGGTTTGCACGTTAAGGCAGGGGGTAAGCCCTGTAGAGGAGCAGAGCCATTGGGAGGAGTTATGAGGAATGAGAAATTTTGCAGAGCTGCTGGGAGATGAGTAGTCGGCGCAAGCTGTGAGGTTGGGAGAGTTACTTGAGCGAGGGCGGATGCACTTTCCTGTAAAGGAGACTGAATGAAAGGTTAGGGGGACGGCAGAGGTATTCCAATTGCATTCCGAGGGGCTGTCCTCTGTGTTTTCTGAAAAGGAGAGGTTGGAGGCAACTGGCTCATACAGGGGGGAGGAAGTGGAGAGGCAAAGCCAACAAGAGGAGGTAAGATTGGGGTTGGAGGAATTCACTGAGGTGAAGGCCGCTTGGATAAGGCTGAAGAGGGGAGAGGAGTAATGAGAGGGGGGTAGAAAAGGTTGGGGTGGTGGGGTTGGCGATGCGCTGTTTGTAGCTGAGGTGCGGTTTCCGGATGCGCTGCTTGTACTTGAAGTGCGGCTGGAGGGCTGTGGAAAAAGGGGGTTAATGACTTTATTGGGACCAATGGCAGAGGGGTTTTTTTGTACAGCCTCCTTTTTTACAAGAATAAGGGAACCTGGGTCGACTCCTTTCAAATAAATTCTGAAGCCCCAGGTTCGACCGAGTAACCAGGAGGGATCATTGGGGAGCTGCACACTGAGATTTAAATGTGAGCAGGTACCTGTAGGTGCAATCTGGTGATGGCCTCCATAGATACCCCAGTTAATGGGTTCTTGAGGTGGTTTGCAGTTAAAGGGGGCCCATTTTAGAGTTAGGTAATGATCAGTGGCGTAAGTCTCCCACTGAGTGGCTAATGTTTCACATCCCCAATATGCACAGTAGTATTGGTTGGGGGAATTGCAGTACTGTTTTCCAGGATTTGAGGATGGGCACATATAATATTGGGCTTGATTCCAACCAGTGGCTCCCACTACCGAGGGACCATCGAGAACCATGCACATGGTGGCATACTGAGCGGGCATGCAAGAGACCTCTGCCCCTGAATCGAGCGTGCCCGTGTACCATTGCCCCTCTATTCTTAACTTACGAGTAGGCTTTTCTGGGGTGATAGGGACTGTCCAGAGAAGCGTTTTACTGCCGGTGAAGTGATTAGTTTTATTAGAACCGGCCGGCACGCTGCCTCTTAGGGGCGGGGCTGAGGCTTGCCCCGCTTGGAGTTTAAAGCTTTCTCAGTGCCTTGGCGCTGACTGCCGTCAGGGCACCAGGGATAGCAGAGGTTTTTTAAGCTATCCTTGCTAAGATCTCTGGGGCTGCTCTTGCAATCGCGCGCCCAGTGATAGCCACGCTGGCAGCGTGGGCAAGGAGTGGGAGGGGGGCGCCCATTACGCTGCATGAAAGGCGGGCGGTTGACTTCTGCATTGGGGCACTCCCGGGCAAAATGACCGCTCTGCCCGCACTTAAAACAACCGGTGGTGGCGGCTAAGGCGGCAGTGACAGCGCCAGAGACAGCCTGGGCTAGGGACGCGGCAGCTGGGTCAAAGGCGCTGCAGGCGAGTATCCAATCGCATAGGCTCTTCTCCCGCAAGGGAAGAATAGCCTGCTTGCAAGGGGGATTGGCTCCCTCGAGAATGAGTTCTCGAGCGAGAGCCAGTTGGGCCTGGGGATCATTAACCTTTCGAGCGCAGGTTTCCTCAACCCTAGAGACAAAGGTGGCAAAAGGCTCATTTGGCTCCTGGAGGAGCTTGGTGAATTTAGTAGGCCGACAGGCGGAACAGTTGGCAAAAGCTCGCAAGGCGATTCCCCGAAGGATAGGCCAAAAGGCGGCAGGCGCATTAATATAGACGGATGCATTTATAAACGCTCCCGTGCCTAAGTAGGCTTCGGGGTGATGATAGACTCCAGTGGCTGCGTCTTGCTCGCTTTGCTTAGCTGCTTCCGCCTGGAAGTGAGCACGCCAATCTACAAACTGGCCGGGGTTAAGAATGGAACGGGCAAGCGAGGCCCAGTCTTGGGGGAGGCAAAAGTTCATGGCGATATCCTGTAGTAATTGGGAAGCATATGGGCTACCTAACCCGTCTTCCTTGACGGCCCTGCGAAGCTGCTTGATAGTATTAGAGTCAATGGGATACCAGTCATACGGTTTCTGTGGTGTGGGGGTAAGGTTAAGAGGAAAGCAGCGAAAAGCACGAGAGAAAGGAGGACGCGCTTGCAGAGGGCTTGGCGCGGGAGTGGGGGTAGGGGGAGCGTTGCCCCAAGGGTTGCCTTGAGGTGTAGAAGGCAGCCAGGGGTTGTTAGTCGGCAGGGTGGGAGGAGCGGCGGCAGCTGCCGGTAGCGGCTCCGAGGGGGAGCTCGCCGGAGGGGGAGGCGGAAGTGGGAGGCCCCAAGCGTCGCAAGACGGCGGCGCGGTGGGAGTGGCTACGGCATAAGATGATGGACTAGCTCCGCCCTGTGAAAGGGCGGGGTAAAGCGCTTGCGGTTTCCGGCCCAGCTTAGGGCTGACGTCATCGCCGGAGCACTTCCTCCCCTCGATGGAAGAAGGAGGAGGAGGAGGAAGTTCGCCATCTTGGCGAGGCTCAGTGTTATTTTGTTTTTTGGGAGTCACTTCGAGCGCGTTGTTAATCTGCTCGACTAAGGACTCTGTGTCCGAATCGTGGTCTACATTAGTATCGCTGTCTGAGTCTGTTGACTGGGTTGATAGGGCCTCCTTGGATTTAATGGGGCCTCGATCAGGGGGGAGGGAGCCTTGAAGGCAGGAGCGGACGGTTATTAAGGTGGGGAGCAAGCCGGGAGGGAAGCGCTTGCTCTCATGTTCCATGGCGTTGGTGACCCGATCAATAAGGCGATCATAAGTAACAGGGTCCCAAAGATGGCAAGTGGTGAGCCATGGGTTAAAGGGCAGCAGGAGGTCCCAGTATACCTGCAGCTGCCGGACAGACACTTTACAGCGATGTGTGTCTAGGAGACCCGCCAGAGCGCGGACTTGGGGTGCTTGGCGTGCAGATAGACGATTACCCATAGCGGAGGGAGAAAAGAAAAAAGGGGGGTTGATTATAGAGTAAAGAAAATGAGGTAAATCGTGGCCGCGAGGCTGAAGGAGACGGTGAGAATAGAAGGCAGGACCCTCTAGTAGCGAGAGCAGTTTGGGGGGGGGGCGGTTGCAAAGAGGCACACCGCGCTAAACAAAGAAACAAAGACAGAGGACCACAGCAAAGTAATGGAGGGGAAGAGGGAAAGCTACTGGAGGAAGAGTGTTAGGAGGAATGGGGGGGATATAGGAAGAGAAGACGAAAGGTAGTCGGGGGCAAGAGTTAGGTTAATGCGGGAAAGGAAGAGCGGCCCGGGCGCGGAGCGGCGTGGGAGAGGCGGCCCCAGACGTGGAGCGGCGAGGGAGGGGCGGCTCCGCGGGGCGGCGAGGGAGAGGCGGCCCTTACTTTGCAGGCGAGGAGAAGGGGAGCTGGAGAGGCGTCCGGGCGAGCGGGTGGTTTTACTGGACCGCTGCGTAGAGAGGACTTTTAATTCCAGGGGCCCCACGTTGGGCGCCAGTTGCGGTCGCAGTTGATTCGTCTGGGGGAGGGTGGCGGCCGGTTGCTAAATCCTAGGCTCCCAGGATTGCTCCGAGGGTACCGGCGGCGGGGGCTCTTTCCCGGAGGCGAGGGCGAGGCGGGGGACTTGGCCAGGTCCCCGGTGGGAGGCGTGCAAAGTATGGAGGGCAGCGAGAAAGGAACAGGCGGGACACGGTTCTTTTAGGGTGAAGAAGCCAAGAGAGAGAGAGTTTATTAGGGGAGAGTACAAGCTTATATCGGGCGGTTTAGAGGGCGGGGTAGCTGTAGGGGTTAAAGGCTTGGATTGGTTCTGAGAGAGCGCGGAGGTTGATTGAAAAGGGGCGAGAGTTGCTCCGGTAACGGTGTCTGGCAACAATGTATGCGCACTGGTGGTAATGGGAGTTGCACCGGCAACGGGGAGTGTCTGGGCAAGATAAGGGGGTGGGGAAAAGGCGGTTCCCTCCGGCAAGCCTCCCCTAACACTGGTATTTTGGGAGAGGAAATGGGGCCTGCCTCCGGCCTCACTTTCCCAGGCCCGGGGGGCTGTGGAGGGCGCTGTCACCCGTACCCACTACCCTCCCCAGGGGTGGATCCGGTCCCCCAGCCCAGGCCCGCCAAGTTGAAGCACGTAATCAGTGTCCCGCAGGCTAGAAAAAGCTGGACACCTCTGCTTGCATTGTGCTTGGCTGCCCATGTATCATGCTGCTCTTGCTGCCTTTGTTGTCTATAATGTGTCAACTACTTTGGTCTCAATTGGACTTTGGTCCCTGGAGCAACTCTCCACCATCTGACTGACTTTTAGTCCTGACCAATCTAAAGATGATGTGCTTATGAAATCCGAACTATAGGAAGCCCTTGTGATTTGCCTGCTCTTGGTTATAGGTAACTGTGGCTCTTACCCTGGAAAGCCTGGAGACAGACTCTTCTCGTGGGTTCTCCCCCACTTCCAATGTACTGCTTCTGTGTGCCCCTACAACACATCCTTCTATCTTTCAGCACCCTTTCCTAAAGACTTTTGTGGAAGACTGCCTCCCTTAACCAAGGCTTTAAAGAGAAGATGGGATTCCTTTTTGCTTCTGGCTTCTCTTAGGTCTTTCTACCCTAGAACTAATCAGTCTTGGGTTAAATTGCCTCTAAACCTTGTATAGCTAATATTTTGTACTTACTTTTGTAGTATAATTGTGACTGTGAAACATGACCTATTTCTGTGCCTCCATGTGTCTAGTGCATAACTGATATTTAAATGCTTTTAGTGCCCATTTAAATGCTTTTAGTGCCCAGTTGAATGTGTGATGAAGAATAGGTGAAAATGAGCACTGCCATTTGGAGAACTGATGGAGTTTCAGTTTGGGGGAGATGGGCAAGGTGAGTTGGGAACAGATGGTGGAAAACCTCGAACACCAACTGGACCCAAGAGCTTATACTTTTTCTTGTAGGCAGGGGACCCAAAAAACTTTTTCTGAACAGGTGCCTAAGAAGGTAAAAGTGGTATTTTGGTAAGATTCACTTAACCCCAATGGTTTGGAGTAGGGAGTTGTTGGTGATGAAAGATGAATTAGAGGACTATTCTAGAAGTTCATGAGTGCCTAGGATCTTGAATGTTGTCAGAAGGGTATGGAAAGGGAGGAATGGATGTAACAAAAAAAAAGAAAAAATGAAGGAAGGGTAAAAAATTATTGAGATTTTCAACCACAAAGTAAATAAGGATGTGAGACAAGGGAAGCTGGCTGAAGGAGAGGAGTTTTATTTGATCAAATTGAGTTTGAAAGGAAGTTAGCTCTTCTAAAGGGAAATATCCAGCAGACAATTAGGGACTTGGAATGATAGAGCAGTGAGGGATCAGTGGTAGAGATAAGAGACTTGAAAGCTGTATGTGTGGAGGTATAATCGAAATCATGATTATAGTGGTAGATTTAGGACTAACTGCACAGATTCTGGAGAATGTCCAATGTGAGTAGGCAGGCACCCAGAAACAAGTTTACAGGGCCCTTTTCCGGGCCTGAGGCATGGAAGAGACCTCTCTAAGGTTCCTGTCCTACTAGCATTTGAGTGGGAGCTATGCTTATAAGAATAGCTCTTTTTTCTTCATTCTTATTGTTGGATTCTTTTTTTTTATTTTCCCTCTTTTTCATTCTTTTCCTCCTTTTTCTTCCTCTCCTTTCTTCCATGCCCCTCTCTTTCCTTTTCCTCTTTCTTTTTCTTTTCCCTCCTCCCCACTTTTGTTTCCTTTCCCTATTCTAGGACAAAGATGCTTAGGGACAACTTGGAAATAAGAGTGGAGCATGGCAGAAAGGAAAATATAGCCAATGCTGGGAAGATTGAAGTTTTTAAAAAATATTCCACCTAAGATTTTGCCCCTCATTTTGCCCCTCAAAGGCAAATTATTCTTCATGATAGTAAAAATATTTTTGTTAAATGGTATTTATAGGCAGCCTAGCATTATGTATTCTAAATGTGTATAGGCTTGGGAATTTAACTTGGATCTAATTAAAAGTAATCTCATAAGTGATTGTCATAAAAATGCCTTGTGTACTGGTTTGAATCTATTATGTGCCCCACAAAAGCCAATCTTGTGTGTGCAGACTTATTATGGGTGGGATCTTTTGATTAAGTTGTTTCCATGGAGATGTAACCCACCCAACTGTGGGTGAGACCTTTTGATTAGATTATTTCCATGGAGGTGTGACCTCACCCATTCAGAGTGGGTCTGGATTAGTTTACTGGAGTCCTTAAGAGAGCTTAGCGGCTGGCACAGACCAGATGTTTGGAGACGCAGACAGAAAACATTTGGAGATGCTAAACTAAGAAATGAAGTCCAGAGTTTGCCCCAGAGAAGCTAAGAGAGGACCCCCAGACACTTAGAGAGAAGAGCCATGGGAGAACAAGAAAGGATGCACAGGAGATGAGAGAGAGAAGCTAAGAGAGACAGAAGCCCAGAGACATTTTGGAGAAAGCCATTTTGAAACCAGAACCCAGGAGCAAAGGACCAGCAGACACTAGCCACATGCCTTCCCAATTGACAGAGGTGTTCCAGACGCTATTGGCCTTTCTTCAGTGAAGGTATCCTCTTGTTGATGCCTTAGTATGTGCACTTTTATGGTTACAAAACTGTAAATTTGTAACCAAATAAATCTGCTTTATAAAAGCCAATTCATTTCTGGTATTTTGCATAATGGCAGCTCTAGCAAACCAGAACACCTTGTTCTCTAGTTTCCTAGTTCTAGAAGACCTAGGACAACTCCCTTGTATTCCTAAAAAAAAGTTAGAAGTTGAAATCAGAGTACCTCTTTACTCTCCATATGCTCTTAGAACCATAAGCCTTAGAAACTAGATTTTATAAACTGTTTCTAAGTTTGTACTCTTTTTTTTTTATCTTCATTTTATTGAGATATATTCACATACCACGCAGTCATACAAAACAAATCGTACTTTCGATTGTTTACAGTACCATTACATAGTTGTACATTCATCACCTAAATCAATCCCTGACACCTTCATTAGCACACACACAAAATAACCAGAATAATAATTAGAGTGAAAAGGAGCAATTGAAGTAAAAAAGAACACTGGGTACCTTTGTCTGTTTCTTTCCTTCCCCTATTTTTCTACTCATCCATCCATAAACTAGACAAAGTGGAGTGTGGTCCTTATGGCTTTCCCAATCCCATTGTCACCCCTCATAAGCTACATTTTTATACAACTGTCTTTGAGATTCATGGGTTCTGGGTTGTAGTTTGATAGTTTCAGGTATCCACCACCAGCTACCCCAATTCTTTGGAACCTAAAAAGGGTTGTCTAAAGTGTGCGTAAGAGTGCCCACCAGAGTGACCTCTCGGCTCCTTTTGGAATCTCTCTGCCACTGAAGCTTATTTCATTTCCTTTCACATCCCCCTTTTGGTCAAGAAGATGTTCTCCGTCCTACGATGCCGGGTCTACATTCCTCCCCGGGAGTCATATTCCATGTTGCCAGGGAGATTCACTCCCCTGAGTGTCTGATCCCACGTAGGGAGGAGGGCAGTGATTTCACCTTTCAAGTTGCCTTAGCCAGAGAGAGAGGGCCACATCTGAGCAACAAAGAGGCATTCGGGAGGAGGCTCTTAGGCACAACCATAGGGAGGCCTAGCCTCTCCTTTGCAGCAACCGTCTTCCCAAGGGTAAAACCTATGGTAGAGGGCTCAACCCATCAAACCACCAGTCCCCTATGTCTGTGGTCATGTTAGCAACCATGGAGGTGGGGTAGGCGAATACCCCTGCATTCTCCACAGGCTCCTCAAGGGGGCACTACATCTTTTTTTTTTTTTCCTTGTTTTTCTTTTTTTTTTTTTTAACTTTCCCTTCTTTTTTAAATCAACTGTATGAAAAAAAAGTTAAAAAGAAAACAAACATACAATAAAAGAACATTTCAAAGAGACCATAACAAGGGAGTAAGAAAAAGACAACTAACCTAAGATAACTGCTTAACTTCCAACATGTTCCTACTTTACCCCAAGAAAGTTACATAATATAGCAACATTTCTGTGAACTTGTTCCTACTATATCCATCAGAAATTAACAGACCATAGTCATTCCGGGGCATCCCCAGAACGTTAAATAGCTTATCTGTTCTTCTTGGATTATTGTTCCCCCTTCCTTAATTGCTCTCTATTGCTAGTTCCCCTACATTCTACATTATAAACCATTTGTTTTACATTTTTCAAAGTTCACATTAGTGGTAGCATATAATATTTCTCTTTTTGTGCCTGGCTTATTTCGCTCAGCATTATGTCTTCAGGGTTCATCCATGTTGTCATATATTTCACGAGATCGTTCCTTCTTACTACCGCGTAGTATTCCATCATGTGTATATACCACATTTTATTTATCCACTCATCTGTTGAAGGACATTTGGGTTGTTTCCATCTCTTGGCAATTGTGAATAATGCTGCTATGAACATTGGCGTGCAGATATCTGTTCGCGTCACTGCTTTCCGACCTTCCAGGTATATACCGAGAAGTGCAATCGCTGGATCGAATGGTAACTCTATATCTAGTTTTCTAAGGAACTGCCAGACTGACTTCCAGAGTGGCTGAACCATTATACAGTCCCACCAACAATGAATAAGAGTTCCAATTTCTCCACATCCCCTCCAGCATTTGTAGTTTCCTGTTTGTTTAATGGCAGCCATTCTAACCAGTGTTAGATGGTATCTCATTGTGGTCTTAATTTGCATCTCTCTAATAGCTAGTGAAGCTGAACATTTTTCATGTGTTTCTTGGCCATTTGTATTTCCTCTTCAGAGAACTGTCTTTTCATATCTTTTGCCCATTTTATAATTGGGCTGTCTGTACTATTGTCATTGAGTTGTAGGATTTCTTTGTATATGCAAGATATCAGTCTTTTGTCAGATACATGGTTTCCAAAAATTTTTTCCCATTGAGTTGGCTGCCTCTTTACCTTTTTGAGAAATTCCTTTGAGGTGCAGAAACTTCTAAGCTTGAGGAGTTCCCATTTATCTATTTTCTCTTTTGTTGCTTGTGCTTTGGGTGTAAAATCTAGGAAGTGGCCGCCTACTACAAGGTCTTGAAGATGTTTTCCTACATTATCTTCTAGGAGTTTTATGGTACTTTCTTTTATATTGAGATCTTTGGTCCATTTTGAGTTAATTTTTGTGTAGGGGGTGAGGTAGGGGTCCTCTTTCATTCTTTTGGATATGGATATCCAACTCTGCCAGCCCCATTTGTTGAAAAGACCATTATGACTCAGTTCAGTGACTTTGGGGGCCTTATTAAAGATCAGTCGGCCATAGATCTGAGGGTCTATCTCTGAATTCTCAATTCGATTCCATTGATCTATATGTCTATCTTTGTGCCAATACCATGCTGTTTTGGCAACTGTGGCTTTATAATAAGCTTCAAAGTCAGGGAGTGTAAGTCCTCCCACTTCGTTTTTCTTTTTTAGAGTGTCTTTAGCAATTCGAGGCATCTTCTCTTTCCAAATAAATTTGATAACTAGCTTTTCCAAGTCTGCAAAGTAGGTTGTTGGAATTTTGATTGGGATCGCATTGAATCTCTAGATGAGTTTGGGTAGAATTGACATCTTAATGACATTTAGTCTTCCTATCCATGAACATGGAATATTTTTCCATCTTTTTAGGTCCCCTTCTATTTCTTTTAGTAGAGTTATGTAGTTTTCTTTGTATAGGTCTTTTACATCTTTGGTTAAGTTTATTCCTAGGTACTTGATTTTTTTAGTTGCTATTGAAAATGGTATCTTTTTCTTGAGTGTCTCTTCAGTTTGTTCATTTCTAGCATATAGAAACATTACTGACTTATGTGCATTAATCTTGTATCCCGCTACTTTGCTAAATTTGTTTATTAGCTCTAGTAGCTCTATCGTCGATTTCTCAGGGTTTTCTAGATATAAGATCATATCATCTGCAAACAATGACAGTTTTACTTCTTCTTTTCCAATTTGGATGCCTTTTATTTCTTTGTCTTGCCGGATTGCCCTGGCTAGCACTTCCAGCACAATGTTGAATAACAGTGGTGACAGCAGACATCCTTGTCTTGTTCCTGATCTTAGAGGGAAGGCTTTCAGTCTCTCACCATTGAGTACTATGCTGGCTGTGGGTTTTTCATATATGCTCTTTATCATGTTGAGGAAGTGTCCTTCAATTCCTACCTTTTGAAGTGTTTTTATCAAAAAGGGATGTTGGATTTTGTCAAATGCTTTTTCAGCATCTATTGAGATGACCATTTGATTTTTCCCTTTTGACTTGTTAATGTGTTGTAATACATTGATTGATTTTCTTATGTTGAACCATCCTTGCATGTCTGGAATGAACCCCACTTGGTCATGGTGTATGATTTTTTTAATGTGTCTTTGGATTCGATTTGCAAGTATTTTGTTGAGGATTTTTGCATCTATATTCATTAGGGAGATTGGCCAGTAGTTTTCCTTTTTTGTAGCATCTTTGCCTGGTTTTGGTATTAGATTGATGTTAGCTTCATAAAATGAGTTAGGTAGTGTTCCATTTTCTTCAATGTTTTGAAAGAGTTTGAGTAAGATTGGTGTCAGTTCTTTCTGGAAAGTTTGGTAGAATTCCCCAGTGAAGCCATCTGGCCCTGGGCATTTATTTGTGGGAAGATTTTTGATGACTGATTGGATCTCTTTGCTTGTGATGGGTTGGTTGAGGTCTTCTATTTCTTCTCTGGTCAGTCTAGGTTGTTCATATGTTTCCAGGAAATTTTCCATTTCCTCTACATTATCCAGTTTGTTGCCATACAGTTGTTCATAGTATCCTCTTATAATTTTTTTAATTTCTTCAGGATCTGCAGTTATGTCACCTTTTTCATTCATTATTTTGTTTATATGGGTCTTCTCTCTTTTTGATTTTGTCAGTCTAGCTAGGGGCTTGTCAATCTTGTTGATCTTCTCAAAGAACCAACTTTTGGTGATATTTATCCTCTCTATTGTTTTTTTGTTCTCTATGTCATTTATTTCTGCTTTAATCCTTGTTATTTCTTTTCTTGTACTTGGTTTAGGATTGGTTTGCTGTTCATTTTCTAGCTTCTTCAGTTGATCCATTATTTCTTTGATTTTGGCTCTTTCTTCCTTTTTAATATATGCATTTAGTGCTATAAATTTCCCCCTTAGCACTGCTTTTGCTGCATCCCATAGGTTTTGTTATGTTGTGTTCTCATTTTCATTCGTCTCTATATATTTAGCAATTTCTCTTGCTATTTCTTCTTTAACCCACTGATTGTTTAGGAGTGTGTTGTTTAACCTCCAGGTATTTGTGAATTTTCTAAGTCTCTGATGGTTATTGACTTCTAATTGTATTCCATTGTGGTCAGAGAATGTGCTTTGAATAATTTCAATCTTTTTAAATTTATTGAGGCTTGTTTTATGTCCCAGCATGTGATCTATTCTGGAGAAGGTTCCGTGAGCACTAGAAAAGTATGTGTATCCTGGTGATTTGGGATGTAATGTCCTGTATATGTCTGTTAAATCTAATTCATTTATCAGATTGTTTAGGTTTTCAATTTCCTTATTGGTCTTCTGTCTGGTTGATCTATCTATAGGAGAGAGTGATGTGTTGAAGTCTCCCACAATTATTTTGGAAACATCAATTGCTTCCTTTAGTTTTGCCAGTGTTTCTCGCATGTATTTTGTGGCACCTTGATTGGGTGCATAGACATTTACGATCGTTATTTCTTCTTGTTGAATTGCCCCTTTTATTAGTATGTAGTGGCCTTCTTTGTCTCTCAAAACATCCCTGCATTTGAAGTCTATTTTATCTGAGATTAATATTGCTACACCTGCTTTCTTTTGGCTGTAGCTTGCATGAAATATTTTTTTCCATCCTTTCACTTTCAGTTTCTTTGTGTCCCTGTGTCTAAGATGAGTCTCTTGTATGCAACATATTGATGGTTCATTTTTTTTGATCCATTCTGCGAATCTATATCTTTTTATTGGGGAGTTTAATCCATTTACATTCAACGTTAAAACCGTGAAGGCATTTCTTGAATCAGCCATCTTATCCTTTGGTTTATGTTTGTCATATTTTTCCCCTCTGTCTATTAATATCCTTTATTGTACCCATACCGAATCTCTTTAGTACTGAACCTTTCTCCAAGTCTCTCTGTCCTTTCTTTGTTTCTCTGTCTGTAGGGCTCCCTTTAGTATCTCCAGTAGGGCAGGTCTCTTGTTAGCAAATTCTCTCAGCATTTGTTTGTCTGTGAAAAATTTAAGCTCTCCCTCAAATTTGAAGGAGAGCTTTGCTGGATAAAGTATCCTTGGTTGGAAATTTTTCTCACTCAGAATTTTAAATATATCGTGCCCCTGCCTTCTCGCCTCCATGGTGGCTGCTGAGTAGTCACTACTTAGTCTTATGCTGTTTCCTTTGTATGTGGTGAATTGCTTTTCTCTTGCTGCTTTCAGAACTTGCTCCTTCTCTTTTGTGTTTGACAGTGTGATCAGTATATGTCTCGGAGTGGGTTTATTTGGATTTATTCTATTTGGGGTTCGCTGAGCATTTATGATTTGTGTATTTATGTTGTTTAGACGATTTGGGAAGTTTTCCCCAACAATTTCTTTGAATACTCTTCCTAGACCTTTACCCTTTTCTTCCCCTTCTGGGGCACCAATGAGTCTTATATTTGGACGTTTCATATTATCTATCATATCCCTGAGGTCCATTTCGATTTTTTCAATTTTTTTCCCCATTCTTTCTTTTATGCTTTCATTTTCCATTCTGTCATCTTCCAGGTCACTGATTCGTTGTTCAACTTCCTCTAGTCTTGTACTATGAGTGTCCAGAATCTTTTTAATTTGGTCAACACTTTCTTTAATTTCCATAAGATCATCCATTTTTTTATTTAGTCTTGCAATGTCTTCTTTATGCTCTTCTAGGGTCTTCTTGATCTCCTTTGTATCCCGTACTATGGTCTCATTGTTCATCTTGGTTCTTTGAGTAGCTGCTCTAGGTGCTGTGTCTCTTCTGATCTTTTGATTTGGGTGCTTGGGCTTGGGTTATCCATATCGTCTGGTTTTTTCATATGCTTTATAATTTTCTGTTGTTTTTGGCCTCGTGGCATTTGCTGAACTTGATAGGGTTCTTTTAGGATTTGTAGACCAATTGAAGTCCTTATCTCTAATTTATCAGATCTACAGCTTCGTGGAGTACACTTTCTCTAACTAACCAGCAGGTGGCGTCCACGAGCCACCTGTTCTCCACAAGCCAGTTCTCCCCTGCTTAGCCTTTTTGGTGAGTGGGGGAGTGAGTCTTGTGGGATCCAATTGGTGTACCAAGCTTGCGTGTGTAGTTGGTGTTGCCTGCCCTGTATATGGGGCGTGTTTCTGGGCAGTCAGGGAGGGGGGGTGGCCCTAACAATCAAATCTCCCTGGTGATCCTAGAGTTTTAAAGCTGCTGCAATAGTCTAATCCTTCAGTTCAGTCCTGCCACAGTTTGCCTCTGCCGTTGACCCACAAGTCCTTGGTATTGGCGTATGGCTCCTGAGACTTGCAAGTGGGCCCCTCTTCCAGGCTGTGCATCCCGGGTCCTCTGTTGAGGGATGACTGTGCTATGTCACAGATGAGTGCCGTCCGCCCAGGGCAGTTCTGGGCTGCTGGGCTGTGTAGGGAGGCTCCCAGTCTGCTGAAATGATGGCTGAATGGGGCTTTGTTAATTCACACTGCTCCACCTTCCCAACTCTGGGACAATCAGCTGAGGTTGCAGGGAAGGCTAATGTCCACGCCCAGTTTTGTGGTGTGTGCCTGTTATTTGAAGCACTTCCGTCACACTGGGTTGTCTGGGGCAGCTCTGGGCTATGGGGCTGGCGATGGGCAGGAGTGTTTCCTGTCCACCAGAATGATGGCTGTGAGCGGACACCCCCCTTTTCTTGGGAAGTTGTGATGTTTAGTGAATTTTCTTAGCCACTGGATTATTGCCTTTTGTCTCAGAGCTCTCTTAGTTCTGCTCTTGACTTGACCTGCCCAAATTGCAAGTCTTTGAAGCTTTCTGTATTGGGCTTCTTAGAGTAATTGTTTTAGAAAACGAAAAAAGGATTAAGAAAAAAAAAGGGCCCTTCTCAGAGATCTAATGGGTTATTGAAATGCTAAGAGACAAAGCAACCAGGGCCATTAAGGAAAGGTCCACAGGGCAGAGAGATCAGCTTTTCTTCGGAATTTGCATATGCGCCTCAGGGCCTGAGCTCTGCCCTTCCCCTTTCTATGTTCACCAGAACTCCAAAAATCCTCCGCTTTTATTTTGGAGTTTTTCGTGTTGTTTTTTTTCTATGCCTGTCTCCTCTGTGCTGGGCTGGCTGCTCTCAGATTCTCTGGTGTCTGGTCTCAGTCTATCTATGGTTGGAGTTTGGATCAGTAGAATGAGTTTCCGATAAGGGCTGCCACTGCAGTTCTCCCTTCTCCTTCCCGGAGCTGACAGCCCCTCCTCCCACGGGACTGAGCCTGGCAGGGAGGGGTGCGGGTCCCCTGGCCACAAAAACTTACAGATTTCGCTGATCTCAGCAGTTCCATGTTTTCATGAGTGTTGTATGAAGTATGCCTAAAGTCAGATTGCCATGTGGTGTCCAGTCCACGCAGTTCCTGGCTTTCTACCTACTTTCCTGGAGGAGTAACTAAAACATACAGCTCACCAGTCTGCCATCTTGCCCCACCTCCCTGTACTCTTTCTTTAGTTAATATTTTAAAAAACTAACTCATATTTATCGCAAATATATGTGTTTTAATTTATATCTAACATTCAATCAAAGATATTTAATTTTTTTTTTTAAAAAGTGCTGTTTGATAAATTAATGGCATATGTACCTATTTTCCCACTGAGAGTGAGATGACCTAAGCGTGTTTATACATATCAAAGAGTAATTTTTGGTAAAGCTTTTTCTTATGTTGCTATCGTCTAGAAGTCCCTAACAATTACTTTCTCTCTATGAAACTAAGATACTTACGTCTCCCTGGCTTATTAGTTATTTCCTTCTTGCATGGAAGAAAATAGTCTGCCCTTAGTCAAAGGACTCATCTTAACTTTCTTTTGATTATCCTCAATAAGATGTTTGGCACATTCCTAAAGAAGAAAAAATGCTCAAAATCATGAGTTACACATTTATCACATTGTTCAGTTTGTACATTTGTGAACTGTTTATGTGCCTGGCAGCTTGTCAGTTACTGAAATAGGTATGTGTGTGGGTCTACGGGTAGAAAATAAAAACATTTAACTCATAGAATTTTTCTATAATGAAATTACAGTCTAGTTGCATGATGAGCAATAACTTAGAACAGCAAACTGTTACCCACAGGCTAAATCCTAAATCCTACTTGCTCCAGCTGCCTGCTTTATTGGAACACTGTCACACACATTGGTTTATATAACATCTTTCATAATACAATGGCAGGTTTGAGTAGTTTCAACAGATTATATTTCTCGCAAAGTCTAAAATATGTACTATACTGTTCTCTTATGAATGGAGTTTGCTTGACCCTTAACCTAAAAGCCCTGAGGTATGAGCCAACTGGATTGCCCAATGATTCATGAATAGGCAGTTACAGGGTAGTTACAAATTCGTAGGAAGTATTATGGATGAAGACAAGCATTAGAGCCCAAAAGACTTATACTGAAATCTCTTTTCTGCTGATTGTGACCTTAAACTGAGCCTAATTTCCTGAACAGGGAAGTGGGCTAATTGCTGTCTACTTCTCTTGACCATAAGGATGAAATGAAATCACGCACACATAGTATCTGACAAATGCTCTGGGTTGGCATTCTTCTCTGGGAAAGACATTCCCTGGTAACTCCAGGTTTACACCATCCTTCAGTTGAGATCTAAGGAGTCTCCCTAGTTCTCTCTCCCAGCATCATTTCAGCTTTGAAAGAGCATTCTGATTGGCCCTGCTCAGGTCACATGCCCACCTCTGGACCATTTGTTGTTCTACCAAAATCATATGCCTGAGGGAGAGGCATTTTCCTTCTATAAGGAATGCGAACAGCTGAAAAGTTCACTACAATGCCCTTCCCACTGTTGAACCTCATTGTTGACTGTTACCCAGACTTTACATGTATAGGCTTGATAGTTTCTTTCAAGGGCTAAAGCCTGGAGCAAACGTGGACATTTATTATATAGACAGTTGCAGCAAAGAAGGCTTAAGTAGCAGAGTTTCCTTTCTGCAGCATCAGCAGTAGCAATGGCAGCAGTTTATTGAGCCCCTATGACATGTTTAGAATTCTATAAAAGACATAGTCTCTGAGACTCCTAACTTTTCATCTACCTCTGCAAACACTAGGGCTGGTTTTCACATGACTCACAAGCTCTTATGTACACTCCCAAGACTATGCACAATTCCATGCATGCTGTCTCTATCAGTTTCTCTTCCACCTAAGAAAGCATATAGGAATGCAAAAAGGCTGATGCTATTAGAGGTGACCTTGATTCTGCTGGAGGAAAAAAAATCATAAATTGCTAACCAACTTTAGCACTTAATTAAACTTACTAATGACATACCTCATCACTGATCACAATACACTGGGAACCTGTGTCATGGTTGTTGAAAACCACTACCCTGGAAGAACTTGAAGTCACCTTAGAGTGATGGGAGAGACTTATACAATGAATGACCATGCAAGGTAACATGGGTTGACTGCCTAATAAATGGAGCCAATATCTGAAACAATTGAGAGTATAAGATGTCCAAGAGATAGAAGATTTTTGTGTTTGTGGGCCTGTGTTGTAAGTCTCTGGTTACAAGAAATAGAAACCCATGCCAGTTAGCGTAAACAAAAACAGAATATATAATATGAAGATAGTGGTATCTTATTGGCCTCAATTGTGTAGGATAATGTCTGGCACCAATAAAAACTTGTTGAATAAATGAATGTTTCCAACCAGAAAGTCTTTAGAAAGTCAAGATAGCTTTTGGTTTCCAGCCCTTGTCTATGCTTCTGTGTATAACATCTCTTTTTTCCTTTCTGTTCATGATTTTTTGGATTCTCTACTTCACAGTCCATAAAGCAGCACACAGCCACCCACAGCTCCTGGGTTTACCTGGTCTGTTTTCAGTCATGTGATGGGGCTGACTTAGCTCCCTCATTGGCATTTCTAAATCTGGGAAGGAGAGAACTTGGCTTAGCGTGAGTTAGTGATCCATCGCTGGTAAGTTGCCTGTGCCCCCAGTGTGGTAGCTAGCTGTACCTTCTCCAGGACTCTGTGGCTCTGAGTTGGGGAATCTGGGGAGTATTCCCAGACACAAAGAAGCTCACTATAAACTGGGAAGATGGAGGTGTCTACTATGGACCCTATTAGATAGATGAGATAAAAATGCTAAAGACAACTCTCCGTGTAGCTTGCAGCAGGATGGAATTTCCTTGGAATTGGTGATTATAGCTGAAATCAGAGTAGCTCGCTTCCTGGTCTTGGGTAGAATGCCAGCCCTACACTTGTAAGGTTATCACTTGGGTTCCATACCAGCCAAGAGAATGTACAATTGTCCTTTGAGAGGCTGTCAATTTGAGGAATCCTGTTTTCATGATAGCAGCTAGTTGGTGCTGCATAATACTGGAATTCTATTCCTGGACTTCGTGATTCCATCTCTGAGAAAATGCAAAGCAGATCTTGGCAGGTACATCTATATATGATCAGCAAAGCCAAGGCACCGCTTGCTGCTAAAGCAGTGCAGCAGACGTGAGTGACATTTTTAGGCTGTTTGTACTGAGTGTAATGATGTTTTAATGTAGAATGTATCATGCATTACTCTTTGGAGATGGTATGGTTTAGAGAAAGGGTCAGATATGTTTAAATCCCAGTTAGGCTAATTGGCTAGCTCTGAAATATCAGGTTTCTTAACCTTTTTGAGTTTTTGATTTTATCACTTGGAAATGGAGATAATGACATTTTGCTAAAGAAAATAAAATTAGATGCCTTACTTTTAATACCAGATACAAAAATAAATTCCACATGGGTTAAAGAGCTAAAATTATAAAACAAAGCTTTTGAAGTTTTGGAGGTCATACAGGAGAAAGGCTTTCTTGAGCAGCATAAAACTAAATATATATATATATATATGGCAGCGCAAATGCAGATAAATGTAGATGATCATGTGGGAGGAGATAACTTGACATAAACAGCAGACATTGAATTAATACCCATAGCAAGTTCAGAACTGTTACACATCAGGAAAACAAACTCTCAAATAGGCTAAAGGAATAAATAGGCAATTCAGAGAAGACATTTTCACATGACAAACTTACAGAAATACTCAACTTTATCATTAATTAATTTTTAGAAAAATGAGATTCCTTTGCATAGGATTAACAAAAATATAAGAATTAAAATATCTAAACTGATGATGTGGAACAGTGAGCACTGTCATACTGTTAATAGGAGTATTCTTTAGTAAACCTGTTTATTTTGGCATTAACTGTCAAGATACAAAATGTGTATACCCTTTGACACAGCAATTCCACTTCTAGGAATCCATCAAGAATTCTGGCAGTTGTGCACAGTGACGTATGTACAAAGATTCTTATTTCAGCATCCTGTGTTGGAATTGGAAATAACCTAAATCAATAGAAGTTAAATTATGGCATATTAGAGTGAGACGTTAGAAATAAATTAATGTCCAACAAATGGGTAGCTAATAAAAACATGGCATATTTTGTTCAGTAGAAACTTAAGCAGAGATTTAAAAGAATGTGGTAGATCCACAAATAATATTAGGGAAAACTGTAAGCGCTATTATTAAATGAAAATGTGTCTTCTATGGCCAAAATGAAATGAAGGTAGAAATTACTAAAAGGGGAAAAATGGGAAATTTTCAAATAAGGTGAAAGAAGAAATCAGGGAAATTAGCAAATGCCTTTAGGTGAATGAAAATGAAAACACAGCATACCAAAGCTTATGGGATACAGTAAAGGCAGGGCTGAGAGGAAAGCCTATAGCTCTTACGTTAAAAAAAGAAAGATCTCACATTGGAGGCCTAACTTCACAACTGGAAGATCTAGAAAAAGAAGAGTAAACTAAACCCAAAGCAAGCATAAGGAATGAAATAACAAGGTTAGAGTGGAGATAGATGAAATAAAGGATAAAAAAAAAAAAACAAAAAACAGAATCAATAAAACTGAAAGTTAATTTTTTGGAAAAAATCAATAAAATTGACATCTTTAGCTGACAAAAGAGGACACACCTAAAATCAGAAATGAAAAAGGGAGAACATTACTACTGATCCCACAGAAATATAAAGGACTAAGAGGATATGTGAATAATTTATGCCAATAAATTAGATAACCTAGATGAAATGGACACATTCCTGGAAACACACAAACTATATACACTGACTCAAGAAAAAATAGATCTCAACTGACCAATTACTAGTAGAAATTGAATCAGTCATCAAAAACCTCCCAACAAGGAAAAACCCAGGACCAGAAAGCTTCACAGGGGAATTTTACCAAATAGTCCAAGGAGACAATTCCAATTCTGCTCAAAGTCTTCCAAAGAACCAAAGAGCAGGAAACACTCTCCAAGTCATTCTATGAGGCCAATATTACCCTCATACAAAAGCCAGATAAAGATACTACAAGAAGAAAACAGAGACCGATCTATCTTAAAAATATAGATGCAAAAATCTTCAACAAAATACTAGCAAATAGAATCTAACAACATGTTAAAAGAATTATACACAATGATCAAGTGGGTTTTATGTGGTTCAACATAAGAAAATAATGTAATGCACGTTAACAAAATAAAGGGAAAAACACATAATCTTCTCAATTGCAGAAAAGGGATTTGTCAAAATATACAGCACCCTTTCCTGATTCAAAAAGCTTAGAAAAATAAGAATAAACTTCCTCAACATGATAAAGAGCATATATGAAAAAAACATGACCGACATCACACTTCATGGGAAAAGACTGAAATCTTTGCCTCTAAATGTGGAACAAGACAAGGATGCCTACTGTCTCCACTGTTGTTCAACATTCTACTGGAAGTTCTAGCCAGCACAGTTAGGCAAGAAAAATAAATAAAAGCCAAACTGGAAAGGAAGAAATAAAACTTTCACTATTTGCAGGTGACATAATATACAGACAATCCTGAAAAATTCACAACAAATTCAGAAAAGTGGCAGATTACAAGATTAACATGCAAAATTCAATAATGTTTCTATACACTGTTAATGAACAGTCAGAAAAAGGAATCAAGAAATTCCGTTTACAATAGCAAATAAAAGAATCAAATATCTAGGAATAAATATAACCAAGGATATAAAGGACTTGTACACAGAAAACTGTATAACAGTGCTAAAAAGAAACCAAAGACAACTTAAATGGGAGAACAGTCTGTGTTCATGGAAGATGTGGCTAAATATGTTAAAGATGTCACTTTGGGTCAAATTGATTTAGAGATTCATTGCAATCCCAATCAATTCAACAGCCTTCTTTGCAGAGATGGAAAAGCTAATCATCAAATTTATATGGAAAGGTAAAGGGCCCCAAAGAGCCAAAAACATCTTGAAAAAAGAACAAAGTTGGAGGACTCACACTTCCTGATCTTAACTTATTATAAAGTCACAGTAATCAAAACAGCATGGTACTTGTACATGAACAGACATTTAAACCAATGGAATCAAACTGAAAACTCAAATGCCAACCCTCTCTAGCCAACTGATTTTTTTTGTTTTGTTTTGTTTGTTTGTTTTTTTATTAAATTCAGTTTTATTGAAATATATTCACACACCATACAATCATCCATGGTATACAATCCACTGTCCACAGTGTGATAACATAGTTATGCGTTCATCACCACAATCTATCTCTGAACATTTTCCTTACATCAGAAAGAACCAGAACAAGAATAAAAAATAAAAGTGAAAAAAGAACACCCAAATCATCCCCCCATCCCACCCCATTTGTCCTTTAGTTTTTATCCCCATTTTTCTACTCATCCATACACTAGATAAAGGGGGTGTGATCCATAAGGTCTTCACAATCACACTGTCACCCCTTGTAATCTACATTATTATATAATTGTCTTCAGGAGTCCAGACTGCTGGGTTGGAGTTTGGTAGTTTCAGGTATTTACTTCTAGCTATTCCAATACATTAAAACCTAAGACGTGTTATCTATACAGTGCATAAGAATGTCCACCAGAGAGACCTCTCGACTCCATTTGAAATCTCTCAGCCACTGAAACTATTTCGTCTCATTTTGCATCCCTCTTTTGGTCAAGAAGATACTCTCAGTCCCACGATGCCGGGTCCACATTCATCCCTGGGAGTCATATCCTACATTGCCAGGGAGATTTACAACTCTGGGAGTCGGGTCCCACGTAGGGGTGTGGGCAGCGAGTTCACCTGTCGAGATGGCTCAGTTAGAGAGAGAGAGGGCCACATCTGAGCAACAAAGAGGTACCCAGGGGGAGACTCTTAGGCACAATTATATGCAAGTTTAGACTCTCCCTTGCGGTAACGAGCTTCACAAGGGCAAGTCCCATGATCGAGGGCTCAGCACATCAAACCTCCAGTCCCAATGTTTGTGACAACATCAACAGCAGTCCAGGTGAGGATGTCCAACACATCCGTACCTTCCCCCAGATCCTCGGGGCTGGGGAAGGGGAGGCTGTAAATATATTTTTTATTATTAGCCCAAATTACTCTAGGATGTGTCACTATTTCACTCCAGCCTATACTAACCTACCGTATCTCACTTCCTATTCAAAGTTCCATGCAATTGTGGTGTTTGAACAAATCGAGTGTAGAGTTGTACCGTTTAGAAAATTTCGATCCTGTACCAAATAGATCTCTTCCCTTGGTCTCATATGGAAGTTGAAATTTTAAAACACAATCAGTTTCAACCTTTACCCTTTGGTCTGGCTTGCCCTGGTCTTACCCAGACCTGCTTCATTCATATCATTAATTGAAGTCTGTAGCCAACTGATTTTTGACAAGGGTGCCAAGTCCACTCAAGTGGAAAAGAATAGTCTCTTCAACACGTGGTGCTGGGAAAACTGGATTTCATATACCAAAGAATGATGTCATGGACTTGCACTTAACTCCATGTATAAAAACAACTCAAATTAGATCAAAGACCTAAGTGAACCAGAGCAATAAAACTCCTAGAAGAAAACACAGGGAAGCATCTTCAGTACCTTGTGTTAGGCAATAATTTCTTAGATTTTCCACCCAAAGCACAAGCAACAAAAGAAAAAAAAAATAGATAAGTGGGGCCTCATCAAAATAAAAAACGTAAAGCACTTTATCATGAAAGTAAAATGATAACTTACACAATGGAAACAATTGTCTGGAAAACATAGTCAGTAAAGGTTTAATATCCAGAAGATACAAAAATCCTTCAACAACAAAAACCAAACAACCCAATTTAAAAATAGCAAAAGAAATGGACAAAAGACTTGAATAGACATTTCTCCAAAGAAGATTTAATGGTCAGATACATGAAAACATTCTCAGCCTCATTAGCCATTAGGGGAAATGCAAATCAAACCCACAGTTGGGTATCATTTCACGTGCACTAGAATGACCATTGGGGAAAAAAAAAGAAAAAAGAAAATTACAAGTGTTGGAGAGGATGCAGAGAAATAGAAGCACTCATTCATTGCTGGTGGGAATATAAAATGGTACAGTCCCTGTGGAAGACAGTTTGTTAGCTCCTCAGAAACCCAAGTATAGAATTGCCATATGACCCAACAGTCCCACTACTAGGTATGTGCCCAAAATAATTGAAAGCAGGGGACCAGATATTTTCACACTGCTGTTCTTAGTGACACTATTCACAGTTGCCAAGAGATGGAAACAACCCAAGTGTACATCGACTAAAGAATGGATAAACATGTGGTTTATACATTGCAATGTCATTTAGCTCTAAAAAGGATTGAAGTTCTGTTATGTGCCACAACATGGATGGACCTAGGAGGCATTGTGTTGAGTAAAATAAGCCAGGCACAGGAGGACGAGTATTGTAAAATCTCAAAGATAAGAAATAACTAAAATAGGTACTATTCATAGTCAAAATATAATCTATCAGGCGCCAGAATGGGCTTAGGGAGTGGAAAGTTAATGCTTAAATTGTACAGTTTCTTTTTTTGGGGTAATGGAGAAGTTTGTTAATGGTTGGGGGTGATGAAAGCTCATCATTATGAATGTAACTAACATCACTGAGTTATATATTTGAATGTGGTTAAAATGGGAAACAGACTGTGTATATGTTTCTAGAATAAAAATTAAACAGACTGTTTAACATAAACAGTAAATCCTAATGTAAGACATGAACTATAGTTAATAGTATAACCGTGATATTCTTTCACCAATTGTAACCCAGGTACCACACTAATACAGGGTGTTAATAATGGTTTCATTACATGGGAGCTCTATATTTTCTTGATTTTTCTGTAAACTCTCAACTTATTTAATAAAATAAACTTTAAAAATTTGGTAGCTAATAACTATTGCTAAATGAAAGTTACATGTACATATTTTGTCTATTGGCACGGCTGCTGTGTATGGTTGTGCTGGCTGGGCACTGCACAAGTATAGGGGCCACCATTCCCCTAGGTTATGTGTAAATTATGCCTCCTAGAATTGTGCAGGGCTTTTCTGCTTAACTATCTCAGCCATCTGGTGGGTTTGTTGCTCACAGAGTTGGGGTCTGTTCAAAGAACAAGTCATGTGAAACTTCAAATTTAAAGTGATGATTGTAGAATAGGAAGAAATTCAGTAGGAAGACATGAAAGCAGTGTGAAGAAGCAAAGGCTTGGGGAAGCCATTGTTCATGGCAGAGGACCCTGTCAGACCAGCATGGCTTTTGCTTGTTTCCATGTGCATCATTTGCTTTTGTTTACAGGTTCACTTCAGCTGTAGCCTCTTTAGTTAAGATGATAAAGTCAGAATATGTCCTTGATGTTTCAAGGTTTTGGAAATAACATATTGTGTTCTTGGTTTAATCAGAGATTAGCAAGTTTTGTGTTGTTGATTGAAATAGATTAAATATGCATGGGACTGATCATGAACCAGAATGAAAATTCACTAATTTACCAGGGAACATGCAACTCAAATAAGATTTAGTATCAGACATTGGTCCAGGGAATGGGCAGCCAATCAGAAGTCTGCTTGGCTAAAGGAGTCGGTGCTATTAAAGAGATTTCTAACAGTAATCTGGATTGACTGACCTGCTCCGATAATGTTTGCCTAGAATCTGGTAAAATTCTTAATCCTTTTCTTGCTGTCATACCAGTGCTTGATACAAACTGGTAGATTCTTTGTAGTCCAACCTGCTTCTGTTATTATGTTTTTATAATTTACCCAAAGGTTTCTGGTATAACTAATCCATTCTGTCTCCCCCGATCCTTCTTATTACAGGTTTTTGTCCTTTTATCCCTATTTCAAAGTCTTATTGTACTTGAATCTTTTTTTAGAAGATAGGCATGTAATAAATGTATATTACCTATGCATAACCACAAATTTTGCCATTACTATGTCACTTCGTGTTGGACATGTAACAATTAAGTAGTTAATTTTGTTTAGCTAGTTACATTTCATGTCATTTTCCTACCCTCCCTCCCCAAGCAGAACAAATCATCCATTCACACGTCTTCCCTCACTTCTGCTTATCTGTTAGTCTTAGTTACCTGTCTATTAAGAAGTAGATTCAAGAGTTCCAAAGGTATCAGATGATTTATGCTCATCCTTAGACACCCTGCTAGTTTTGGGAGCTATAAAATAGGCAGGTGATGACAACAGAGCATGGAAATTTCCATGATGAAGGCATGCAACAGTAGGGGAGGACTTAGGAAGGACGGAGGACTGAGAAAAATGCTGAGATATGAGGGAAGGACTGGGGGTGAGTAGTAGAGAGATACAAGCATTTTTATAAATAAGGAAAACCTTACTCTAGTAAAGAACCAAAGAGAATGCATGGCAGACTGTATGTCAAGAACCCAGGGTGAAATGAAGGGAGCATTGAGAGATTCTCTGGAGAGAAAGACAAGGGCCTTTTCTTGGGGCTCTACCTCAGAATTTGCCTGGGAAAGTGGAGCCCCTGCCACCCTTCTTCCTAATTCCAATCTAATCTAATTGTCTTCCACCTGTCCTAAGTGGAGCAGCTATGGGTTAGCCAGGAAGCATCTGGAGATCTGAAGTCCAGAACCAGGGAGGCAAGTCAGAAGCCAGACTCAAGCCTGGGCACTGGTGGAGCACCCTCGGTGAGCACCAGACACCTAGGGTCTTAGAGCTTGATCAGCAGAACGCTGTGGACCCAAAACAGTTCTGGGTGGACCTGCACGCCTCCGTGACCCTTAAAGGGCTATGATGAGGGACGGGAATACATGGGTTCAGCCTCTTTCCTGTGTGGGCATAAGAAATGCTCACTTTTTCAACTCAGGGTCCCAAGGAGGAGTAATCCTTGGCGTGGATTATTTGTTCTGGTAAACTGGGTTTGCCCTGTGGAAATAAAGTCCTTCAAATAAAACAGCAAATACTTCTTTTCATATTACATGTCTCTGACCCATTGCTGGAGGCTTCTGTTGCAAGGAACCAGGCTTACTGAGGCTTTACCATCTGGAAAATAACTAATTGCCGTTATGGGTAATTGCATACTGGCTCTTAAATGCTTCCACCCAGCAGTGATGCTCATATTTATTGGCCAGAACAAGTCACCTACTGTATTAGTTAGGGTTCTCCTTGGAAACAGAATCAATGAGAGATGTCTCTTATTATCAAATTGTGAAAGTGACTCACGCAACTGCGGGAGCGCACGAGTCCAAATTCTGCAGAGCCGTCAACAAGCTGTCAACTCCAAGGAAGACGTCCGACGAACTCCTCGGGAAACTAACCGACAACTTTGACGAACTCCTCAGGAAACAAACCGGCAACTTTGAAGAACTCCTCAGGAAACAAACCAACAACTTTGACGAACTCCTCAGGAAACGAACTGGCAACTTCGACGAGCTCCCCAGGAAAAGCTTCACTGAGCAGCTGAAGAAGAAGTGAAGGTTCTCTAACCGTCCGGCTTATAAGCCTCCAACTGATCACCCAGACCAAATCCAGCCAATTGCATTCTCTCACTGTGGAAGCACGCCCCTTGATGAGTCATCAGTCAGCTGCAGTCAATTGACTGATATCCGACAAACCAACCAGCCTCAAATAGCCTCACAGGAATCGTCAGGCCAGTGCCCGCTTGACCAGACAGCTAGGCCACCTAGCCAAGTTGACACATGAACCCAACCATCACACCTACCTTCATGTAACTTTGGGGGTGGGGTCAGGAGAGCCCAAGCCATTCTGTGCCAGGGTGAGGGAACTGTGTTTGGTAAACAGTGGATGTTTCACTATATCTGGAAGTGGCAGCTGCCAACCTGGCCTTGGGTTCACAAGTCCGTTGTGCCTCTTTTCTCTTACCAGATTACTGTTTAAGGGGCCACAGAGACTGGACCTGAGCCCCAAGGTTGAATGGAGCCGTGGATGGGCAAAGGAAAATAACCCAAAAGGGGCCCAGAATTCAGAGAGAAGGAAACTGTGCAGAACACCCGGGCAGGGATTAGTAAACCATAACTCACAGACCAAATCCCTCCCAACCACCTATTGTTGTAAGGTCTACAAGTTAAGAATGGCTTTATATTTTTAAAAAGAGAAATTTACATTAAATGCTTTATAATATGTCATGAGCTATTCTAAGTCTTTGCATTTATTAGCTCATTTAATCTTTACAAAAGTCCTGTGAAATAGGTAACAATACTAATTTTGTACATAGGCAAAGTAGTAAAATATCACACAGTTAATGAGCGGTGCAGCTGGAATTCAAACCCAGGAAGTCTTACCCAGAGCCAGTGCTCTTAACCTTTCTCATGTGGAAAGTTTTTCAGAACTGTAAGTGCAGTGTTTAAAGGACAAAAGAAAGATGTAGACAGCACATTCTGGGGAGTTCTTAGGAAGGAAGATCACTGTGTTTCAGAAAAGTAAAGAAAGGATTTGTAGGAGAATGAGACCAAGTTTCTACCATGACAAAACACTAACTTTGCAAAGTGTTACCCCCCCTCCAAAAGAATTGCATTCTTGTTAGTAGACCTTAGACCTGTATTAGAATAATGATACTCACTTCTGTTATTTTGAATTTAGTCAATAAAATATTTGTGGAAATTTCTCTCTTTTGTAGGTCACTGTACAACACTCTCAGTTTTGCCTCTTGGATATGCAAAACCGAAATATTTACTCTCTGACCCTTTGACTCTGAACAAGAGCTAAGGGAGTCTGGAAGAAACGGCAAATAACATTAATGGAAATGATACATTTAGGAGGTTCCGTAGCAACATAAAAAGCCTTCATGTAAATAAAAATACATGACTTTCCCTGAATATTTTATGAAATTTTAGATACAAAATAGTAATAAAAGTAGAAAATGGACCCACATGTACCCAACACCCAGTTGCAACAACTACCTACTTTTAACTATTGCCCAACTATTTTCTCTCCACATTAAAGTATTATAAACCAAATCAAAGGCATCCTATAATTTTATTTGAAAATATTCCAATATGTATAATAGATGAAGACTTCTGTTTTTTTTTAAAAAAAGGATAGCCATAATATCATTATCATACCTAACCTTAAAGTATTAATTTTGTTATCTAAAACCAAGTTTGTGTTTAATTTACCCCAATTGTCTCAATCTTTTTATGCTTGTAGTTTATATACTATGTTTGGTCATGTTTGTCGTCTTAAATTTGTAGCTGTTAGCCCTCACCCTTTTTAAGTTTTTTGTTGAAAAACACTAAGTTTGTCTTGTAGAACTTTTCACATTCCACATTTTGGCTGATTGCATAGTCATGGTTTTATTTAATATGTACCACAATCCCTGAATTTATGTAAACTGGTACTTAAAGCCAGAGGCTTGATTATCATTAGATTTCATTTCTTGGCACAGTTCTTCATAGGTGGTGGCTACTTCTTATCGCACCACATCGAAAGGCACATAGTGATCCACTTTAGTGGTGAGTTCCAGTGGAGCCAGTCTTTATAAAGTTCTCCTTCTACCCTTTCCTTAATGATTTATTTAGTAGCCTGTGCTGATTATTGCTTAGGTCCATTATTTCATTAGGGATTGCAAAATAGAGCTTTTCTAACTCTATCATTTCTTAGCTGTAACTCTTCTATAAAAAAGAACTTTGCCTGATAAACTAGGGCTTTTAAAAATCTGATCCATAAGGAACAGGCAGGATAAATGTATAATTCTTTCCCTTTAATTATCAAGTGTCAGAGAAAGCAATTGATTCCTTAGCAATCCCCAAAGCTGACCACTGAGAAATTATTTTTAATATGATTGAGAATGCATGGATTTTTGTGTATGTGTGCTGCAATCCTTTAGAGTTAGAATTCATTAAACGCTGACATTATCCCTTCTCTGACTGGTGGAACCTCCTTTCAGTTGGCTTCTGTGTCGTTTTAACATGACCCCAGTGGTCTTTAATAATTTCTTTCCTTCTGGCATACAAGTGTCCCAGGTTCATCTTGTACACTTCCTGCCCCACAGTTGGGCTAAGTCGTTTTTCCAAAGGCTCTTTTCAGTGAGAATTGGTATTTAGAGACCATAATCTGGACTTCCCAGCTGCTCACTGCTCCTTGGTTGTCATTGCTTCCATAAGAAGACAGCTGGGAAATGTTTTGGTTGTTGTTTTTGTTGTTGAGAAAGAGAACAACTCAGTTATGCTGACTTTTTCGATTTCAAACTTTAGTTTTCTAGAGTTTTTACAGCTTTGTTTTTATATTTCTTCTTTCTTTGGATCTTGGTTCTACACATTAAATAATTTGCCTTATTCTAATATCTTAATATATTTGCTTTATTCTAAAACGGTCTTAAAACTATGCATGTATATATACTCCATCTATAAAAATATATGTATGACATCTGTCTATATAATTGTACATTAGACACTAAGGGTCCTGAAGGCAATTTAATATCTGTGCCCTTTTTGTCTTTATTCTGCTAGCGATATAGAGTCAAAATATTGTGTTCTGAAACTTGAAATTTTCAATTCCATTTTAGTTTAACCATCAACTAGATAAGCAGTCAAGTACATTTGCTTTGGATTTTTTAATAACTTTTTTCTTTGATTGAACTGTTTTATTATGTAAAATGTTTACATGGTTTCAAATACAAAGCTATAAAATAAGCTTTATTCAGAAGCACCTAGCTTTAATCCCTGCCCCTCCTATTTTCTCCCTTCATCCATAGATATTTTTATGAATGTTGGTTTATACCTCTATTGTAGCATTTTGAAAATTAGAAAGTATATATACTTTCTTATCTTTTGTCACACGAAAGGTAGCATATTAAACATAATCACTTGCATCTTTCCTCCACTGACAGTTTACCGTAGAGAGCACTCCAGGGCAGCATATGGGGATCTTCTCATCACTTTTGACAGATGTGTGATATTGCATGTATAGTTGTCGATATCATAGTTTACTCAGTTACCTGTTGAACATTTGCCAAAGCAAATCATGCAGCAAGTAATAGCCTTGTAACTAGGCCATTTTTTTATATTTGTGGTAGTGTACTTTGATCGAGATTCTAAGAAACAGTATTGCTGGGTCAAAGGCTAAATTCATATGTAATTTTGCTGGAAGTTGCCAAACTCTCTTCCGTACTGCTTTGCTATTGTGCATTCCCACAGGCAGTGTATGAAATTGTGTATTTCTGGGCAGCTTCCTCAAAGAATATGTCAAACTTTTGGACCTCTGCCAATTCTATGGGTAAAAAAGCTTATCTAACTGTTAATTTGTGTTTCTCTTATGAGCGAGCTTAAGCATCATTTTATGTATATAAGGGCCACTTCATGTCAATTATCATTTCATGTTCATTTGCTCCTTTCTTTCCTATATGGTTGTTGAGCCATCTGTTCTTTTAGAAGCTCTTATATATGACAGATATTAACCATTTGTCTATAAATGTTGCATATCTTCCTCTAATTCATCATTTGTCTTTATTTTGCTTATATGCATTTGTGATTTCTTTGTCAAATTTATCAATCTTGTCCCTTATTGCTTCAGAATTGAGCTCTTGATCATTTGCTTGGTGAATGGTATGAAAAATGGATGTAAGTTTCCCTCTCTCTGTGTGTATAAATGGATATGTGTATACATAAACATATATGTATGTATATATGCCTACATTTATACATATGTATGTGTATCATTCTATATAGTTAAATCTAAATAGATAATAAAGTGACAGGAACCATTTAACAAAAGTTCCAGATGTGTTTATTTTCGTTAGGAGTCATAAATATTATCAGTATAATCTAAAGCTAGGGAGAAGGGCAAAGTATTTTAAATGGTTCATCTTATTGGAAGGCAAGAGAAGCTGTAAGGGATCAAAACATTTGCTGTGTTCAGGGACTGGTGGACATGTTTGGCATCTAGTTTTCATTTACTAGAAAAAAGATTGTGGTCATCAGGAAAGGGAAAAGGTAATGATGAGTGGAATGAAAATGAAAAGTAGAACTGACAAATTAACTGTGATGCAAGTGGTGGAGGGAGTAAAGGGTAACTTGATTGAGCTAGGGATGAAAAATGAGAAAGATAAAAGGGAACAAAAACAAGGAAGAATAAAATTAATTATATCAGTTGCTTCATTAATTTGGAACAGGCCAAATTCCCTTACTCATTCAAAAAGATTCAGTTAGCAAATAAAATCCAGCAATAAGAAGCACTTTTAAATCAGAGACAAAGAATGGTTTAATTTACAGGAATGTGCAAAAAGAAACCAAGAAAAATAGAGGTTTGTAAACGTAATATTAAACTTCCGAGAACCTAAAGTTAAAAGCACTGAACAGGATAAAGAGGGAAAGTGATTAATTATAATAGGTAGAATGTGAAGAAGATACAATAGTCATAAACAAATACATCAAATGAGCAAAAATATAATGCAAAATTTATTAAAATGCAATGGGAACTTTATATTAATAAGATTTTAGTGTAGGATCTTCCTGGTATATATCTTTCAACATCACCCAGATGTAGTAGGCAAAATATAAATGTCAATAATATAATAAAATTGAGCATATTTAACTCTGAATTCTATGAAGGGAGAAAGGATGTATATTTTTGTATGTCTGTGGACTATTTACAAGAATTTATTATATTCTTAGACCCAAATTTCATAGGTCATGCTCTCTAATATTCAAGTATTGAATAATGAAGTGATGACCAAAAAAATCTTAAGAGTGTGTTAATAATGTTATTCTCAATTATTCTGTATTGAAATAAATTGGTTCAATTGAGTTACATACTGTCTGCAAAGCAGTTAAAAGGAAAACACTTCATATCAGACTCTATGGTACACAGCAAAACCTGAACCCAGGAAAATGAACTCAGGAAATTGCATTAACCATCAGTATTAAAAAAGTAAAATGAGGAGGAGAAAGAAGATGGCAGCATAGAGACGAGTGGAAGTTAGTTAGTTCCCCTGGAACACCTAATAAACAGCCAGGAACAACTAGAAAATAATCTGGAATAACAGTGGGGGGACAAATGTGACTGTCCACTCATCATAAACCAACCTGAATTGGGAGGAATGCCCGAGATCACAGCATAAAATCTCTAAGTAAAAACTGCAGACCTGAGCTGGGAGCCCCCTACCCCCAAGGCCTGAACTGCAAAGCCTCACTGTGCTAGAGAGTGGCACTCTCCCAAACTGCAAAGCCTCTCTGTGCTAGAGAGCAGCACTCTCTGAGCAAGCGAATATAGCTCACCTGAGCTCTAACTGGGATTTTAATTAGCACATGTGGACTGCTCAATAAAAGCTACAAATCTCCAACAAGTAGACAAAGGCTTTTGGTGATGACTGACCTTGGAGAGCTGGAGGACCTCTCTGGGAGTGAGGGGGAGCCCAGAGGACCGGGTGATGTCTCTGGCTGATGGGTGAAACTGAGGGGGTCCACAGACTGACCCTGAAGGGGGTCTTTCTCTCCTTTTTTTGGCTCAGTGGAGAAAGCCTCAGCCATTTTCAATTCCTAGCACTCAGACCCAGACAAGAGTGGAGACAGCAGAGTCAGAGACAATTTAAATGCAAATGACCTCTCCCCAGGGGGTGTATCTTGCCTAAGAAGAATGAGGCAGTGCCAAGCTCTACTACCTGCCTACCTGCCTTCCATTCAGAACCAGACCCTGGAGCCTGGAGTAAACAACCATGGGCCACACCTCCTTATACCATTCTGGAGCTATAGGCTGACAGGCACCACCTGCTGGGCAGAAAAGCACAGTGACTTGAGGCCTCACAGGGTGCATCAATCTTCTAAGACACCCTCAGGAAGATCTGAAACTATTGCCTCCTTCCAAGACCTGAACCAATTCTGGTCTAGGAAAATCTGTTTAGGGTAATCAAGGAGGCCAGATGCCTAGACAACAGAAAACTACAACCTACACTTGGAGGGGTGAAGTTATGGCCCAGTCAAAAGAACAAACTTACACTTCAACTGAGATACAGGAATTTAAACAACTAGTGCTGGATGAATTCAGAAAGTTTAGGGAAGATATGGCAAAAGAGATGAAGCATATAATGAAAACACTGGGCGTACATAAGGTTGAAATCAAAAGTTCGAAAAAACTACTGACAGAATCTATGGAAATGATAGGCACAAAATGCGACATGAAGGACACATTGGAGAACTACAACAGCAGCTCTCAAGAGGCAGAGGAAAACACTCAGGAACTGGAGAACAAGGCTTCTGAAAGCCTATACACAAAAGAACAGATAAAGAATGGAAAAATATGAGCAATGTTTCCGGGAACTTAAGGACAAAATGAAATGCAGGAATGTACATGTCATTGGTATCCCAGAAGGAGAAGAGAAGGGAAAAGGGACAGAAGCAATAATAGAGGAAATAATCAATGAAAATTTCCCATCTCTTATGAAAGACATAAAATTATGGATCCAAGAAGCGCAGCGTACCCCAAACAGAATAGATCCGAATAGGCCTATGCCAAGACACTTAATAATCAGATTATCAAACATCAAAGATCAAGAGAGAATCCTGAAAGCAGCAAGAGAAAAGCTATCCATCACATACAAAGGACGCTTGATAAGACTATGTGCAGATTTCTCAATAGAAACCATGGAGTCAAGAAGGAAGTGGGGTGATATATTTAAGATACTGAAAGAGAAAAACCACCAACCGAGAATCCTATATCCGGCAAAACTGTCCTTCAAATGTGAGGGAGAGTTTAAAATATTCTCTGACAAACAGACAATGACAGAGTTTGTGAATAAGATACCTGCTCTACAGGAAACACTAAAGGGAGCACTATAGACAGAAAGGAAAAGACAGGAGTAAGAGATTTGGAAGACAATTTTGGGAGATAGTAGCAGCACAGCAATGTAAGTACACTGAAGTACACTGTGAGTATGGTTGAAAGAGGAAGGTTAGGAGCATGTGGGACACCAGAAAGAAAGAGGCAAGATACAGATTGGTACTGTATAACTCAGTGAAACCTAGGGTGCTCAACGATTGTGATAAAAGGTACAAATATGTTTTTATATGAGGTAGAACAAATGAATGTCAACATTGCAAGGTGTTAAAAATGGTGTGGGATTGAGGGGAAAATACAATCAATGCAAACTAGAGACTACAGTTAACAGAAACATTGTATTATGCTTCCTTTAATATAATATAGGCAATATACCAAAGCTAAATGTATATGGGGGGTGCGTAGGGGAAGGGTATGGGACCCTTGGCATTGGTAACGTTTTCTGACCCTTTATTCTACTTTAGTTTAATGCTATCTTTCCTTTTGTTGCTTCCTAGCTGTCATATTTTGTTTTGTTTTTCTTTTTTTCCTCTCTTTCCTTTTTTCTTTTTCTCCTGTCTCCCTACCATCTTTGATCTTCTTTCTCCTTTGTGGAAGAGATGGAGATGTCCTTATATAGATAGTGGCAATGGTGGTGAATACATAAATACGTGACTATAGGAACCATCAAGTGTTTACTTAGGATGGAATGTATGGTATGTGAACAAAACCATCTTAAAAAAAAATGGGCTGATGAAGAAACCTTGAGGGCCCTGTATTGAGTGTAATAAGACAGACATGTAAGGACAAATATTGCAGAGATTCACTGATATGAACTAATTATAATATGTAAACTCACAGACATGAAATGTAAGCTATCAGGATATAGAACAAGGCTAAAGAATGGGGAGAGGTTGCTTATTATGAACAGAATGTTCAACTGGGGTGAACATAAACATTTGGAAATGGACAGAGGTGATGGTAGCACATTCTGAGAATAACTAACAGTGCTGAATGGTGCATAATGTGGTGGAAAAGGTAAACTCAGAGTCACGTATGTCACCAGAAGGAAAGTTGGATGTTAAAAGATGGGACTGTATAAAACAGTGAATCTTGTGGTGGACAATGTCCATGATTAACTGTACAAATATTAGAAATCTCTGTCATGAACTACAACAAATAAATGGCACTATAACTAGAAGTTAATAATAGAGGGGCGTATAGGAAAAAAAATATATACCTATTGCAAACTATATACTACAGTTAGTAGTATTTTAACATTCTTTCACCGAAAGTAACAAATGTGCTATACCAAACTATGAACCAATAATGGGGAGTGGGAGGGTGGTTAGGGGTATGGGAGGATTTGAGTTTCCTTTTATTGTGTCTTTATTTCTTTTCTGGAGTAATGAAAATGTCCCAGAAGTTAAAAAAAAAAAAACTAACTGTGGTGATGGATGCACAGCTGTACCATGAGCAAGTGATTGTACACTTTGGATCTTTGGATAATTGTATGGTATGTGAACAATCTCAACAAAAAAAAAAAAAAAAAGGAAAAAAAACCAGAATGATGAAAAAGAAAAGTAAAACGAAGGAACTTAAAATGTGACTTTAAGAATTTTGAAAAATAAGAAAATAAAAGAAACACAAAGACATTTTTTAAAGATGAGGATAGAAATTGTTGAAGTGGAAAACAATGCTTTGTAGCAAAGTTGTGTCCAAAATCTGGTTCTTCGAAAAGACCAATAAAATCAATCACCTTTTTTAAAAATTCAATTTTATCAAGATACATTCACAAACTTTACAGTCATCCACAGTGTACAATCAATTGTTCACAGTTGCACATTCATCACCACAATCAATTTTTGAACATTTTCATTACCACACACAAAAAAATAAGAATAATTAAAGTTAGAAGGAACACCCAAAACATAACATACCCCCCCATCCCTCCCTGTTACTCATTAACTTTTTATCCTCATTTGTCTATTCATCTATCCATATACTGGATAAAGGGAATAGGAGCCACAAGGTTTTCACAGTCACATGGTCACACAGTGTAAGCTATGTAATTATACAATCATTTTCAAGAATCACGGCTACTGGGTTGCAGTTCAGCAGTTTCAGGTATTTCCTTCTAGCTATTCCAATACACTAAAAACTGAAAAGGGATATCTATATAGCACATAAGAATGCCCTCCTGAGTGACCTCTCAACTCTATTTGAATCTGTCAGCCACTGAAACTTTATTTTATTCCATTCCTCTACCCCCTTTTGGTCCAAGAAGGCTTTCTCAATCCCACAATGCGAGGGCCAACCTCATCCCCATGAGTCATGTCCCACGTTGCCAGGGAGATTTACACCCCTGGGAGTCATGTCCCATGTAGTGGGGAGGGCAGTGAATTTATCTGTGGAGTTGGCTTAGAGAGGAAGCCACATCTGAGCAACAACAGAGGTTCTCTGGGTGTAACTCAGGCACAATTATAAGTAGGCTTAGCCTCTCCTTTGCGGTAACAAGCTTCGTAAGGGCAAGCCCCAAGATAGAGGGCTCTGCCTTCTAAATTGGTAGTCCCCAGTGCTTGTGAGAATATCAGGAATTCCCCCAGGTGGGGAGGTTTAACATTTCCATGTTTTCCCATAGTTTCTCAAGGGGGCTTTGTAAATACACTTTTATTCTCTGCCCAAATTACTCTGGGATATATTGGGGCTTCACACTAACCTGTACAAACCTACCAGATTTCACTCCCTATTCAACGTTCCATGTGATTATGGTGTTTGAATAAATTGAGCATAAAGTTAAATTATATAGTGTGAAACAAAAAAATACAGATTTTGTACATAATAAACATCTCTTCCTTTGGTCACACATAGAAGTTGAAGTTTTAAAACACCATCAATATCATCGTTTACCCTTTAGTCTGATTTACTTTAGTCCTAACCGTGCCCATTTCATTCATATCTTGAATTGAAGTCTGAGTTTTTTTTTTCAGCTTCTTTAACAGTTGCTGTATGGAGTAATGCTGCCATCCATAGCTGCCTGCTTCTGGCTCTGTGTCTCAGGTGTAACACAGATACCCAAAGTTCCAGAGACTGACCAATTATACAGAAAAGAACTCAATATCTCAGAATTTAGAAATAACTGTAACAACTCAGGAATAGATGTAACTGCTATAAGAGCTTACAATCTAGGAACCTTTAAAATAAGCCTTCCCCTGACAACCCATGCTCTCAGATGCAATTCTCAGAGTTTGTGCAGTATACTTCATATTAGTGAGGTATTATAATCTTTATCTTTTCATTTCTGGCTTATTTCTCTCAACATGCTGTCCTCAATGTCCATTCACTGAGTTGCATACCTCACAACATCATTCCTTCTTGTAGCAGCTCAGTATTTCAATATATGTAAACACCACAGTTGGCCACTCCATTCATCAGCAGATGTACCCTTAGGCCACCTCCATCTGCTGCAAATCATGAATATTGCCCCCATAAACCCCACTGTGCAGAGGTCCATTCATGTCCCTCTTTTTAGTTCTTCCAAGTATATATCCAATAATGGTGTTGCAGGACCATATGGCAACCCCATGCTTAGCTTCCTGTGAAACCACAACACTGCCTTCAAGATGGGCTGCATCATTCTACTTCTACACCAATGGTGATTAGGTACATCCTTCTCTTCACATTTTCTCCAGCACTTGTATCCCTCTGTTTATTTTTTAGGCAGTTTTTTTCCACACACCATACATTCCCTCCGAAGTAAGCAATCAGTGGTTCCCTGTATAATCACATAGTTATGCATTCACTACCACTATCTATATAAGAACATTTCCATTTCTTCCACAAGGAAAGAGGAAGAGGTGAAAAAAGAAAAAAAGAATAGAAAAAAAAGACACCTAAAAAAAAAACAAAAGAAAAAATAAAAATACAGTAGAATACAATAAAAAGGTCAGACAACAACACCAATGCCAAGAATCCCACACCCCTCCCTTATATTCCCCTCTTATAGACATTTGGCTTTGGTGTATTGCCTTTGTTACAATTAATGGTAGCATATTACAATGTTACTGTTAACTATAGACTCTAGTTTGCATTGATTGTATTTTTTCCCCAATACCATCCCATTTTCAACACCTTACAAAGTTGGCATTCATTTGTTCTGCCTAATATAGAAACATTCTTATATTTGTACATTTAATCACAATCATTGACCACTCTAGGTTTCACTAAGTTATACATTCCCGGTCTTTATCTTTTGTCTTTCCTTCATACATGCCCCTAACCTTCCTTTCAGCCATACTCACAATCATCTTGTTCAGTGTACTTAGAGTATTTTGCTACCATCACTCAGTATTGTGCTGTATATTTCTGGATCTATACAATCAATCCTGTTGACATTCTGTATTCTTTCATCATCAAATGCCTGATCTTTACCCTTTTTTTATCTCCTGGTATTTCATTTCTATACTCTTCTCCAAACCTCTCTCTCTCTCATCATATCTGTCTGTAGCACTCCCTTTAATATTTCTTGTAGAGGGGGTATCCTGTTCACAAACTCTGTTTCTGTTTATCTGTATTTTAAACTCTCCCTCATTTTTGAAGGACAGTTTTGCTGGATTCTTGATTGTCAGTTTTTCTCTTTCACTATCTTGAATATATCGTACCACTGCCTTCTTGCCTCCATGCCTTCTACAGAGAAATCCATACTTAGTCTTATTGAGCTTCTCTTGTATATGATGGATTCCTTTGTCTTGCTGCTTTCAGAATTCTCTCTTTGTCTTTGACGTTGACAATCTTATTAGTAAGTATCTTGGAGTAGATTCATTGGAGCAATTCTGTTTGGGATATGCTGTGCTTCTTAGACCTGTAATTTTATGTCTTTCATAAGAGTTGGGAAATTTTCATTGATTATTACCTCTGATTATTGCTACAGTGTTAATCTTTCTGCCCCTTTTCCCTTCTCTTCTCCTTCTGTGACACCTATAAAATGGATATTCATGTGCTTATGTTGTCATTCAGTTCCCTGAGCCTCTGCTCATATTTTTCCATTCTTTTTTCTATCTGTTCTTTTGCATGTAGGGTTTCAGATGGCCTATTCTCTAGTTCAGTAATCCTTTTTTCTGCATCTCTAAGTCTGCTGTGGTATGTCTCCATTGTGTTTTTCATCTCTTCTATTGTGCCTTTCATTCCCATAAGTTCGACCATTTGTTTTTTCAAGCTTACGAATTCTTCCTTATGGTCACCCAGTGTCATCTTAATATCCTTCATCTCTTTTGTCACATTGTTTGAACATCTTTAATTAGTTGTTTCAACTCTTGAATCTCAGTTAAGGTGTTAGTTTGTTCCTTTGGGCCGTATCTTTGCATTTTCTGGTGTGGCTTGTGATTTTCTGCTGTCTAGGCATCTGATTTTCTTGATTAGTTTATTCTGGATGTTGTTTTCTCTCTTTTGCCTTGGGTTTTCTTATTGGTTTTCTTTGATCTCTATATTTCTTTGTTTCTCTTGCTGGGCAGTTGTCAGATTGGCTCTTACCCCCACCCCCACCCCCACCCCCAGTTTTCCCTCCAAATCAAGCACCCACTGTGGCCTGCCACAGGGATGGGAGGTAGGCACTGGGCACCCCAGAAAGTTCCCTGTGTGTGGTAATATAGACCTGCTGGCTTCCAGTGGTGCTGTGTTTCCACTGGCCAGGAAGACTTGGGTTTGTTTTAGAGCCCTCCTTTGACAGTTGGATTGTCTATATTTCTCAGCCAAAACAGGGTTATATTTTTGTGCAGGGCATATAGACCAGCTCCTGTGGTCCTTGTAAAGGGTCTGGAGCATCTTTTTTAAGTGTTTCTATTCACTTGCACTTTCTGAACTGTCCAGCAGATGGTGCTGTCCAGTAACTTAATCGTCTTCAGAGGCTGCTTTGCCTCCAAGCACAGGCTGCGTCTACACAGGTGAGCTGAAACTGTGGGATTCGTATGCCCTCACTTTGCCAGTCAAAATCTGACTCAATGTGGTGCTACACCTGTGGCAGGATACTCCCTTAACTGACCCAGTACTCCAGCCATCCCCGAGGCAAGGAAGTGGCCTCTGGCTGCTGCTTCCCTCAAGGGTGAAATGTAGTCTCTGTCCATGTTTTGTCAGTCTCTCTGTCTCCCACTGACCTGGACCTCGAAATGTCCTCCCCTGTCCCCTGGGTCTTCAAATGGTGGGGGTATGTCTCACTGCTGTGATAGATTTTTAAAATCTGTGTCTGTGGTGGGAGGGGTCCCATCTGCTGATTCTGTGCCTTTCCCACATGGAGACTGAATGAGGGGGAGTGGAGAGGACTGATTGGTCTGGGATGGAAGATTCCTACCTGAAATTTCTTCTCTTTCTTGAGTTCAGCATCTGTAGGGTCCTTCTCCAGTCTATATCCTCCTCCAGAGTTTCAAACAATTCAGAATTGTCATTTTTTTTCATTGAATCTCTGGAGAGGAGTTTTCAGTAGCTATTTACGTTGCCTTGTGGATGACATCACCCCCAATAACCTCTTCTTATTGCAACTGAGAAAGAGAGAGACAGCAAAAATGTTTGTGATTAGGAACAAGAAAGGAGATAAAATCATAAATGGAGAATGGATTAAAAGAATTATGAGAATACAATGTAAAACCTCGAGACAAAGCAAGTTTGAAAGCCCAAAAGAAATGTTTTAAGATTCAAATTAGAAGTCATTTCCAGTGCTGGCCAGAAGGGACTGAGCCTCCCAGGCCTCGTTCTCCCCTTGATTGCAGCTTAATTCTGTACAGAATGCCAAAAGCAGCTACTGGTCAGCCTCTGACAGGTAAGCAGTAGCAGACAGACTGGGAGGGAGGTGAACATTTGAAGAACTACCAGTACAGAGGTCAGTTCCTGGATTTTTTCCTCCTTCCTCCCTCGGCTTTGGCCAGAGGATGGCCCCAGTGAACTGTGCCATGGGTGTCCATGGCGGTGATTTAGAGAATCCAGGAAGAGAGACCCTTGCAGGTTGGCATGTGGGAATCCCCCCTTCTCTTCTTCCTTTTGTCTTTTTTACCTCCAGCCTTAACCCAAGGGAGGGGCAGTGGAGGGGCAGACTCTACAACCTTGAAAGCTGTTTCTTTGGCCAGAGGATCCAGGAAAAAGGTGCAATGGTCCGAAGAGGGCTGGGTTTAATCCCTATTTTCCTTTCCTACCTCTCACCACATTACCCAAGGGCAGCACCAGTTGTTCAGAAGTATAGACTGTGGGGGAGCCATCTTTCTGGCCAAAGAAACTGTGGAGACAGGCCTCCATGGGGGTGGTTATGTGACTCTGCTTTGGTCAAAACTCATAGACCTGTATGTCAAAAAAAATGAATTTTACTGTATCAAAATTCAAAGTTAAGTGCGTTTGAACCAGCATATTTGTGTGTGTTTACATACATAGGATATATATTGCTTCAGGAAGAAGAAACTAGGTAAAGAGGAAGACACAGGAAAAGAAGATACTCGATATGTGGTTAAATGTCTACCATTTAAACAGCACAAAGATGGACCATTATACAACTATGTTTTCTGTGTATCCTAATGTTACTACTCCAGTTTATAAAGGAAGCTAGCAAAACATTAATAGCAAACATGAAAATGGTTTAAAAACAAAATACAGACTGACAACATGATTATAGGTATCAAATAATCCAGCATTTTGTCAACGAATAATAAATATACTAAGTATGCTTTATTCCAGGAATGAAGAGCTAGCCAGTGTCAGGAGATTTATCAATATGATTCTTCCTGCAAAAAATTAAAACTGTAACCAAATTGTATTAAAATGTTCCCCCTGCCAAAATGTCATAAGCTTCAGTAGATATTCCTAAGTAAAAATAAAAAAAAAAAAAAACTCAAGATTAAGCAGGAATAAGTGGGAATTTCATAAATATAGTAAAAGTGTTTTACCAAAAAACACTGGCTAATGTCTTAAATGGCAAAATACTAAAATCATTTTGGTTAAAATCAGGAACTAGACAAGAGTAGCTGACAGCACCATATTGTTCAGCATTTATTTTTTGGAAATTCTAGTTTAGTGAGGAAAGGAAATGTAATAATTGGAGTAAATAATAGAGTAAAAGATAAAATTATATCCTCTTTGATAGTCATGAGATCGTATACCTAGAAAACCCGAGTACTGGAATGAACAAAGCTTTGGTCCAAGGTAATTATACAAAAATCGAAAGTTTTCCCTCTATATTAGCAAAAATTATCTAGAAATGGGACTGAGGACACCTGTTGCATTCACAGTTGTGCCTGGATGCTGCAGGGAGCTATTGCAGAGAACTAAGCCTCAGAGAAATGCACTCAGGTTTGCATTTTGAAAAGGAGGCTTTGGCCCCTTGGAAAAGAATAGTTTGGAGCATTGGTAGTGGAAGTGGGGAGATCAATTATGAGGCTCCTCAGTGATCTTGGCAGAGTCTAGGTGGCCATGAGCCATGGTGGTAGCAGTGAAAATGAAGAGTGGGATGGATCTGAGATACCAAGTAGGGGGAGTGAAGATGGATTTGCAATCCACTGAGTGGAAGAGTTGATGATGAATCCCAAGATTCAGGCAAGGACCCTGGGTGTCAGGGTGCTGCTCCCTGAAGAGAATGCAGGAGGATGCGCAGACTCCTTGAGTGGGGGGGGTGGTGTGTGGAAATGCGCTCACTTAGGGTGTGTCCTCTCTGTGGGACCTACAGGTATTTAACAGGCAGTTGATGTGTGGGTTTGGAGCTGAGAATGAGCTAGTGACCGTAGGAAGACATTTGGGTATCTTCAACAGATTTGAGACACTCAGTGCAGTTACTTCCCTGGTGTGTTGAATATTTTCCTATAATACCCTCAAATCATTATATTTTTCCCCACTTTCTCCAGTTACTCTGTGCCTCCAGAGGCTGTCGTGTATGGCCAGTATCAAGGTTCTCCTGCCTTCTGGCTTCTGATTGCCTTTGGCCTAGTGTGATGTTTCAAGCTCCTGCCAGGCTGCTGCCTCTTACTGGTATATTCTCTCGAGGTTCTGGCAGTTGTTCCTTCACTTGGTCTCTACCAGCGTGGGGAGTGGTAGAAGTTCTCTGCTGGTGCTCCATGCTACCTTATCCCTGCCTGCACCTTTATCAGTAGCCTTCATTAAACCCCTCTCTCTGACTCTGTTTGAGTGTGCTGCTTGCTGCCTCCTGCTCCCTTCACCTGGTCGGTGAGTAAGCCAATCTCAGTCACCTGGTGTTTCTGTTAAAAATACAGATCTCTGGACCCCATCCCAGAGTTACCAACACAGAGTTTCTAAGGTGCAACCAAAGACTCTGGAAACCTAGGATGCATCTGCATGATTCTCATCTGCAGCCAGGTTGAGGAACTTGCCCTAGGCTGCTTGGTGACCCTTCCGAGTTTGATCCCAGGCTCTTCTTCCATTTGGCACTGTGCAACCTTTAGCCAAATGGCTTCATCAGTCCAAATCTCGGGTTCCACAACTGTAAAGGGAGTTTCTACCTCATTGCTCAGAGGTAGAAACTCCCTTTACATAAAAATAGTTTCTACCTCATTGTTCAGAGGCTTAAATGCAGAAATCCATGCAAAATGACAGGATGTTAGTGAGCTTCCGTTGTTATTTATTATTTATTGATAGTTATTCACTTAACCTTTGTACATTCACTCAAATTTTGCCAGCTCTAGGGCAAGTAAGAAATGGTCTGTTTTTCAATCTTGTAAAGGACACAGATTAGTAAAATAATTACAATTAAAATGCAGTTAGATATTTCTAATTTATGAACTTTCATTGATATCAACAAAGGGGAGGGCCAGAAAAGGTATTTATTAGCTATGTCCACCTACAGAGCAGAGTTAAAAGTTGCTTATACAGTGTGCTTTGAACATATGAACAATTGAATTTATGAACCATTACTTCATAGATACATTTTGTTATGAACTGCTTTAGGAGTGCAGAAGAGGTTGGGAGGACCAGACTTCCCACGCTTCTCCATCCATTGGACAAGGAGGGAGGGGAAGTGTTTTGGTCACAGGGAATAGCATGTGGAGTCCACGAAATGTGACAGTGTAGAGTCCATGGAATGTGACAGTGTGGGATCATTGCGAATGAGCCCAAGTTTGATAAGATTAGAACACAGATGAGCTTTCTTTGGGACTATTCTTTCATCTGACTAATATTTATTAAGCTTCTGCTATGGGACAGGTACCATTCTGGGTACTGGGGACATAAACAAGTAAAATATAATTAAGGCCTATCCTGATTGAGTTAATCTTCTAGTAGGAGTTTTAGTCAAACAATAAGCAATTTTGTCATTAAACAGATAGTTATATGGAATGGTGATAAGCGCCGTGATCAAGTACTCTGAGGCAGGGACAGGGTGGGTGCTATAGAGGACTGAGGAGGATCCCACTAACAAGCCAGCTGATCAGAGACCTGGAGGAAATGCAAGAGCCAGCCAAGTGGATATCTGGGGGAGAGCGTTCCAACACAGGGAACACAGTACAAGGATATTGAGGCAGACGATGCTCGATGTGCTGGAGAAAACAGCAAGTGGGCCAATGTGGCTCAGATTGGACAAGTAGAAGGGTGGGTGGGAGACTAGCTCAGAGAAGGAGGGGTGGGTTAGAGCTCACATACCTTGGAGGCTCTTGTGAGCATTTTTATTCTGAAATGGGAAATCACCATGAGGGTTTTTCATTTGTTTTTATTAGAGAAACTGTAGGTGTACAGAAAAATCATAGAGAAGATAGTCCCTGAACATCCTCCCCATTAACATTTGTATTAGTGTGGTACATTTTTTACAACTGATGAAAGAATATTATTATAATTGTACTATTAATTACAGTCCATGTTTACATTAGGGCTCACTGTAGGTATTGTATGGTCTTCTTAAAATTTTTATTCTAGTAACATATATACAGTCTAAAATTCCCCCTTTAGCCACATTCAAATATATAATTCAGTGATGTTAATTACACTCAGTGTTGTGCTGCCATCATTGGGTTTTTGTGTACTCTGATTTATCTTTTACAAAGGTTTGCTCTGGCTGCTGTGTCGGGAATAACTATAGGGGAGCAGGCTGACGAAGGGTTCCTACTGAGGAAGCTGTTGTAATAGACCACTGGGGAGATCTTGGTGGACCAACCTGGGAGCATTGGCAGCACCAAGCGGTGCTCAGATACTTGATATATTTTGAAGGTCAACCCAATGTATTTTTTTAATTGAGATTGTTCACATACCATACAACTATCCAAAGATCCAAAGTGTACAATCAATTGCCCATGGTACCATCATACAGCTGTGCATCCATCAACACAATTAATTTTTTTCAATTTTTAGAACATTTTCATTACTCCAGAAAAGAAATAAACACACAAAAAAAGAAACTCCAATCTTTCCATACCCCTAAACACCCCGCCTTCATTATTGATTCATAGTATTGGTATAGTACATTTGTTACTATTGATGAAAGAATGTTATAACACTACTAACTGTAGTATATAGTTTGCAATAGGTGTGTATTTTTCCCCATATGCACCTCTATTATTAACTTCTAGTTATAGTGTCATACATTTGTTCTAGTTCATGAGAAGGATTTCTAATATTTGTATAGTTAATCATGGACATTGTCCACCACAAGATTCACTGTTTTATATATTACCGTCTTTTAACCTCCAACTTTCCTTCTGGTGACATACGTGACTCTGAGCTTACCCTTTCCACCACCTTCACACACCATTCAGCACTGTTATTCTCACAATGTGCTACCATCACCTTTGTCCATTTCCAAACGTTTAGGTTCACCCTAATTGAACATTCTGCTCATAATAAGCAACTGCTCCCCATTCTTTAGCCTCTTTCTATACCCTGGTAACTTATATTTTGTGTCTATGAGTTTACATATTGTAATTAATTCATATCAGTGAGACCCTGCAATATTTGTCCTTGTGTGTCTGTATTATGTCACTCAGTATACTGCCCTAAAGCTTTCTTCATCAACCATTTTTTTAAGACAGTTTTGTTCACATACCATACATTTCTCTAAGTAAACAATCGTTGGTTCCCTGTATAATCACATATTTATGCATTCAGCACCATCGCCACTATCTATGTAAGGATGTCTCCATTTCTTCCACAAAAAAGGAGGAAGAGTCAAAGAAGGTAGAGAAACAAAAGAAAAAGAGAAAAGAAAGAGAGAAAAAAGAACATGACAGCTAGAAAGCAACAAAGGAAAGATAGCATTAAACTAAAGTAGAATAAAGAGTCAGACAATATCACCAATGATTCCAGGAGTCCCATATCCTTCCCCTATGCCCCCCACCCCCAATATGCATTTAGCTTTGGTATATTGCCTTCGTTATATTAAAGGAAGCATAATACAATGTTTCTATTAATTATAGTCTCTAGTTTGCATTGATTGTAGTTTCCCCCCAATCCTACCCTATTTTTAATACCTTGCAATGTTGACGTTTGTTCTACCTCATGTAAAAACATATTTGTACCTTTTATTACAATCATTGAGCACCCTAGGTTTCACTGAGTTATACAGTCCCAGTCTTTATCTTTCGTCTTTCGTTCTGGTGTCCCACATGCTCCTAACCTTCCTCTTTCAACTATGCTCACAGTCATCTTTGTTCAGTGTACTTACACTGCTGTGCTACTATATCCCAAAATTGTTTTCCAAACCTCTCACTCCTGTCTTTTCCTTTTTGTCTGCAGTGCTCCCTTTAGTGTTTCCTGTAGAGCAGTATCTTGTTCACACACTCTGTCATTGTCTGTCTGGGAATATTTTAAGCTCTCCCTCATATTTGAAGGACAGTTTTGCCAGATATAGGATTCTTAGTGGTGGTTTTTCTTTTTTAGTACCTTAAATATATCACACCACTTCCCTCTTGCCTCCGTGGTTTCTATTGAGAAATCTGCACATAGTCTTATCAAGCTTCCTTTGTATGTGATGGATTGCTTTTCTCTTGCTGCTTTCAGGATTCTCTCTTTATCTTTGACATTTGATAATCTGATTATTAAGTGTCTTGGCGTAGGCCTATTCAGATCTATTCTGTTTGGGGTATGCTGCACTTCTTGGATCCTTAATTTTATGTCTTTCATAAGAGATGGGAAATTTTCATTGATTATTTCTTCTATTATTGCTTCTGCCCCTTTTCCTTTCTCTTCTCCTTCTGGGACACCTGTGACACATACATTCCTGCATTTTGTTTTGTCCTTAAGTTCCCAGAGATGTTGCTTATATTTATCCATTCTTTTCTCTATTTGTTCTTTTGTGTGTAGGCTTTCAGGTGCCTTGTTCTCCAGTTCCTGAGTGTTTCCTTCTGCCTCTTGAGATCTGCTGTTGTATGTTTCCATTGTGTCTTTCATCTCTTGTGTTGTGCCTTTCATTTCCATAGATTCTGCCAGTTGTTTTTTCAAACTTTCAATTTCTACCTTATGTACACCAAGTGTTTTCATTTTACGCTTCATCTCTTTTGCAATATCTTCCCTAAACTTTTTGAATTGATTTAGTATTGGTTGTTTAAATTCCGTATCTCAGTTGAAGTGTAAGTTTGTTCCCTTGACTGGGCCATAACTTTGTTTTTCTTAGTGTAGGCTGTAGTTTTCTGTTGTCTAGGCATCTGGTTTCCTTGGTTACCCCAACCAGGTTTTCCCAGACCAGAATGGGTTCAGGCCTCTGAAGGAGGCAGTAGTATCAACTTCTCCCTGAGGGTGTATCTTAGAAAATTGGTACACCCTATGAGGCCTCAAGTCACTGTGCTGTTCTGCTCAGCAGGTGGCACCTGCCAGCCTGTAGCTCCCGACTGGTGTAAGGAGGTGTGGCCTGTGGCTGTTTTTCCCCAGGCTGTGGGGTCTGGTTCTGAATGGAAGGCAGGTAGTAGAGCTTGACATCACCTTCTTCCTCTTAGGGAAAATACACCCCCTAGTGAGAGGTCATTTACATTTGGAAAGTCTCTCTGCCTGTGCTATCTCCACCCTTGTCTGGGTCAGAGCACTGGGAACTGAAAATGGCTGAGGCTTTCTCCACTGAGCTGAAAAAGGGACAGAAAGCCCCCTTCGGGGCCAGTTCACAGCCACCCTCCAGCTCTCCAAGGTCAGTCATCACCCAGAGCCTCTGTCTGCTTGTTGAGGATTCATATCTTGTACTGAGCAGTCCATGTTTATTAATTAAAACCCCAGTTGGAGCTCAGCTGAGCTATATTCAATTGCTGGGAGAGTGCTACTCTCTAACACCACAAGGCTTTGCTCTTCGGGCCATGGGGTGAGGGGGCTCCTGGCTAGGATCTGCAGTTTTTACTTACAGATTTTATGCTGTGATCTTGGGCATTCCTCCCAATTCAGGTTGATGTATGATGAGTGGACAGTCATGTTTGTTCCCCCACAGTTATTCCAGATTATTTACTAGTTGTTCCTGGTTGTTTATTAGTTGTTCCAGGGGGACAAACCAGCTTCCACTCCTCTCTATGCCACCATCTTCTCTACCCAGTATGTTTTGATGATGGGTCATGTGGGATGTGAGAGATCAGGAGAGTTAAGATTGACTCAAGGTTTTGTGTGTAAACAACTGGAAGGTCACAGTGGCTATTAACTGACTTAGAGAACTGCAGCAGTAACAGGGTTGTTGTGTGAGAATAGAAACCAGGAATTCCCTTTTAGACATTTTTAAGTTGGAACTGGGATGTGGGTCTGAAGTTGAGGATTGAAGTCCAGACTTCAGGTGTTAAACTTGGGAGGCATCAGTGTATAAATGGTATTTGAAGCCTTAAGATGGGGCAAGCTCCCTTAAGAAGAGAGAATGTATAGAAAAGAGAAGAGATGCAGGGACTTGAATGCTGTAACATCCAATATTTAAAAATCAGGAAGAATAGAAGGAAACAATAAAGAGTCAGAGAAGGAGCAACCAGCATTTAGGAGGGAAAGGTGAGTCATGTCATGGATGCCCAAACAGTGATTTTAGAAGGAGGGAGAGTAGAATCAAATGCTTCTGATAGGTCAAATATGATGAGGGCTGAGAGTTGACCATAAGATTTGACATGTAGAGTCATTGGTAGGACCTTGAAGACTTAGCTCGGTGGAATGGTGAGGGTAAAGCCTGATTGGAGTAGATTCAGTAGAGAACAAGATGAAAGGATTTGGAGAACAAGAGCAAGGACTATTCTGAGGCTTTTTGCTCTAAAGTGGTAGAAGAGAAATGGAGTGAGAGCTGGAGGGGGTTGTAAGGGTAGAGGGTGTAATTTTTAAGGATAAGAGATATAAACAAGATGTTTATATTTGATAAAGTAATCTAACAGAGAGGGGGAAAATTGAGGTTGGGGAGAAAGAGTGGACAAGTGCTGGAGTGATGTCCTGAAGAGTAGGCAAGAGGGCATGGGATGTAGTGCACAAATGAACAGCTTGACTTGACATAAGAACACTCACAGCTGCAGGAAAGAAGGCAGAGTAAATGGGCCCAGAGACAGGCAGGTGGTGGAGATGGTGGGAGAGGAATGGAAAGCCTCTTCCGATCACTCCTCTTTTCTGAGACATAGAACCAATTCCCATTCAACCGTGAGGAAGAGTAGCAAAGGGTGGAAGCATGGGTGAGCGAATGGATTAGGGTCAAGTAGTGAGGTGACTGGGCAGCACGAAGGTCCTCATGAATTACTGCCCTTGAATTTTTCAAGGGAAATCGGTGAGCAGGTTGTGTAATATTCTGTCCTCATTGGGCTGATATTGAGTAGAGAGTCAAATCAATCAAAGATGGGAGTTTTGTCAGGTAAGTGTGTCAACAAGGTGAGAGGGAGGGAAAATATGCCACATAAGTTTAGCTTTATTCTCGAATCACTGGGAGTCATCTGTGACTACTTAAGTTTTATAGACGTAAACCTAGTAACAATGAAAAGCAGCGAGGGGTGGGGGTGGGGGTACCCTGTTTCAACAGATAATGAGCTGATTGTTAATTGCTTCAGTTTCAGCCATCCTAACGATCGTGCTTCCTTTCAGTTGGATGAACTACTTGAAGTTTAGACCTATCAGTAAACTGGTATATTTTTGTCCACAGGCAAATAACAACTTCCGTTTCCACAGGAGGCTGAGGGAGCAACCCCTGCCCCCCGCCCCCCCCCCCCCATGGTCTTCAGTAAACTATGTGCCAAATCAGCAGTCACGGAAAGGTTTGTGGCTCCCAGGGCTAATTTAAAAACTTTGGTACATCACAGAGCACATGTGTTGTGCCACCCCTTTGGTTCAACTGGGCCAACTATTTTCAAGTATAAAATATATTTTATGAGTTAGATATATATCTGCAGAGTACATTTTTGTAAAGCCAGATAAAATTGCATTTTCAGCTAGAGAAATATCAAATATCAGAATGACCTCAAAGGACCAAAAGAGCTAGGAACACTATGTATTTTATTAGAGAGATCTAAAAGTCCATCGTCTGGGTATATAAAATGTATTTATATCAGTATAATCTGTCTTACAGTTTTGTTTTGGGAAAGCCTTCCCAGGCTTGCTTATCCCCTCAGGAAGAACACAGTGTCATTTGCGTATGTGCGTGTGTTTAAAGAAAAATCTCTTAAAAAAACTGCCTATTCCATTAAGCCATGTTCATTTTGTTGAGTTTTAGTTCATGTCTGATACCTTTTTGTGATGTTTCTCTATGTAAAAAATTAGCAAAGTCATGCTGACATGGCTTGCAATTAAACTGGGTATTAAATCCTTTAATCTGGAATTGTCACAAATAGATTAAAAGTTCACAACTTTGTGAAGAACAGTATCTCCTTCCTCTTAATTCTTTTCTAAGTTTCTCTTTAATGGGAACCTCATTAATGCTCACATTTGTTGATTGAATATGAGTATTGAGTGTTGGACTTTGTCTCTGTCTTCCTGTGTGGTCGTTGATTTTTAATTTAGTTTGATTCATGAGTTTAAATTACTGTAAACCTAGCAGTGTTATGTTTAAGTCTCTCCAAATCCTGAAAACACCTTTCTTCCTACCATGTCATTAAGAGTGGCCTCTGCAACTTGAACTGACAGTTGGATGAATGTGCCTTGCATTTTTCTACCTCTTCTGATCATGTAGTGGGGAACGGGGTGGGGGTTGTGGGGGTCGGGTAGGGGGGTGGGTAAGATGCAGTCAGTAATTGTTTACTGAGCAGTTAGGGCTACACCCACACTAAGCAATGCAGAGTTTTGTGCAAAGTTCTCACCCCAGAGAGCTTGTATTTTGGGGAATACATGGAAAGCTGTATATAGGTTAGAGACCTTGTTAGTTAACCAATCCTTCCTTGGGACAATTCATTTTCTGTTGACAAATACATGCAGTAGCTCACTGTAAGATTTCCTTTCTAGTAATCCAAAGTAAGTTAGAAAAACTAGGTAAAGATATCTCACACACAAAATGATGGGGGAAAGCTTCTCTTCTGCATTTGTTCTATAGCTTCTGAGTCTGACTGATGACAGAAATGAGGCAGCCACAGGGATGTGACATTTAATTACCTGGGAAGAAAGAAGTGTGATAAATTTGTGGCTGTATCACTTAGGATTATTATTACCATTCAGGAAAGTAAGGACCTGGATACAGATCATGAGCACAATGCAGACAGTCTTGGCTAAAGCCCGAACGTATGTATTAAGCCTAGAAAGGGCTGAAGGTCACGCATCAGTCACTTGAGCGTACATATGCATATCTGTAGTATAACACTATCAGCAGTGACACTGTCAAATATGCAGGCAGCTGGAGGATAAATATGGAAGCAGTATGAAAGGTAAAAGCAAGAATGGAAGAATAAATGACAGTGAACATTTATCTCTCAATGAGTGAAATGATTCCAAATGTGCCCTCCTTCAGGCCAGCTCTGACAGGTCTCTAATACAAAATTCTTAGCATGACATAGCGTGTGTCTGAGAATTAGAGACCCTGGGCTCAGCCACTTCTGCTCAGTGAAGGGATGAAGGAAATAGATGTGGCAGCCTGTGTTAAAGTAGCTTAGCTGAAAGGGAGAATCGAGGGAAATGTGACAGAGTGTTGGATAGAGATAAAAGCTGCAGGATGTATGGTTAGAAATGGGAGAAAAATTGAACAATGCAACAAATAGAATGGAAAAGAGGAAAACACTATAATTTTTAGATCAGCAAGCACAATGATGCTATCTTAGAATAAAAAGACAGAACCAGACAGACATTCTCACAGATGGACAAGAAGAAATGAAGGAAAGGAAGTCTATACATGTACATTTTACTTATGTATATATACGGAGTCTGACAAATCTTTAGTGCCTGAGCAAATACAGATTGAAGAGTCCAATGGTGAATCTGTGCTACCTAATAGATTTACCCTTGTCCTAATTATTTTTTATGGATCACTACCCAGAATGGATATAAAAAAGAATGGCTTTAACCTTTCTCTCAGGCTGATTAGTTTTACTATCTTTTTGCTCTTCTTTCCAAATCAATGAAAAAAAGTTTGTATAAGAAACAGTAAATTGAGCCACCCCAACCTTTTGATATTTGGATAAAACAAGAATGTAAGTGATTGTCTTTAGATATCTTATTGATGAGTCTCCTAGTAGAGAAACATAAGCCACCTGGTTTTCTGATGACTTCCTGGGTATCCAGTTCTCTGTCTCTTCACATTTTACCATGGAAAGCCTGTGCCTTCAAGTGGGTTAAATGTTTTCAGAAAGTTAAATCACGCAAGTTCCCTGGACTAAATATGTCAGCATCTAAATTCCACTGGACATTAATATTTTAAATCATTAAAATTCTTCTAGTGTGAAGAAAAATAGACTCATGTCACATTAAAGTGCTTTTCTTTCCCTGACAGAAGTAATGGCTGTGTTCTGAAGTATCTCACACAAGTACAGTGTAATCTGTCACCACAGCTGCCACTGCACACATTTCAGGTGTAAGAACATTCACGTAGGCCTACAAATGATCTAAAATAAATTCTGAAAACTTCAGAATTTGGAGATAGAAAGATGTATTTTTTTTTCATATTTTTTTCTTCTTTGATAACAGTTGATGTATTCCAGCTTGGGGTTGTCATGTGAGGCAATTAAATCATTAGATTCCAGCAACGTATTTATTTAAGAGGGTATACCAAGTAAGTTATGGTAGGAATGAACGTGCCCTCCACCCCTTCCTCAACTCCCTTTTAGATTCTTGAATGCCTTCCCTAGAGTAATATCCAGTGTGGGACCACAAAAAGCTCTTTCATTTTGCTGACAATTACCTGAAATTATCAGTAATCATATAAGAGGCAATTATAACTCATGGAAGCACCAACATAATTATTACATCTTTTCACAACTCTGAACTTAAATGTACCCCAGTAGCTCAGCATGAACAACATTGCTGTGGCTTTATTAGTAAGATTATCTAGAATGCACAGGCTAGATGTTAAATCACTTTATTTAGTTGTGACCAGTAAATGGAATTCCTAACTTTTAAACTATAGAGTTTTACACTATCGATGGTTCTTATTCTTTTTCTTTTTTTTAATTGCTTCATGTTCCTGAAGGAGGAGGAGATGAAATTGTAGGCAAAACTGTTATAAGAAGGAAATACAGACCTAATCAAGCATCAGCATCCCTCAACTCAGATGCATCTCTCAATCACCGAATACTGTATGTCCCTTGTAAGTGAAGGTACATCTACTGCACCTCTGTAATCATCTAAAAGAGTAAAACTGTATTCCCTGGACATAAATATACATTGATTAGGAAAGTAGTCCAGAGGTCTATACATTTCTATATAGGGAAAAGAAAGTAAAAATGTCATCCAGACCTGCATTTTAAATTCTGGTATAATTTAGGCTCATTCGTGAACTCTACCCATATAGGTACTTCTTTATTAACAAGTAATATAGTTTAAAATGGAAGGTGCCTGGCATATGGTAGGTGCTCAGTAAATGGTAGCTCATTTATGTGTAGTGTATTAATTGCTTAGAGTTTGGTGGGGCAAGGAGACTGAGAAGTCTGTAAAGAAGCACAGATGTAAAGCTCAAGCAGTAGGAGCCCAGGAAACATGTTTATCCACCGAGGGTTTAGTCACAGAGGAGACAAACCATTTGCTGCCCTGCATTTGGGTTTCTTTCCTTCCCACATGACAGGCTTGTTTGTCCGTATGAGTCAGGCTGGACTCCCTTACAATTGCTAGCATTTTTGTCCTTCTGGTAATGGTGTCCTACATTCCTCATGACTCTTGCCTCTTAAATCTGGCTCTGTTTTATGAAGCTGCCATTTCAAGCCATTCGCTTCTATGTCTTCCTTGCATTAAGAGCTCGTACCTTTTTCACCAACAGTTACTAAGCACATGCTGTGTCCTGGGCCTTGCTCCCAATGTTGGGACACTGTTCCGGTTTGCTAATGCTGCCATTTTGCAGAACACCAGAAATGGATTGGCTTTTGTAAAGGGGGTTTATTTGCTTACAGAGTTATAGTCTTAAGGCCATAAGGTGTCAAGATAAGGCATCAACAATAGGGTACCTTCATTGGAGAAAGGCCATTGGCATCCAGAAAACCTCTGTTAGCTGGGAAGGCACATGGCTGGCATCTGCTTGTTCCCAGGTTGCATTTCAAAATGACATTCTCCACAGTGTCAGTGTCAGCTTTCAATGGTCATCTTCAAAGTGTCTCTCTAAGCTGCTCTGAGGTCCTTCTGTTTCTGAGCTCTTTTATAGGACTCCAGTGATTAAATCAAGACCCACCCTGAATGGGTGGTGTCCATATCTCCATGGAAATAATCCAATTAAATGATTCACTCACAGTTGCTTCACATCTCCATGGAAACACTCAAAGGATTCCAACCTAATCAACGCTAATATGTCTGCCCCCACAAGATTGCATTAAAGAACATATCATTTTGGGGGACACAATATATCCAAACTGTCACAGACACTAAGATAACTAAGACACAGGCTGTGCATGCCAGGAATGGACGTCCTAGCTTAGAAGCTTGAAGACCAGCCTGATGGTCTCCAAGGCATGTTTTATACGTCATGTGTGAGGGCCGAGAGGGTGACTGAGGCTTGTGTGTTAGTGGGTAGATTTCCCTTTACTCCCACAACAAGAGTTTATCATTAACTTAGAAAATATTGGGTGGGAACTGGGCTAGATGCTTGAATTTCAGAGCTGAAGAATGGTCTTTGTCATTCTATAATATTTTGGGCATGGGAGTCATATGGGAATATTGGAAAAAGAGAGAGGGTAAGAGGCTATTGTCTAACTTATCAAGACACAGTATTGGCCCCACAACTAACAGGACATGGGTTTTAACTGGAATGGGACGGCTGCTTTATTTCCCCTTCAGTTTTGCTTTGCAATGATGCTTTTCCTGTGTGACCCATTGGAAGGGACTCCGTTTGGCTTGTCTGTCTCCCCCACTGCTTTTCCTCTAGTGACATAGGCCCTCTTTTCCATAGGCAGCCCTTTCCCCTATCCATGGTAGCGGGCATGCTACTTATTCCTGGTCCTTCAAAATGCCTTGTCCCTTTGACCACGATTATTAGAGATGGACATATGACCTAAGCTGGATCAATTAGAAATCTGAATAGGACTTTTTTGCCAAAGCTATTGAGAGATAACTGTCCCTTTTTTCTTGGGGTTGCTACGCTGGTAGGGAATGAGTCTGGTGCTGCTGTTGGCTCTCTTATTTACCTATTAGAGAAGAGGAGAGAATGAAGAAGACAACATTTCCCAGTTGCCTGTGCGTGTCAGTCATCCCTTCCCCCAACCCATGGATGGGCATAAGCTAATTTATAATTGGTTGGCTTGGCACCTGAAATATGTCTTACAGACTCACCCATTTGAAAGCTAAGACATTACCAATAAATGCTGATTGATTTGTAACAATCTAAACTCTCCTGGCCATACTGCCTTCAGAAACCACTTAATGTTTGTGTGACTGACTCTGATCTTTTATATATGACAAGTCATATCCTCCTGATGGGCAAGACCAGCTGATTACGTGGTCCCTGGTTGTTTTGTTAGTACTTCCATACTCTGTAAACACTTGACTAAAAGATTGTCTAGAACTTCTATAGGTTGCCCTAATGGGTATAATATGCCTCCCTTTCATTCATGTTTTTAGACATTTCCCCATTATCATGCTCCAAGGACTATTGTTAGACATTAATATTATAACCTTTAAATGGCCCCTTAGAGATGGTACTGTTATCGCCATGTTACAGATGAGGAAGTTATGGCGAGGGGCAGTTAAGTAATTTTTCCCAGGTACACAGTTGAGTCAGTGGTAGAGCTGTGACTGGACCCTTGAACCTGACTCCAGAAAATTGACATAACCTCCATGCACCTGAAGTGGTTTTGGTTTCTGTTGCTCACTTCGGAGACTCTTGTCCTCCCTTACCAGCTCATCTGATCCCTGTGGTGACTATTATATCTAATACCCACTATGAGCTAGGAACAATTCAGAAATTAAAATAGCATCTACCCAGTGATTATATGTGAGGAGCAGGATTGGCTCATAAAAGAAATCAGGCAGCCTAAAGAAGTTCCTGAATTTTCTTGGAACTGTCTTGGAATATAGAAATTATAGTAAGGTAGCCCCTGTGCAAATTATGTCAACATATTGTTGGAGTTTGCTAATTCTGCCATTATGTAAAATACCAGAAATGGATTGGCTTTTGTAAGGGGGATTTATTAGGTTACAAATTTACACTTCTGTGGCCATAAAAGTGTCTGAACTAAGGTATCAACAAGAGGACACCTTCACAGAAGAATGGCCAGTGGTGTCCAGAACACCTCTGTCAACTGGGAAGGCATGTGGCTGGTGTCTGCTCTCTGGTTGTGTTTCAAAATGACATTCTCCAAAATGTCTCTGGGTTTCTCTTAGCTCCTCACCCTCAGCTCCTCTGCATCCTTGCTTCCTTCTCCCAGGATGTTTCTCTCTAAACATCTGGGGGTCCTTCTTTAGCTTCTCCGGGGCAAACTCTGGGCCTGCATCTCAAAGCATCAGCCAGCTTCTGGGCCTGTGTGGCTCTTTTTAAAGTACTCTGGTAAATCAATCAAGACCCGTGCTGAATGGGCAGGGCCACACCTCCATGGAAATAATGTAATCAAAAGTATCACCTACAGTTGGGTGAATCATATCTCCATGGAAACAACCTAATCCAGCTATCCCACAAGATTGAATAAAACATGGCTTTTGGGGGGACATAATATATCCAAACTGGCACACATATCAGTAGACTTGTTGACGTGTTTCTTTGTTTCAGATAATAGCAAAGAACTGCTATTGAACTTAAGGAAAAATAAGTCAACAGGGAAAGGTAATTAGAACCAGAACATTTATAGTTCAAGGAAGCAGAAAAAGAAACTTGCAGTCCCTTTTAAGAATCAAGCTGCTTTGCTGTACTGAGGACAGCATTCTGTAATCCCAGGGCTCCTGGGTTTCCTGCATTGAGCAACTACACACATTTAATATTGTAACCAATATAAAACTTTTGTCCAAAATTGAGATGCCATTGCAACAGCCAAAGCCTACACAAATGAAACAACTAGAAAACAATTGTAAGGCAATTTTAAACCAGTTTATAATACTGGGAATAAACTTTAAGTAATTCCCATTGGATAGAGGGCAAAACAAACAAGTATGTGGTGGAAATCTGAAAGGGTTGGGTAAATCATTGGCAAAATAAAAGATTAAGGAAGCATTGACTGTGGAGATATGCCTTTGAGCTTTTTCCCAGAGACCTAGAGAGCTCTCTTTGCAAATTCATAGGTCCCAGAATGAATGGAGAATTGGCAATGCTAAAAGCTATTGGGACCCACAATTCTCACATATTCCTGTGTGGTATATCGTTTATGAGGGTAGGATTTGGGGACTGCCATTCCTTTCTAGGAGAACACCCAGAACAGACTTCCCTTAATCTAATACCTTCAAGGGCTGGCAGTCCATGGAAATGACCGCTAGAGGGACGGGCAGAGACTGGAGTGTTCTAGAGGGTCCAAGTTTTGAATAAAGATGTTGAAAGTACCGTGCTAGTTAAAATCCTCTGTGGGCAGGGTTTGGAATTTGCCGGTTGGTGACTGCTGGCTCGAGTGAATGGGAAAGGATAGAAGGGGGAAGGCTGGGATGGGAAGAGGGACTTGTCAATGAAGAGGGTGTCTAGGAAGGAGATCCAAGATGAACAAATGCTCCGTCAACCAACTTGTTCACATCTTTACTGAGCAAAGCTTGAGTATACAAGTCTTTGGGGTTTTCAAATTAGGCTGCCATAATATTTTGCTATTCTATGAGCTCATTTAAGGGGGTTAACATTGAATACAGGTGGTCTTTTCTCAGTGCACCAACACAGACTAATTTAATAATGGAATTTTCTCAATTTAAAGGTTTTTCCTGATAAATTGGTCTTAATCTTTATCAGCTACAACTCATTCATACAACAATCCAGTCCAAGATAGACATCTGATAACTCGTATTTAATGTTATATTGACTAAGGCAGTATTTCATGTGCAAAGGGCACAATGATTCACAGATGGTCTACAGTCTGAACAATTTGTGAGCCACTTTAAATGCATTATAGATAAAAAGAGAATGAATAATCTTGACAATGTTAGCCTTCCCGTCCTGCAGCAGTGTAGAAAGTAATGGATGGAGATTGTCTGGCTCATAGATGGTACTCAATAAATATCTGTTGGGAATGAATGGCAATGGGGAAATGAATGACTCACCAGATTCTTTCTGCCTCCTCCAAAGACTGCTGTAAAATTGATCTGAAAGTAGGAATAATACCTTTGTCCTGCAACTTCTGAGGACAAATTGAGAGAATGCCTGAGAAAGCACTTTGTAAACATACAACATTATGCAAATGTTTAAAATGTCTACTGTGGTCCCATAGCTCATTTTAGGGCACTCCATGATTGACACACTGGAAAGTAGTATGGGAGCTTAAAAAATAGCTTTAAATGCCCAAGGCTCCCTGGCCTCAAACACTCCATATAGCAGAGGCTACAGATTTGAAAGCTGGTCAACAGGTGTGTTTATATGGCCTACCAATTGCTTTAAAAGATTTATGTAAATTAGTTTCCAACTTTTAATAATGGAATATGTCACTGAAAATATGCATTTTAGGTTTTTCTTGGAATATCAGATTGTCTGGAAACTTTAGCCCTCAATTCCCAGGTAGAAATAAGCTGGAATGGAGTCATGGTGGCCCCCTCATAGATTCTTTTTCAGTTAACCATGATCCCTATCATTCCCACTTTCCCCAAAACTAAAGGCAAGTGTCATTTGCTGTCGATATTGTATTTTCTCCCTTCATTTGGCCCTCTCTATTCGTTTGCATTACCCATCTGGCCCCTGTGAAGGGTTGAGTTTGTGACTTCTGCCAAGGGGGCTCTGATGCCACCACCTGCTGCCCTCCCCGCATTGCTGCCAATCCCCCAGCTGTCCTTACCTGAATTATTTGCCTTAGAGGTATTTTTTTTTCTTTTCTTTCTGAAGCAACCAAATCAACCCACCATTCTTATAGCAGAAAGATTATGTGTTTGGCCTGGTGCCCTTGATGATTATTTTATCTAGTACCCCCTTTGAGCTAGGAACCATTCAGAAATGAAAATGATACCTTCTCCACTGATTGTTTGTGGGGAGGAGGATTGGCTCATATAAGGGAAACAATAGAAATGGCAGGTTTGTCTGTCTATCCCCAAAGTAACAAGTGTTTTCAAAAAACTGGGGCTTTGTTTGGTATAGATTTGGATGTGTCCCTGGTGTATGTTTTTATAAAATAGATACCTTAAAGTTTCTGTTTTAAAGGGGAATGACTTAACTCCAACCTCATCATGTGTTTCAGTTTCCTACTAAATGGTCTATGTGATATCATAAAGCCCAGTGCAAAACTTCATTCTGTTGTGGGTTGTGTGTTGTATAGTGTTGAGAGATATTTTAAATTGTCTTTTTTCCCTTTATTTTAGAGCTTGCTTAGAAGATCGTAGCGCTTTAAGAAAGTGCTTCTTCAGCTATAATTGGAATTGTCGTTGCTAGGGGTCCTCCATAATAATTGACACAGCAGCGGTTCAGCAAACATTGCTCAGAAGTTTGCATTATCAAATCTACCCAGACTTTCCAATCTACAAAACATCTATTCAAGCACTATTTTTTTTAACCTGGAGAGATTTCTAAATTTGTCAATTGACCTGCTAGGCACTGCATATTATGTTGCCTAAAATAACACCATAAACTGTGATAAAAGTGGAATTGTCAAATCACCTACCGTTTTTAATGGTTTTTCCCTTTCATGCGGACATTTCGATTTCAACTGCTGTCAGTTCCTTTAAATAAGCATCGATCTTATCCCCCTTCCTATTTCCACCATTCTGAGTGCTTTCCAGGGAAGTAAGCAAATTAAATTAATCTCTGCAGCTATGAGTTTTGTATTTACTTATTTATTCTTTTCTAATTTGGTGAATCTACTGTAATAAGACATGCCTTTTGTTAACAGTTCAATTTCCTCCTACCCTTCTAGATGAGTTGTCAATGATAAGCAAAGTAATATATAAATTCTAGTAGAATCTTTGTGAAGAAAAATAGAATATTCCACACTGTCACAGTCAGTTTATTTTTTAAATGACAGCAGTGTTAATACCTTCTAACTTGAATTTCCAGAGAAACTTCAAGCTTTGATAATTTAAAAATCAGTAGTAAGGTAACCACATTCACACTTTCTTTGCTTGGAGAAAATGCATTCTATCTACTGAATATTTTTAGCATCTTAAATTATTGACCCAAGCTCTTGATAGGAACCCTGAAGAATTGTTGGAGGAACAAATAGTCATCCCCGCTCCACTGCCCCCCAGCTTTTTCTTGGGTGGGGTTGTAGTGGGGGTAGGGAGGCATATGGGCATACTGCAACTGGTAGAGCTAGGCTGTAATTTCTAAACTCGACCAGAAGGTGCCACTCTCCAACATGAAGAAGCCTTTCCCATGACTGGGGATATGAACTGCTCCTTCTGGAATTGTGCTGCCCAGCCCTGTCCTCAGACTTCAGGACTGAGTTATATAAATTATCTCCCTACTTCATAAACCGTGATAGAATACTGTAAAAGGAATCCCCAAGGAGCTTCCAAAAATATCATTCCCTTTCTTGTTTTTTTAAAATGATTGCAGTACTGAAGAAAATCACTGTAATACACTGTAACCGGTGCCCTGCTAGCAACAGTGCCAGGCAGAAGCCCGTTCCAGGTTCGGGACTCTCACCACAGAAAGAATTCAGCAATGGGAGGGGCCAGCAGGAATAAGTAGTAAAGTTTATTGAAGAAAGAGAGAAAGATACACGTTAAAGAGAGAATATGGATGTGTTCAAGGGAGAAGCAAACACCAAGTGGCAGTTATGTAGGGAAATTTTACAGTGATTTTTTTATCTCGACCTTTGAACACCAGGGGTCTTCTTTGTTCTAGGAGGAGATAGTAATAAGAACTTGTGACCTGCCTTTGGGTTTCTAAAATTTGTCTTCCGGCAGATGTTTAACAACCTTTGTGACCCCATGCTTTCTGTCATTAACTAAGAATTTGCTTTGGGCCCATGACTTTACAAGCTTTTATGAATTTGAGAGGTTTGGGAGCTTTAGGGGAAATTTTTGTCCCATTAGGTTTGCAGCTGAAGTTCGTATCTCTGCATTAACTCTTTCAAAGCTGAGTAGATCAGGGACCACCAATTTTGTCCTGCCTCACTGCCTTATTTCTCAGAATCACATGAGGTGCCTGTCAGGGAAGGTTCCTGGGCCCACCCTAGACCCACTCAGTGAGGGTGAGGGTGAGGGTGGGGGGTAGTGATTACAAAAGAGTCCCCTGGGGAAACCTGGTAAAATAAACATTGAGAAAAACTTTCATAAGATTACAGGTAAGTATAAAGTACTTGCTTAACACATATTTAGGGGAATGGCTTTTCCGCTACCATGAGGGGAATATAAAAAGGAAAATGAACATATACTTACACATATTTGTAACTACTTTAGTTCACACAGTTAATCTCACTCTCAATTATCTTTAAATAAGAATGCCAATATTATTCACCAATATTGAAATAACTAATTACAAATTAATTATATACGATATGCTTTCGGGTACAATAGTGCATTGCACAGACTTCACTCTTCCTTCAAGATTTATAGTCTAAGATAGATAATAGTGACCAGTCACTACTGGATATTTAGGACATTGGTGAAGGACAGAAATCAAATTCAATATCTACAGGATATAAAAATATCGAGATATTTTAAAGCTGTTTATGATGTTAAATTCTAATTTAAAATAAACTAATCATAATCTGAACTCCACAATACCAAAGAAATGAAGAGAACTGTTTGTGTGTATGTGTGTTTTAATGATCAGTTTGAGTTTGGGGGAAGTTGTATCTAGGATTGTACAAGATCATATACTTTTTTTTTTTTTTTCTAGTTAGGAAGGCTGGATTTTTTTTTTTAATTTAAATTCAGTTTTAAGATCATGTACTTTTACATTTTAGAAATAGAACCATTGCAGAAATAGAGCGTGTATAGATATGCCCATCCCTATCCTCAAATAGTCAAACCCCATTTAGTGAAGACACAGTAAAATTCCTGTTCCTTTGGGGAAGTGGTTTCTGAATCCCTCAGGCTATTTTGATAAAGTTCAGGTACCTGCCTGTCATCCCCCCTCCACCCCCACACTCCACTCCTATCGTCTGGCCTCTGGGTTTAATCACTATAGCCATGGTGACTGTTTTGGCTGTGAGTTAGTCCTCAAGGATTAAATATTATTAGACTTGGGGAAATTGGTCACGTTCCTTCATTCAAAAATGTACCAAACTTTAAGTACTTGGTACTTATAGATACAAGCACATACAGTCAAGGACACATTTTGCTAGATTTTTAAAAAATTTTTTGCATCTTTGTTGAAGATCAATTCTGAACCACCTAAGAAAGTAATGCTTTTCTTTCCCAGACATTTATTGAACCTTAAGGGAAGAAGGCTAATATTTTTGGTATATTTTTATCATGCTTCTGCTTCCCAAGTGACAATTCACTGTCAATATTTAGACCAGAGCATTATTAAGAATATGAAATGTTGTTATAGAACAGATTTCATAAGAAATTTGATCTATCACTTCAGTATGATACCAGGCTTTCAATCATGTTATAACATTAAAGTTCCGTTTTTAACGTTGCCTGAGCCTGGAATTCTGTTCAAAGTTGAATAATAAAATGAACTTGGAGAAAACACATTCATCCCTTTCATTCATATCTCCACTTCTGTCATGCTCTGCCTGTCTTTTTGACTGCTCACAGGAATTTGGTTAAAATTAAAAGTGCACATTGAGTACTTGTGTGCCTAAAACTGCCCCATATATTTAACAGTAATAAAAATAAGCAACCTTCTGCCAAATGAGAAAAGCTAGTCCAGGTAAGTAGCAATTGTGCAAATGCACTAGAGGCATGAGAGTGAGATGATTATCTTACTTTATCTTATTAGATGTACAAATTGTAAATAAAATTAAATGCCATTAACAAATCATAATTGATTAGTTGTGAAAACGGTAAGTTTTGGGAGAAAGCTGCTTTAGTCTTGAATTCACTAATTCTTAAGAAAACAAAGAACATTGTGCTGTCTGGAAATTTGTTCAACTATGTAGGTTTCACCTTCCCTTTAAAAGAAAATAAGATCTGGCCTTAGAGTTTTTCTCTCATAAATCAGAGAGGACTTGGAAGTTATTTTCCACTTGTTTCTGGGTCTAGGTCTAAAAGCCATAAAAAGCTAATATGTAATTAACTCCTACTATTGGTATATGGTTCAGAATTCCTATCCCAGTTAGCTCTGGGACCTTGATGTATTAGTCAGAGTCCTCTAGGGAAACAGCCAACAGGAGATATTTGTGTGTATGTGTGTGTGTGTGTATGTATGTGTATACATATACATTATGTAAATATTAGATTTTTTAATAGGAATTGGCTCATGCAACTGTGAGAATAAGTCCAAATTCATATGGCAGGCCACAAACTGGAAACGTCGATGAAGGTTTTCTGTGAATTCCCCAGGAGAAGAAGAATGGCTAAAGTAGAGACGGAAATTCTTCCTTCTGACTGCTGAAATCATCACTTCTTTTAAGGCCTTCAACTGATTGGATGAGACTTCTCTCATTGTTGAGTTGTAGATATAATCAGCCATAGGTACAATCAAATTACTGGTGATTTAAGTCCATGAAATATCCTCACAGTAGCAATCAGGCCAGTGCTTGCTTGACCAAACAGCTGGACACTAACCTGGCCAAGTTGACCCATGAACTTAACTGTTACACTTGGATAAATTAGTTAGTCTTTCTAAGCCTCAGTTTCTTCACCTATAAAACAGGAATAGGAAGTAAAGGAGATGACTGCTATACAGTGCTTGGCAGCAGCATGGTACATAATAAAATCTCATCTATGTTTTGTGGTAGGTATTATCTGTGGTGCACGTACCGTCAAGATGTTTACAGTCTGATAAAGATGGGGCTTATGCATGTGGCTATAACTTAATGCAAGATGAAGTTCAGAGAAGGGAGAAGTTACCATTACCTTAGAAGACAGTGGAAGAGGTGTCATTTGACCTGAGCCTTGAATAAAATGTGAATGCTTACACAGGTTGAGAGGCCTTTTAGGAAAGGGAATTCCACAATCAGAGCCAGAGAAGTGGGCAGGTGCAAGATATCAGTGAGGTGGCCAGTGTCAGCGGATTGTAGGATTCATGAAACAAGCAGCATAAGTGAAGACTAGTTTAAAAAAAAAATTATGTAGGACTTGTGTTCAAAAGTTTAGTGTGTGTGTGTTCGAAAGTTTAGTCTCTAATCCATGGAAAGTACATTTTCCCTCTGGTCATTCAGAGGGGTGTGTGGCCAGCTCATTATAACTCCTTTATCTACCGGAGCAAGAGGCCTCCCTCGGTACAACTTCAGGTGTCACACGGTATGTGCTGACAGGCTAATGGCCAAAGGCATCAGAATCTACCCTGAACTTTTTCTGTATTATCCAGCTGGTAACACTTTCTGCTACACCTATATAATCATATAGTATTAGAGACCATATTTTATGTTGGCTAAGTTAAAGGATAACATTTTCTGAACTGGCTGTGGCTGATTTTTTTTTTAAATAGCGTCCACCCGAGAAACCATCACACAAATGAGATTTGTGTGCCTGACAGCCAACTCTGGTGACAATATCAAATCCACATAACTATTCCTGTGTCAAGTCACTTCCAAGTGGCTTTTTAATCCATTTAGGGTTTGAGAAATCCAGACCAGGCAGTTTTGTAGCATTGTCTAGTTCCTGTAAACATTGCTGGTTGAGTGGCAGGGTTGGTCTATCCCAGTTTCTCTTTTCCCCGTGGAAAATGGGGAAGGAATGCTGAGACATGGGGACCTGGACTGTCAGGCAAGACAGGCTGTCAGGAGGACTCGCACCTCAAGGCAGTCTGCTGTCTTAACCAAATTGGAGCACAGAGGAGGTTTTATTCACTAGACACCAAAGTCAAGTAGTTAAAAACTCTGAAGAACCTAAGGTAAGTTGTTGTATATCATGAATAGTCAAGATATTAAAAAATGGAAGATAACAAAGCCAAGCCAGTGATTAGTGGGTAAATATAAACAGGAGTAGTTAAAAAGTTAGGAGTTCAGGGAATCTCGGGGAAATACAAGGTGCCAACTTCAAAACTGGAGCCTGGTCTCTCTGAGGTTGGTGTCCCTTATCAGCGGACATAGACCATGGGTGTGACGGTGGTATTGGTGCCGGGCTCTGGTAGTGCCTGGGGCAGTATGAGAGCTAAGCTTTACCAAAAGGTTCTTTTTTAGGGATGAGAATGAGGTTGGGGTGTGTCTTAGTTACCTGGGGCTGCTGTAACAAAGCACCACAAACTTGATGCCTTACAAATGACAGAAATTTATTGTCTAACAGTCCTGGGGAGTAGAAGACCATACTCTGTAGGGAAGAGTCCTTCCTCGCCTCTGGCCAGCTTCTGGTGGTTTGCCTGCATGCTAGGGCTTCAGTCCAGGCCTCAGCCGTCACACGGTGTTCACCCCTCTTTCTGTCGTCTGTGTCCACATTTCTTCTCTTATAAGGACACTAATTGTATTGGACCAAGGGCCCACCCTACTTCAATAGGACCTCATTTTAGCTTTCCTAATTCCATCTGTAAAGATGCTACTTCCAAATAATGTCACATTCTGAGGTAATGGTGATTAGGTCTTCAACATGCATTACCTTTTGGGGGGATGTTGTTCAACCCATGACAGGGTGGCATGGTTGATATTATGACCAGGGCACCAAGAAATACCCAAATTCTGTCAGCAGTCTGAGGAAGATCTTATATATTAGAAAATGGGAGACAAAATAGTAGCGCTTTTGGCTATGGCTTCACCCCAAATCTGACATACAGAAAGATCCAGTGACTGAGTGAGTTCACAAAGAACACTGTTTTTCTAAGCTGGTGGACACATTAGGATTACATCAGGGTTTGAGTGAGTAAAAGAAAACCCAGTTAAACAGTGGCTTAAACGTGAAATTTACTTTCATCACATGATGTGAAGCACCGTATGCAGTGCATGACTAATTCACAGCAGCACAACATCTTCACTGTCACGGGCTCTGCCTGCCTTAGCATGAGGCTGTTTCATTTTCTTGGTTTCAGCTCTACTGTGCCAAGTAGAAGAGGGCAGGACTCAAAGGCAAAAGGTATGTTCCAGAAAAGTGTACCCACTTAAAACTGTTTTCCTTGAGGCAGTCTAACAACTTCCACTTACGTGTTCTGGATTAGAACTTAATCATATAGCTAGTTGCTAAGGAGCGTGAGAAGTATAGTTTTCACATTGCTACCCTGCAACAAATAGTTCTTTTAGTAAGAAAGAAGGAAAGAATGGATATTGGGGAAGCCAGTAGCAATAATTGCCGAGATCGGTTAAGTCTGAATAACTTGAGAACAAAGTGGACCCTAAAACTTGCCACCCTGTATTGCTGCTCACCAGAACCTTGTCTTATTCTCTCACAATGCCATCTTGTCTTAATTAGTGTCAAGTAGGGGAGGGGTTGGAACTGGAAATAGTCATTCAGAGAGAGGAAGCACCTGCGTTCCTGTGCTTAGCATGAGTTTTTGCATACTCAGATACTAATGCTAAACCTTCTGTAAGTAGCATGTCAAGGGCTCCTGCACCAGGCTGTCTCGCCAGCTTTGTATATGTGGAAAGAACAGAGGGAGAGGTAAATGGCCAGGTCATTTCCCATATGTAACTGGACCTTTTGGGGTTGCTTTGAGGAATAGAAGGCCCTGGTACTAAATAGGTATTTAGTGAAGAGAATCTACCCATTAATACTGTGCTGCTCTTGTCTGGGTTTTATAATGCCTGGTCTAGTAGAGGCAGATCACAGACAGGAATATGTAATTTTGCTGGAAAATGGTACAGAAGTGGTTTGAGGTATTGACCTTTTCTTCGCATTCATCAATGGCTTCAGGATCTGAGCAGAGGCCTGGTAAAAACGAATCTCATAATATGCTGACAGGAGAAGAAGGGAGAACCAGGGGTTGGGGAATAAATGTCTCAAAATGGTAGCAGAGGATGGGTGTAAGCCAAGGAAGCCGTGTTACAAAGACAGTTTTTAGGGGGAATGGTTCATCTGAGAAACTCTTCCAAGATTTAGGTTTTCATCCCCACCCCCTCCACACACACACACAAACAACAACAAATTAAATAAGGAGATCTGTGGTTTGGCCTCCACCTGGCAGTGCCAATTTGTGAAAAGAGTGTTTCTGCTCCTCAGCCTCCACAAGATCACCTCAGGCAATCATTTAATGATAGGTTTAATTTTTCTTTTCATTCTGCTTTTGGTGTTTATTTGATTGGTGGTTATAGAAGAGGACTTACATGAGAGAACGAGAGGGAGAGGAAGAGACTAGGAGTGGGAAGGTGATGACGGCCATGTTGATTCCCCCCCACCCCCAACCCCCAGGTGGAGCTCAGTTTGTGACGGAATGTTTAGCCTCAAAATAATGTCTTTCTCCTCCATTTCCTCAGAAATATTGAAAGCCAATATGATCTTAAAACATGCAGCCAACTGTTGATGGACTCTGTTTTCAAGATGTTTTAGGTCTGGAAGGGGCAGGTGGGATGTGCCTTTGAAGTGCCTTTGGCTCAGGAAAGGAGCTCAGGGCTCAGTTCTTCTCTTCATAAATGTTTATTAAATGAATGGGTGACTCTAATACCATTCCAATAAAAAACCTTCCCCATTAAAGACCCTGTCCCAGCCCTGGAAATAATCACTTAAGTTTCTTAATTTTCCTTCATAATGTACTACTGGGTGGAGAGCTTATTATCTGGTATTAAACCAAACTGCAGTGCATGATACATTTCTTTTTACTTGCAAGAAATCCCCACAGACAGCATTAATGGATTTATTTTAAATTGTTGTTTGTAAAATGAAAATGAACTCCAAATAATTATATAAAATCGTTTTTTAATGTTTGCATAATTTTTTCATCATTAAAAGCCACCGAGCTCTTTAATATCAAGGCGGAACCATCCATTGAACATAAAAAATAGTTACCTTGATGCTTTTAATATCTCTGCCTCACATACACATGCAAGCATTCTCTGCTCTGCGTTATTTATAGTGCTTGTCACATTAGTGGCTGATTCTGACAAATGCATTGTTTTTGGCATGAGCTTCAAAAAGAGAGGGGGTAAAGTTCTGACTCGGAAACTTCAGTCTTCCCAGAGACCAGGCCTGTGTACCTGACCTGCTCTTGAGAATTGGACAGAGCTGCTACTCTCATTTTATCATTTGAGAGGTCCTTAAGTGATGCCACTCTAAACCATTCCCCCCATTTCCAAAATCATTCTCCCTACAGGTCATAACTTAATGCTGTAGAAGCCCACATCACCTACTTCGTAGGATCAGGGTGTGGGTTTTTAAGATGCCTTCCTCAGAATTGCATAGGTGGTTCAAGAGTTCAACAGATACTTGCTTTGAATCTAACTTTACATAGATATTTTTACTCCTTAAAAACTAATGAAAAGTATGCTTACATGTATTCCAGATTTGAATACCTTAGAGACCATTAGTGCTGTAACTTCTTGACTTTTTCACAGATGTTGGAATAATAAATTTTCCTGCCATTTCTGTTTTATTTACATACAACCTGAGATTGTAAGGTAAGCTGCTTAATGGTTGTAAGTCATTATTATTATTTTTTTGTCTCTACGAATTAAGACCTTCTTCAGGAAACAACTTGTAAACATAAACTAAATGCTAACACCGTTATGCTTTGTCTTCCATAACTCATGATTTCCAATTCTGTATTCATCACAGTATCTTCACTGGTCTTATGAATTCATTAACTATATAATAAAGGGGTGTTATAAACTTGAACTTAGGTTATTAGGTTAAGTATATAAATATATCACATTGTCTTTTTAATAGCATTCTGAAAAATATAGTTTTAAAATAGCCTCCTAAAAAGCAAACAGAAAGTTCTACAGTGTGCACATCAACGGCCTGGGAGCTTGTTAGGAATGCATAATCTAGGGCTCCAGACCTAGTGGATCAGAATCTGCATTTCCACAAGATTCCCAGGTGATTTGTATGCATTTTAAAGTTTGAGAAGCACTGCACTGGACTAAACATGAAAGTCTCTGCTAGTACACTTATTGTCACAGGGATTACCATTATCACCCGTGAATATGTATTGAAAGGTGCTGGGAATAGGCCCAAGCTAATTGTTCTTTGCTCGTTTCCACACTTTTATTCCTTTTATAAGTCACTGTGTTAATCATTGGTTCTCCTTAATATTTGGTACTCATCTCCTTTTAGGCATATGGAAAACAACTTTCTGGCCTCTTAATGGTTGCTTGTTTTGGGCCAATGCATTGTGATTGGAGGTGATAGACTTAGGAGTATAAGACTCTGTACTCTCTGAGGGAAGATGTTATGTCGCCTTGCGCCTAGTTATGTATCTACTCTTTTTACTGTATGTTTCATATCTATTAGCTGCTTTGTATTTATTGAGTGAATGAATAAGCATATACTTCTATTTTAAAGTGAACTCTATGGGTATATAATTTCTATGAAGACATAGGTTAGCAATATCATTTTAGTTTCTACTTTTATGTTTTTCCATGTTCTACTCCAAAAACCATGGGAATTTCAGGTATGAACACAGACCTTTTCCCAGGAATTAGTATGGTTGGGAGTAACTGTATCACCACTAAACAGCTGGCATCATAGGTCTCAGAGGAGAAAGAAATGGGTGATATAGTGAGTTTATTAGAAATTCTGAGCAGTGATTCCTCATTTTGATTTGGTAGTATGCCTGGAGCTATCCACATACCTCAAGAAGTGTTGTGAGGTAATAAATTTTGTGGACATGACATGCCAGTATAGCAAGTCCTAAATAAAATATATTAGTGTGTTATTAAGTTTCTTATTTTATATTTCCTTGAAAACACAATATCTTTCTTCTCAAACTTTTATATACCGCATTAATGGGCTTGTATGCAAGAGAATAGCACCTAGCTGCATAAATAATCTTTAAACAGAGATTGTGCCTGTGTATAGGTGATCATTGAAAAGATTAAATGGTCTGCAAAATGCCTTCTTTAAAAATGAAGGTAAATTTGTCTCAGCTGGAATCAGAAGCAATGTTAGTTCTAAGAATGATGTCCAAGTTCTCTGCTATATTTTTCCATTTCAGCACGTTCCCTGCCTCATTACAGTTTAATTATTTGCTTCTAGTTCTATTTAATTAGTCCTATATTTTATTTTTTCCTGCCTTTCAGCTTTCTTCTGTTTCTTTCATATCTTCCATCATTTTCTGTCTTTGAAAATTTCTTTTTGGTCTTCAAGTCTAATTGATGTCTTCTCTAACATTTCATATTAACATTTTGTATCCAATTTCTTACATTCATTCAGCTATTTTTGCACTTCTGAAAACTTGAAAATCCGTGATTGAGTATGTAGAGCCTCAAGATGGCATCATTTTTAAGTAAATATTCATAAATGCTTGTGATTCTTAAAAACATTTTTCTGTATTCTAAATCCATAGCAGATGGTCAATGTGATCCCTTTAATATTACAAATTGTATCATTCTCAGATGTAATTTCGAAAAGATGATTAGTACTAGCTAACATTTGAGCACCTAAACGTGTCTCCTAAGTGCTTTGTATATGTTTTATGACTATGTCTCATCTACTCCTCACTAAAATACTAAGAGGTAAGTACTATTCTAATCCCCGTTTTACAGAGGAGGAAACATTTACACAGATAAGTATAGGTGAGTAAGTGGAGAGTAGGGATTTCAACCCAAACAGCTGAATCCAGGTCCCTATTGTATAGAGATAAATCAGAGGCCAGAAACACCACCATGTCTTTAAGGGTTAATTATCTTCCCACCAATATCAAAATTTATTTGTTAACGGGAGATTTTCAACTGATCACTGTATACATATTTGTTTATTAGTAGTTGAAGTGATCATGTGAAAATCACACCAAGCTGTACATCGGAGAAACCACATGTTTTACAGAGTCAATATGTTTGGAACCTTCTTTGAGAAAGTGAATGCCCTGATGTTACATTTCTCCAAAGATCTTGGAATTTGGGGTTTTGAGACTCAAATGCTGTGGATTGCTTAATACTCAACATCCAAGTTGGCCTATTTCAACAGGAGCATACACTTCATGACAATCTGCTAAGTTTACTCCACATTCTTTTTTTAAAATTAATGTATATTTTATTAGAGAAGCTGTAGGTTTACAGAAATATCATGGATAAAATATGGAAAATCCAGAGTTCCCTGTATTTTCCCTGTGTTGATACCACCCTGTTATTAATATTTTGCATTAGTGAGGTGCATTTGTTGTAATTTGTGAAAGAACATTTTTATAATTCTACCATTAACTGTATTCTATTGTTTATAATATGATTCATTGTGTTGTATGGGCCTATGCTTTTTATTTTAATTCTTATTTCAATAGCACACATGACCTAAAATTCCCCTTTTAACCACATTCACATCTGTAATTCAATGCTGTTAATTACATTCTCAGTGCTGTGCTACCATCACCACCATCCATTTCCAAAACTTTATGATCAAGCCCAAAAGAAATTCAGTACAACTTAAGCATTAACTCCCTCTTCTCTACCTCCAACCCAACCCCTGGTAACATATTCTAGACTGTGAATTTTCTTATTCTAATTATTTCATATCAATGAAATCATATAATATTTGTCCTTTTGTATCTGGCTTATTTCACTCAACATGGTGTCAAGGTTCATCTGTATTGTGACATGAATTAGAACTTCATTCCTTCTTACTGCTGAATAATATTCCATAGTATGTATATAGCTCATGTTGTTTATCCGTTTGTTGGTTGATGGACACTTGGGTTGCTTCCATCTTTTGACAACTGTGAATAATGCTGCTGTGTGTGTTTGAGTCTTGGCTTTCAATTCTTTTGGGTATATAATAGGATTGCCAGGTCATATGGTAGCTTTCTGAGGAACTGTCAAACTGTCTTTCACAGCAACTGTGCCATTTTACATTCCCACCAGCAATAAATAAGTGTGCTTGTTTCTCCACATCCTCTCCAACACTTGTAATTTTCTTTATCTTAATAGTAGCCTTTCTAGTAGATGTGAAATGATACCTCATGTGGATTTGATTTGCATTACCCTACTGGCTAATGAGTTTCAGAATATTTTCATGTGCTTATAGGCCATTTGTTTATCATCTTTGGAGAAATGTCTGTTTGAGGCCTTTGCCCATTTTTTTAATTGAGATTTGCTGTGGGTTTTTTATATGTGCCTTTTGTCACATTGAGGGAGTTTCCTTCTATTCCTATTTTACTGAGTGCTTTTATCTGTTAAGAATACTGTATTTTGTCAGATGCCTTTTCTGTGACAATTAAGATGATCTTGTGGTCATTTTCCCTTCATTTTGTTAATGTGGTGTGATACATTAATTGATTTTCTTATGTTGAACTGCCCTTGCATACCTGGGATAAATCCCGCTTGATCATGGTGTATAATTCTTCCAATATGCTGTTGGATTCAGTTTGCTAGTATTTTATTAACCATTTTTTCATCTATATTCATAAGAGATACCGGTCTGTAATTTTCTTTTCTTGTAGTATCTTTATCTGGCCTTGGTGTTAGGTAATATTGTCCCCATAGTGGGTTAGGGAGTGTTCTCTCCTGTTCAATTTTTTGGAAGAGTTTGAGCAGGATTGATGTTATTCTTCTTGGAATGTTTGGTAGAATTCATTTGGGAAGCCATCTGGTCCTGAGCTTTTCTTTGTTGGGATGTTTTTTGATAACTGATTCAATTTCTTTACTTATAATCTGTCTGTTGAGTTCTTTTTTTCCTTTAGAGTCATTGTAGGTTGACTCCCAAGCTGCACGGGACTGAGTGAGGAGGAGGGGTCCAGACTGGCAGGTCAGGAACTCAAATTCCCTACCTCATTTAGTGTTTTCTTTTTCTTTAATCCAGCATTTCTGGAGTCCTTCTCCAGTCTCTGTCATACCCAAGATCTCAGCAAGTGGGATTTGTCTTTTTATTAGTTGATTCTGAGGGGAGAATTTTCTGGGTGATGTCAGGTTCCCATGTTGATGTCATCATTCACCCACTCTGCATTCTTTAACATTTTCTGCTAGTGACAATAATGATGACAACTAACATTTACTGAAGAATTTCTGTTAGGCATTTGCGACATAAACCTTACAGGCATTATCTCACATGATTCTTACAACAACCCCATAATATATGTACTGTCATATCCCCAGCCTATAGATAAGGAAACTGAGCTTAGGGAAGTTTATGTAATTTGTTTATGATGACACAGATGGGAGGTGGAAGGACTAGGTAACCCGTCTTACCCACACATATTTTGGGACACATGGAAGACATTCGTTTGGCAGACATGTTATCCCATGCTTTGTATTAGACACTGTGCTGAGCTTTCAATGGAAGCAAATGTTTTTTTGCCCTCAAAAACTTGTAGAAGAGCCAGACATGCATACAAATAATTACAAGATAGAGAGATGAGTGGAAGCACAACAGAAAGACTGGCCAGTTTGGGGAAAACTTGTAATGAAGTCAAGACATTGATTGAGCAGGAATTAACAGGTTAAATAAGGGAAATGCGCTCAAGACAAAGGAACACAAATGTAGAGGCTTGAAGCTCTTTACTGATTAATTCAACAAACATTTGAGTACCGACTTTGTGTATATGAAGTATACATACATACTTCAAACAGGCAACTGCGTTGAAAACAATTTCATGAAAGTGCATTACACATTTAGCATGTAGCTACAGCTGGAGTTTGTAAAGCGAAGGCAAGTGAAGCTGTTGTATTAGTTTCCTATTGCAACTGTGACAGATTACCACAAACAAGTGGCTTAAGGCAACACAAATTTATTACCTTGTAGTACTGGAGGCCAGAAATCCGAAATGGATCTTAGGAGCCAAGGTGTTGTCAGGGCTGCATTCCTTCCAGAGGCTCTAGGGGAGAATCCATTTCCTTGTCCTTTCCAGCTTCTAGAGCCTGCCTACATTCCTTGAATCATGGCTCCTTCCTCTGTCTTCAAAGCCAGCAGTGTAACATCTTCAAATCTCTCTCCCACTCTGTAAGGACCCTTGTGATGGCATTGGGCCCACCCAGATAATCCAGGATCATCTCCTCTCAAGATCCTTTACTTACTCACATCTGCAAAGTCCCTTTTGCTATGAAAGGTCACATAATTCACAGGTTTCAGAGATTAAGACGTGACCGTCTCTGGGGTCCATTATTTTATCTATCACATCTATAAAAAACAGAAAGAGATGATGAACCTGATTAATAGAATCATAGGAAATGAACAAAAGCAAAAAGGGGCTGGAATATAAAAGAAAAAAAATTTTAGAGGCTTTGCCTGGTGACAGCTGATGAGGGTTTGAAGTAAGGCAGTGTCAGTGGGATTAGAAAAGAATAATTTGAGAGAAATTTGGGGTATATAGCTCTTGGTGATTAGCTGGATATGTGGATGAAAGAGAGAATTCAAGGATGATGACAAAATTTCTCACTTGGTCAGCTAAGTAGCAAATGTTCTTAATTTTTTGTTTGAATAGTTAAGAAATATTAATGTCAGCATAAGTATTCAGGCCAATACAACTTTATCTGCATTGACTTCTAACAAATCTCTGGTATTAGGCCTTGCAGATGAAGTTATTCATGCCTTTTGTTTTTGTATTTTTATTTCTGTTTTAGGCTATTGTTTAGTATGCTGGGTTTGCACAGATGTCTTCTCAACTAAATTGTATTTTGAATCGTATCTTAAATTAGCTTATGACTGGAGATGTCAAATATAAGACTTGATGCACATTACTCTCTGGCTCTTCATGAAAGTAATTTTTAGAAGTTTAAAAAGTAATTTGAATAAGTATTTGTTTTAGGTGAATAAATAAATTTTTGTAATCTAGTAGTAGACTTTCATATGTAGTCTGTACATTATCATTTGCATATACTAGGCTCAGAAGAACTCATGAAGCATAGTATTCATCAAATTCCCTCTTTATCGCCAGCATCATGTTACATGTTTTTGTAAAGGAATGAAGAAGTATGTGTTTCTCCCTTCAAATGACTTAAAGATACACTAGGCCACTATAGTAATCCTAGTGGACTAGCTGAAGTGCTATCCGAGAAAGTGTCAGTAATCTATAAATAGATGTCAGTACAGCAGAGAGAACATGACACCCAGTGGAGATGGCTTGGACCAAACCATGGCTTATTCAAATGAATGAACCTCCAACTCCATCAAGTCGTGTCTAACCCTTCCAACTTAATTCAAAATATATTCATTAAGTTTTTACTGTTAAACACCGTGCTCACAGGGACTGAGAAGAATATTTGCAGTGCATATATATGACAAGTGATTTGTATTCAGAATACATAAAGAATTTATACAATTTAATAAAATGACAAGCAACCCAATTTTAAAAGTTGGCAAAGACTTAAACAGACAGTTCATAAAAGAAGGCATAGAAATGTCCAATAAGTACATGAAAATGTGCTTAACATCTTTAGACATTAAGGAAATGCAAGTTAGAACCACAACAACATACTGCTTCAGACCTACTGGAATGGCTACAATTTTATAAAAACTGAAAACACCAAATATCAGTAAGAATGTGGAGAAATTGGAGCTGTAATACATTTTGGGTGGGAATGTAAAACGGTATAACCACTTTGGAAAACTGTTTGGCAGTTGCTCAGTTAAACAAAAATAAAGTTAAATATATATTTACTCAGTGACTCAATAATTCTCCTTGGTATTTCCAAGAGGAAAAAAAAAAAAACATGTCTGCAGAAAGATTTGTACATGAATATTCATAGCAACTTTATTTGAAATAGTCTCAAAGTATAAACAACCCAAATAAATATCCATCAATAGGAGAACAGATCAACAAATTGTGGTATACTGATATAATGAATTCTCTAGAGTACTGGGAGCAAATTACTGATATATACAGCAGCACAATTGAATCTCATAGACTATATTCAGTGAAAGAAGCCAGACCCCAAAGCATACATACTATATGATCCCATTTATATAAAGTACAAATAGACAAAACCAATCTTTGGTGATAGAAAATAGATATTGCTGTTGATGTGGGGAATTGATTGGAAGAGGCATGAGGGAACTTTCTGGGGTAATGGAAATATTCTACATTTGTGATATTGGTTATGTGGGTGTAAACACTTGTCAAAACTCGTTGAATTTTATTAAGGTTATACCTTTCCTAAAATGTAAATTTTACTATAGAAAATAAAAGCACCGTGCTAGGTACCAGGAATGCTTTGATGAACAGAGCAGATGAGTTCCCCACCTCCGTGTATTTTGCAGTTTAGTGGGTGAGAAAGGCATAAGAAATTACTGGTGAGATGAGCCTTATGATATGGTGCCATGGAAGCATAAAACAAGAGGAAACACCCAAGAGATGTTAGTCTCCCGAGAGAAGTGACATTTAAGCAGACTCATGAGGAATGGTGTCTCGGATGAAGTTCAACAGGTAAAGGGGGAGAAGGGTGTTCTTAGAACTTGGAAAGTGAGAAAGAACTCAGTTCCTCAAGGAACTGAGGAAGTTCAACGTGATTGGAGCATGGAGAAGGACAGGGAGAATGACCACAGAGAATGTACTAGAAAGGTGGGTGGAAGCCAGATGGTGAAAAGTCTTAGACTATATTAAGGGCTTTGAAACTTATACTGGAACCATGGAAAGACGGTGTATGGTTTTACTTTATAAAGTGGCGTAACTGGTGTAGCAGAGCCTGCCAGGATTCCTCCCCCATGCCCCCTCGTCCCAGACACATACAAGATCATTCTTCCTTCCTTAGTATTAGTAGAATTTTTAGCTTGGCATGGCAGCCCAGGGTAAAGACTTCATTTCTTAGGTTAACTTGCAGCATATGTGGCCACATGACTAAGATTTGGCCAAGGTCACTAATGAAGTGGTTTTTTTGGTGACAGTCTCTGGAGTCCCTCACTAAGAGAGCTGGAGTATGCCCACCTTCTTCATTTCCTGCTCCTTCCTGCCACCAAAAGTTCACATATGGACTTTGAGTGTGTGGGCCACCTTCAGGTATACAGAGAACGCTGAGTCCTTAAGAAATTCATGGAAAAAAGTTGCTACAGCAGCCCTGTGTTGCAAATATCCAGATTTTTATGAGAGAGAAAGGAGAAAGAAAGAATGAGAACCTTTGGAAATTTTTTGTTGTTATGCATAGCTGAACCTAATCCTAGCTAACACTGTGAGATTTGCATTTTTAAAAGATCATCTTGGCTTCATTGTGGTCTCTGAGCACAAAGTATCATTTACTTTCTGATGATATTTTGCTCTTTTGTTTCCTCGTCCCTTAGGGATGAAGATGATGAAAATGAAAGTCCTTCATCAACGTGAATTACATTTTTTAGTTTTTAACTTTCAATTGCTGCTATTGGTTGGTTTAAGGTATAATAAAACAGTAGACATAATCCTCAATTATAAACTAATTGCCAACAATATGGGAACTGAATTTCAATAAATAGGTCACCCCTTCCAGTTCATGTTAAGCAAAGTTGATTAGCATCTTAAGTAGGAAAATTATGACTCGCGTATCTGAGCAGCTGCAAAATGAACCATATAATGAAACTCTACATCAATGCTATCAGACCCCTTATTTAAAAACCACCCAGATAGCAAGAACCTCACACATTTTACTCAGTAATGATGTTTTTTTTTTCTTTCTGCAAAGAGGAAAAACAAGCAGGAACTGTGCAGAGGGGCAGTATGTGAGGGGACCCTCCTCCCCTATATTAATGTGAAATCTCAGGATGCTCTTTGAAGGCAAAGTGGACTCCTTTCCCTCCTGTTCCCCCACCCTGGGGCCTGTGAGGACCTCAATATTCTGAGAGTAGCCAAAATTTGTGTAGTGGTTTTGAACAATTAAATCATGTTACTTCCTTTCAATGTAGAAACAAAAAGAAAAGCAAACATAAGAAGAAACACCATGAAACAAAAGCCATTACAAAAATGTACTTAGAACAGAAGGACATTATGAGCTAAAAATGTTTTAAACTAGTTTTTAATGTGAAAATTAAAGGCATTATAAATCCATCAAATGAACAGGCTTGTAATTTCCAGTTGATACAAAGAAGAAAAAACATCCTGATAGGAAGGGTTTTAAAGCACCAGAACAGAATACTGAAGGAAATTTTCAAGGTGTTTTCTCTGAAGATCTTTAAAGGGGAAGAAGTTCATCTGTCTTAGTTGGTTTAGTGGAAACTTGGTAGGAGGAAAAGGGATGAGCAATCAGGTTTTGCAGGTCTCTTGTACTAGAATATTTTAAGAGTTCTATGCAAAGAGCATGTCTTACTTTGGGAAAGGCAAAGATTTCTGAACAGGACACAAAAAGCACTGACAACAAAATCAAAAAATGAAACTCGAGGCGGGGCAAGATGGTGGACTGGTGAGCTGTATGTTTTAGTTACTCCTCCAGGAAAGTAGGCAGAAAGCCAGGAACTGCGTGGACTGGACACCACAGAGCAATCTGACTTTGGGCATACTTCATACAACACTCATGAAAACGTCGAACTGCTGAGATCAGTGAAATCTGTAAGTTTTTGCGGCCAGGGGACCCGTGCCCCTCCCTGCCAGGCTCAGTCCCGTGGGAGGAGGGGCTGTCAGCTCCAGGAAGGAGAAGGGAGAACTGCAGTGGCAGCCCTTATTGGAAACTCATTCTACTGATCCAAACTCCAACCATAGATAGACTGAGACCAGATACCAGAGAATCTGTGAGCAGCCAGCCCAGCAGAGAGGAGACAGGCATAGAAAAAAAACAACACGAAAAACTCCAAAATAAAAGCGGAGGATTTTTGGAGTTCTGGTGAACATAGAAAGGGGAAGGGCAGAGCTCAGGCTCCAAGGTGCATATGCAAATCCCGAAGAAAAGCTGATCTCTCTGCCCTGTGGACCTTTCCTTAATGGCCCTGGTTGCTTTGTCTCTTAGCATTTCAATAACCCATTAGATCTCTGAGGAGGGCCCTTTTTTTTTTTTTTTTTTTAATCCTTTTTTCTTTTTCTAAAACAATTACTCTAAGAAGCCCAATACAGAAAGCTTCAAAGACTTGCAATTTGGACAGGTCAACTCAAGTGCAGAACTAAGAGAGCTCTGAGACAAAAGGCAATAATCCAGTGGCTGAGAAAATTCACTAAACACCACAACTTCCCAAGAAAAGGGGGGTGTCCGCTCATAGCCATCATCCTGGTGGACAGGAAACACTCCTGCCCGTCGCCAGCCCCATAGCCCAGAGCTGCCCCAGACAACCCAGTGTGACGGAAGTGCTTCAAATAACAGGCACACACCACAAAACTGGGTGTGGACATTAGCCTTCCCTGCAACCTCAGCTGATTGTCCCAGAGTTGGGAAGGTGGAGCAGTGTGAATTAACAAAGCCCCATTCAGCCATCATTTCAGCAGACTGGGAGCCTCCCTACACAGCCCAGCAGCCCAGAACTGCCCTGGGGGGACGGCACTCACCTGTGACATAGCACAGTCATCCCTCAACAGAGGACCCGGGGTGCACGGCCTGGAAGAGGGGCCCACTTGTAAGTCTCAGGAGCCATACGCCAATACCAAGGACTTGTGGGTCGTTGGCAGAGACAAACTGTGGCAGGACTGAACTGAAGGATTAGACTATTGCAGCAGCTTTAAAACTCTAGGATCACCAGGGAGATTTGATTGTTAGGACCACCCCCCCCTCCCTGACTGCCCAGAAACATGCCCCATATACAGGGCGGGCAACACCAACTACACACGCAAGCTTGGTACACCAATTGGACCCCACAAGACTCACTCCCCCACTCACCAAAAAGGCTAAGCAGGGGAGAACTGGCTTGTGGAGAACAGGTGGCTCGTGGACGCCACCTGCTGGTTAGTTAGAGAAAGTGTACTCCACGAAGCTGTAGATCTGATAAATTAGAAATAAGGACTTCAATTGGTCTACAAATCCTAAAAGAACTTTGAAAAATGTAAAACAAATGGTTTATAATGTAGAATGTAGGGGAACTAGCAGTAGAGAGCAATTAAGGCAGGGGGAACAATAATCCAAGAAGAACAGTTAAGCTATTTAACGTTCTGGGGATGCCCAGCAATGACTATGGTCTGTTAATTTCTGATGGATATACTAGGAACAAGTTCACAGAAATGTTTCTATATTATGTAACTTTCTTGGGGTAAAGTAGGAACATGTTGGAAGTAAAGCAGTTATCTTAGAAAAAAAAAAAATGAAACTGGACATCATTAAAATGAAAAACTTCTGATCATAGGGCACACAGTAGGATGAAAAGGCAAGCCACAGACTGGATGAAGATATTTGCAATACATAAATCAAAGAGAGTTCTTGTATCCAGAGTATATAAAGAAGTCTTATGAATCAATGAGACAAACAACCCAGTTAAAAATGTTCAATAGATTTGAACAGGCACTTCGCAAAATGAGACATCCAAATGGCCAAGAAACATGAAAAAGTGTTGATGTCTTTATTAATCAGGGAAATGCCAGTTAAAAACAAAATGAGATACCATAACTTCCTCAGCAGCATGTCTGCAATTAAAGCAACTGCAATAGTGAGGGTTAGTCAGGGTGTGGAGCAACTGGAACTCTCACGGTGCTGAAAGAGTAAATTGGTACAACTTCTTCAGAGCACCGATAGGTGTGTTTCGTTGTTGTTTTAATAAAGTTAAGCAAGCATGCTGTGACTCGGCAATTCCACTCAGAGGTATTCGTCAGGAGAAATGAAAACATGTCCGAACAAATCCTTGTGCAAACTATCATAGCAGTTTTACTCGTAATAGCCACAAAGTAGAAACAACAGGAGAATGGAGGGGAAAAAAAAACAAAACCTATAACTATGGTATAGCTTTTACACAGTATTAAAGAAGAATGGACTGATGTGCTTAAAAACATGGATAAATCTCATAGAGTTTGTTCAGGAAAAGGCCAGAATAAAAGAGTACATATTGTATCATTCTATGTGTGTGAAGGGCAGGAAAAGGCAAAACTAATAGATGGCGAGAGAGAGCAGAAGAGTGGGTACCGTCGGTGTTGGCGGTGGGTGGGTGTTGAGAGGCCAATTGAGGTTGAGCAAGGGACATTAAAGGAAACTTTCTGGGGTGATGGAAATTTCCTATGTCGTGATCTAATTTGTAATTTCATGGTATATACATAAGTAAGAAGTTATTGCATTGTACACTTAAGACTAGTACACTTTACTGTTATTGTATCTTGTTTCAGTTTGCTAAAGCCAGCAAAATGCAAAATACCAGAAATGGATTGGCTTTTACCATGGGGCATTATTAGTTCACAAATTTACTGTTCTAAGGCCATAAAAATGTCCAATTTAAGGTATCAAGAGGTAGATACCTTCTCTGAGGAAAAAGCCAATGGCGTCCAGAACACCTTTATCAGCTGGGAAGGCACATGGCTGGCATCTGCTGGTCCTTTGCTCCTGGGTTGTGTTGCATTCAGCTTCTGATTCCAGTGACTTTCTCCTTCAGCATCTGTGAGTTCTGACATAGCTTCTTGGGGGAAAACTCTAGGCTTCATCTCTTAGCTTAGCATTTCCAAATGTCTGGGTCTATGTTGACTCTGAGCTGTTTTCAAAATGTCTGCCTTTTATCCTCTCAAAGAGGATGCCAGTAAACTAATTAAGACCCACCTTCATTGGGTGGGGTCATATCTCCATAGAAACAACCTAATCAAAAGATCCTACCCACAACAGATCTGCCCCCCACAAGATTGGGTTAAAAGAACATGGCCTTTTCTGGGGTACACGATAGATACAAACCAGCATATACCTCAATAAAAAAGTAAAAAATTCTATATAGTTACTGTGATTCCTCTTGGAAATGTTGCCCAATATTTCTGTTACACACTTACATAAACCACCTGTCATCAACAGTCATTCATGTACCCTGTTGCCTCTGCTATTATAGGAAGTATGCTTCCATTTTAATTCACTGGCTGCATTATTGAACTTCACAATGAATGTCTTGGTGTTGAAGACTAATGATGAACTATATTAAGTAGAGCTCACTGATGAAATTAATCAGATCGTGGGAATAGAAAAACAGGATGCTTTTGGTAGGTCTGTCTCTTGAGTCATGAAGCCATGATTTGGGCTTTTTTAGACTGTGTTATTATAGTGGACAGAACAATGGATTTGGAACAGGAAGAAGTTGGGTCAAATCCCAGTTCTATCACTTAAGAGCTCTGAGCAAGAAGTTACTTTCATCTTATTTTCCTACTCTCTAAAAGGAACCAATAATACCTACCTTAAAAGGTCATTTGAGGTGGAGTCGAGCAGACATTCTGTAAGTTATTCTTATACACTAAATAGATATCCCTTTTTAGTTTTTAGAGTATTGGAATAGCTAGAAGGAGATACCTGAAAGTGTTCACCTGCAACCCAGTAAACTTAATTCTTGAAGACAATTGTGTAACTATGTAGCTTACACCGTGTGACATGTGATTGTGAAAACCTTGTGGCTCACACTCTCTTTACCCATTTTATGGACAGATGAGTAGAAAAATAGGGACAAAAAGAAAATGAATAATAGGGAGGGATGAGGGTTCTTTTTTGAATAATAGGGAGGGATGAGGGTTCTTTTTTACTTTAATTTTTATTCTTTTTTGGGGGGGTAATGAAAATTAATTGTGGTGATGAATGCACAATTATATGATCGTAGTTTGAACAGTTGATTGTACACTTCCGATGATTGTATAGTATGCAAATATATTTCAATAAAATTGAATTTTAAAAAATTGTTAAAAGACCCCCCCCAAAAAAAGTCATTTGAGGAACTGCAATGAAAAAGTATTTTTTTATGGATATAATACAATTTATTAAATTATTACACTATGTCCAAAAAGATATTCAGATTGTTCCCTATTTCTTTTTAAATTCAGTTTTATTGAGATATATTCACATACCATACAGTCATCCTTGATGTACAATCAGCTGTTCACAGCACCATCATATAGTTGTGCATTCATCACCTGATCTATTTTTTTTGTTTTGTTTTGTTTTTGTTTCTTTTTATCTTCATTTTATTGAGATATATTCACATACCACACAGTCATACAAAACAAATCGTACATTCGATTGTTCACAGTACCATTACATAGTTGTACATTCATCACCTAAATCAATCCCTGACACCTTCATTAGCACACACACAAAAATAACATGAATAATAATTAGAGTGAAAAAGAGCAATTGAAGTAAAAAAGAACACTGGGTACCTTTGTCTGTTTGTTTCCTTCCCCTATTTTTCTACTCATCCATCCATAAACTAGACAAAGTGGAGTGTGGTCCTTATGGCTTTCCCAATCCCATTGTCACCCTTCATAAGCTACATTTTTATACAACTGTCTTCGAGATTCATGGGTTCTGGGTTGTAGTTTGATAGTTTCAGGTATCCACCACCAGCTACCCCAATTCTTTAGAACCTAAAAAGGGTTGTCTAAAGTGTGCGTAAGAGTGCCCACCAGAGTGACCTCTCGGCTCCTTTTGGAATTTCTCTGCCACTGAAGCTTATTTCATTTCCTTTCACAGCCCCCTTTTGGTCAAGAAGATGTTCTCCGTCCCACGATGCCGGGTCTACATTCCTCCCCAGAAGTCATATTCCACGTTGCCAGGGAGATTCACTCCCCTGGGTGTCTGATCCCACATAGGGGGGAGGGCAGTGATTTCACCTTTCAAGTTGGCTTAGCCAGAGAGAGAGGGCCACATCTGAGCAACAAAGAGGCATTCGGGAGGAGGCTCTTAGGCACAATTATATGGAGGCCTAGCCTCTCCTTTGCAGCAACCGTCTTCCCAAGGGTAAAACTTATGGTAGAGGGCTCAACCCATCAAACCACCAGTCCCCTATGTCTGTGGTCATGTTAGCAACTATGGAGGTGGGGTAGGCGAATACCCCTGCATTCTCCACAGGCTCCTCAAGGGGCACTACATCTTTTTTTTTCCTTGTTTTTCTTTTTTTTTTTTTTAACTTTCCCTTCTTTTTTAAATCAACTGTATGAAAAAAAAAAGTTAAAAAGAAAACAAACATACAATAAAAGAACATTTCAAAGAGACCATAACAAGGGAGTAAGAAAAAGACAACTATCCTAAGATAACTGCTTAACTTCCAACATGTTCCTACTTTACACCAAGAAAGTTACATAATATAGCAACATTTCTGTGAACTTGTTCCTACTATATCCATCAGAAATTAACAGACCATAGTCATTCCTGGGCATCCCCAGAACATTAAATAGCTTATCTGTTCTTCTTGGATTATTGTTCCCCCTTCCTTAATTGCTCTCTACTGCTAGTTCCCCTACATTCTACATTATAAACCATTTGTTTTACATTTTTCAAAGTTCACATTAGTGGTAGCATATAATATTTCTCTTTTTGTGCCTGGCTTATTTCACTCAGCATTCTGTCTTCACGGTTCATCCATGTTGTCATATGTTTCACGAGATCGTTCCTTCTTACTGCCGCGTAGTATCCCATCGTGTGTATTTTTTTTTTTTAATTAAATTTTTTTTTTAAATTAAACTCAGTTTTATTGAAATATATTCACATACCATACAGTCATCCATGTGCACAATCAACTGTTCACAGTAGGATCATACAGTTTTGCATTCATCACCACAATCTATTTCTGAACATTTTCCTTACATCAGAAAGAATCAGAATAAGAATAAAAAATAAAAATAAAGAAGAACACCCAAATCATCACCCCCCATCCCACCCTATTCTTCATTTAGTTTTTGTCCCCATTTTTCTACTCATCCATCTATACACTGGATGAAGAGAATGTGAACCACAAGGTTTTCACAATCACACTGTCACCCCTTGTAAGCTACATTGTTATACAATCGTCTTCAAGAGTCAGGGCTACTGGATTGGAGTTTGGTAGTTTCAGGTATTTACTTCTAGCTATTCCAATTCATTAAAACCTAAAATGTGTTATCTATGTAGTGCATAAGAATGTCCACCAGAGTGACCTCTTGACTCCATTTGAAATCTCTCAGCCTCTGAAGCTTTATTTCATTTCATTTTGCATCCCTCTTTTGGTCAAGAAGATGTTCTCAATCCCATGCTTCCAGGTCCAGATTCATCCCCGGGAGTCATATCCTGCATTGCCAGGGAGATTTACACCAATGGGAGTCAGGTCCCACGTTGGGGGGAGGGCAGCAAGATCACCTGCCAAGGTGGCTTAATTAGAGAGAGAGAGAGAGGTACTGGGGGAGACTCTCAGGCACAGTTATAAGCAGGTTTAGCATCTCCTTTGCAGTAACAAGCTTCATAGGGGCCAGCCCCAAGACAGAGGGCTTAGCACAATGAAAGTACTTAGCCCAATGCACTATACTAGCTTAAAGGCACAATAAAACCAATTCTTCCCTTTATTCCTATCAGAGTAAACATGGCACATCTTGATGTGGCGCTTTTCCTTTTGCTGAAGACCCACATTGTTGATCACTGCCAGCCTGAGTAGAAGAACCCATGATTGCTGTAAACCTCGTATTACTAGGGGAATCTGAAACAGGTAAAGGGTACTCTTGATGCAAGCTGGGTGTGGCCTCGGTTGTCTTCTAGCCCCTTCCAGGCCTTGTTCTCTGCTCCTTCATTTAGCGTAGTATACCGCCCCCTAAATTCCCCTTCACGAAGCTTGTAGGCTTTTGAATTGAATACATTTCCCAGGGGCTATCAGTACTCATGTCCCATATTATGAGCTCCAGCACAGTTGGAAAATAGCAATATCAAAAATTTAGAGCCATCCAAACACTGAGGTGGTGGAATGAGTTGCCTGGTGGGAAAGCCTACCATGTACCATCTCCTTACTGGGTCCCTTATATACCTTTGTGTTATATACTGTTTGCCCCTTGAGTTCCACTCTGCACCCATCTTTGCCCTACCTAGACCCTGGGAGGCTGCCCCAGGGACCACATCACCCAGGCTCCCTTATCCTTTTGACTTCCATTTGGGAAGCACTGGTAGGAGACAGGAGAAGGAGCATTTGTTCCCCTTTCCTCTCCCTGATGGGCTATGGTTTGACAGGGACTGTGGCCTCCTACCTGAGACCACGGCTTCTGTTGGGTGGCTTCTCCCCTTTGGCTCCAGCTCCCTCCAGGTTCTAACAGCAGCTCTCCCCTCTCCTCCCTTGCTCGTCAGGCCTGGAGGTGGCCTCTGACTCCCACCACTGCCGGCCAGGGGTGCTTCACCTCCCTGGTTGGTTCCTTTAACTCTTCTTGTACCTTTCTCTGTAACTACTATTCACTGTGTAAGTTTTCTATTGATGCCATAGCAAATTACCACAAACCTAGTGACTTAAAACAATTCAGATTTATTATCTTATAGTTCTGTATGTCAGAAGTCCGACATGGGTCCTGCTTAGCTAAAATCCAGGTGCTGGCAGGGGCTGTGTTCCTTTCTAGCATCTGTAGGGGAGATCAGTTCCCTGCATTTTCTAGCTTCTAGGGGTCACCCCGTTCCCAGGCCTGTAGCCTCCTTTTGCCATCTTCAAAGCCAGCAACAGTGGGTGTAATCCTCACCTCACACCTCTCTGATACCCTCTTCTGCCACTCTCTTCCATTTTCAAGATTGAGCCCACCCAGATGATTTAGGATAATCTCCCCATCTCCAGAGCCATCATCTTAATCACATCTGCAAAGTCCCTTCTGCCCTGTAAATTAGCTTATTCACAGGTCCCAGGGATTAGGCGGGGGAAGTCTTTGGGGGCTGTTACTCAGCCTAACAGCTACCTTCATGAAATCCCCTTCGGTTACTCCTTTGCATCCTCTGCTTCCTGCCAGGACCGTTACTGATACAGCATTGTTTAATTCTGTCCCGTAATGACTCTGTGATATAGGTATTATTTCACAGAAGTGGAAATCAAGGACAGAAATCAGTCAACTGAGTTTGAATTTACCTTTGAGTACTGCGTCTAATGATAGTGGCTAATTATTTTTTGAAATCAAGAAAGCCAAAATTATTTATGCCTGTTAGCAGCTGTGACTACCCATAAAACCCCGTAACAATGGCTAGCCAACCTATGCATATAGCCTAGCTACTTCTCTAACACAGAGATCGTGAATAAAGTTTAAAAAATTAACCAAGAATAGAGTTTATAAAAGCAGTAAGATGAATGAGAGAATATCTTTATCAATTACTTTTAATTTAGGAAAGCTGTGGGGTGCAGTAGAATGAATGTTATTCTGGTTCCTTTGTCCTTTCTGCCTTTTCCTCTCTAATCGAATCAGTCTACTTAGATTTTCTTCCTCCTCCTTCCCCTACCCTACAGGCACCCCTGCCATTTGTGGAAGAAAAGAGTATTTAATAACTCATTGCAGCTTTGGTGTGAATTGGTTTAGTGTGTCACCTCTCCCAGAAGTATTAATGAGGAGAGGAGTAAGTCCTGGGTGGGGTGGGTTGAGGGTGGGGGTGGGGGGTAGTCTTTGCCAATCATGGTTCTTTCATTTCTAACAGCAAGAGAGCCACTCCGTCCACCCCCTTACTGCCTCTGCTTTGTGCTGGGTTAATCAGTACAACCTAGGAATCACGCGGGTGAAAGGGCACGTAGAGGAGGAACAGTCCAAGTGAGAAGCCAGAGCCTGGGTCTGTAGGTCATGATGGTAAAATTGCAGACACGCAAGGTGGCCTGGACTGCTCAGAAGCGTCGATGGGAGATCCGTTAGCTTGGACGCCCTAGAGGGCCAAGGATCATTGTCTGGATTCCTTGACCTCTGTAATCCCAGTACCCAGAGCAATTATTCCATAAATCTTTGTTAAATGAAGGAATCAAATAAGGTGGGGAGGGAGAGAAAGAAGCGACATTTCCAACCGCCCCTCCAATGATGAAGCTATTTTCCTCTAGCCGTCGTGGCCCCTCTGAGAGTGGGGCACACCCGGGTTGGCAGCAGCGTGTTGGCAGCCAGAGAGAGGCAAAGCTCCCCAAGAGGTTTTTAGCTGTTGTCCATACGAGGGCATCTCAACTAATGTCTTGCACTATTTTTAAAACTGGATAGTGGGGTTTGAACCATAAAATTGTATCTGCAATACATATATAACTTACTTGTAATGGAAAGAAAACCATAGATCAATTGGGAAATCCACTGGCTGACACATCTAAACCCATCGCTCAGGTATCCACGTGACCACTGCCTGACTTGCTTCACTGAGCCTCGGCTCACTTGTCCCCTTCTCACCAGGGCCTCCCCACCCCTCCTACCATCTTCTCTTACCCTACTGTTTTTGTTTTTTTTTAATTGTGCTTATCATTACCTGATAATTTTTTATTGTCTGTTGGATCCCCACTAGAATAAAGTTCCATGAGGCTGGGAGCTTTCTCTGTTTAGCTTATAGTTGTATCCCCACTGCTGAGAACAATATTTGACACAGAGTCAAATATATATTTGCTGCATGAATGAATCTGGCTTTGAATCTCTCTGGTTGACCTTTTGCAGGCCAATCTCCCAAGGCCTCAGTTTTCACATCTATGAAATGAAGAATTACAACACATGGGGTTATTTTAAAAAATAAATAAGAAACGGTATGCAAAAGCTCTTAGGCAGCACCTGTCCCTCAGTGGTCCCTCAAATACACACGTTTCCTTGACTTTGTCTATTTTAATTGTCTACATTCTTCAAGAGTGTAAGTTATTTTTCTCTGATATATATAGTTATAACTAGGTATTTAAGAAACTTGCTATTAATGATCTGATATGAATTATAATAATCAAATTTCATCTTTACAGAAGAAAAACAAAGTCGACCATTGATCATTAAATAAAATGTCCTAATGAAATTCACTAGATGGCAATCTTGGCCTCAATATGGCAAGAGTTAAGTGATTGACAGAAGTTCTTATTTGTTAAAGCAAATTGTAAATGACCGCATTAGATGACAAAAGCAGAGCAATAAATGTAGAAAGTGATTTAAGACTAGGTTCTTGTAATGTCAGTCTTTTTAGATTTACCAATCTAAGTGGTATGTTTCTCCATAAAAAGTACATGTTAATGCAAAATAGTGTCTCCTTAAAATGTCAAGTGCAGTGAATTATGAAGATGTTGCTGATGGTTGCTGTTTTAACCTCAAACACACTCAGTTATTGTCTTGATTGTTACAAATAGAAGATAAGCTGTCTGACATGATTATTTTATTAAATAATTTTGTTTAATGCCTTATACCACTTCCATGTCTCTCTAATAATTTATTCATGAGGCTCATCATATTTTGCATAAAGCTGGCGTGATTATATTTGCACCTGAAATTTTTTTTTAGATTGAGATGGATGGCAGAGATATTTTAAAAATATTTTGCTGCACTGCCCTCTAATTGCCAGTTTTTCTGAACATGAAATGTTTTTACTTTATCTTCCTTGTAGTTTCCCTGCAAGTAATATTCCAAAAGACAAAACCCTGTTTGATATAGAGCAGCCTTCCACATAGGTCCTTCTTGTGCTCCTGGAGGAGTTTAGTTGTCAAAGTCTTAGAAGGTCCTCACTGTAGGGTAAGGAGAACTTTTAGGTATCCAGAATTACTGATCCTTGGACAGTGTCTTAATTTTCAGGGCTGCTATAACAAAAACTATAGACTGGTTTACACAGCAGGAATTTGTGGTCCCACAGTTTTGGAAGCTAGTGGTCCAAAATCAAGGTGTCGGCAGGATCATACTTTGTCCAGGGTCTATAGTTTTTTGGTGGTGGCTTGCCAGCATAACTCAGTCTCTGCCTCCACTGTGGTCGCCTTTCTCCTTCGGTGGCCTCCTCTCTCCTGTCATACTGGGTTAGGCCCACATTGATTTACTTTGGCTTCATCTCAGTAGGGTCTTCAAAGATCCCATTTTCAAATGGGTTCATATCTACAGAACTGGGGATTGGGACTTGAACTTGTCTTTGTGGGGGATACAATTCAATCCATAACAGACAGCTTTAGCTCAAGTTATAAAACATACACCTATTTTCCTTCTCTTTGATTTCATGGCCATTCAGTAGAAGTTGGCATTATGAAGTGACTTGAGTTGTGGCAAGTTAAAATAACCTTTGCCTCCAAAACTCTCCATTACTCTTGGGAGAAGATTGAAATGACTGACAATGCCCATTTTTGGAGGGTGGGTGTCATCTTATATCAAGAGTCTGACTTTCTGCATTAAAAGCCCCATTTTACATCTTGGAGGATATGGGATCCTGCATCTAGTGAATTAAAAAGATATTTTAGAAACATTTCAGTTTACCCCCTATCTCCTTGCAGGTCAACTTCGCAATAAAACTCCTATTAAAAAAAAAAAAGATATTTTGAATGAAATACTTATTTTGAATGAAAACAACATAGCTATTTAACAGATGTTCATTGTGCATCCTTCTTTGAGGGGCACTATAGCCAAACTGCCTGGGTTTGAATCCCTGCTCTCCCAGTAGTTACTAGTGTGACCTTACCTCATCTTCACAATGGAGATAATTGTAATCTACTTGATGGAGTTGTTGGGGGAATAAAATGAGTTAATATACGAAGGCTCTTAAACATTGCCAAACACAAATTGAACACATCCTTGTCTTCCAAGGCCTGCTGCAGGCTCTGTTTCCTCTATAGAACCTTCTTATGTCTCTCTTCTTTCTAGCTGCCTATATGATTTATTGTCTGAGCTGTGTATTTTGGAATTTTATAATATTTAATGTAACCCTTTATTCTGCCCCTGCTATTTTTCTCCCACTCATATAAGTCTGTCTTGCCCTCACGTTTATAAGATCATTGAAGGCAGGCATTCTGATCTACAACTTTTAAACCCTCCTGTGCAAAACAGCATCTAGCACAGGTCTCATTGTCAGGGTTTGATTTCAAACCTGTGTTACAACAGATCAAAATGAACTTGCTCTGCACAGCCTTTTAGGGCCTTGCTTTCCTCTTTCTATGGAGAACTTGTTGGTTCCTCCTTAGTCTTTCTTGCTTTCTTTTCTTTTCTTTCTCTTCTTTCTTTTCTTCCCCCCCCCTTCCTTCCTTCTGTACAATCCTCATCACTCTCCATTTTAGACAATTCTCATGACCCAAAACACCTCATAGCTCTTGTCAGCCCTGAAGACCTCATCTTTCCGTTACACACACTGCCTAGACACTGTTAGTCAAATAATTTGATCCATTCCATTCCATCCTAGTAGGTAACATTAGTGTTTTCCTGACAGTGTTTTAAATCCCCACAGCCAATACTGTAAAATTTGCCTGGGAATAAGTACTAAGTACATTGCAAGGCCCAGTGTGTATCCTGAAGCACCCAGATAGTCATTGGGATTTAAGGGCTCTCAACTGGTATTCAAACCAAAGGCGTCATCTTAGCTCTTCATACAAAGGTGAAAGATTAGAAAAATGAGACACTGGCTCAACATAGGGAAGTAGTAAAAGTAAATAATTTGAAATAAAAATCTTGGGTTGTGTTATGGTAAAGGGTCCTTTTTCAGCTGGTAACTCTGTGGATCTGTAGCTGTTTCTCAGAGAATAAGCAGGAGTTGCTCCTGAGGATCTATGAACCAGCCATCATGGACTGAGTTCCCAAAAGCCATGAAGTCAGACCCTATTCCACTTGGATACATAACTCATCTGTATTACCAGAGAGGCGCTCTGTGGTGTGGGTGTGTAGGAAGGCTGTGATGCACCTGGATTGGAACCAGTTGATGACAGGCTTTCTAGAAGACTCACACTTATACTGACTGTTGCCAGCAGTTGGGAAGAGGCACCGAGCATTGCTCAGGAGTTGGCAGAGAGACCCTTCAGCTAGAGGAACAAATGCCATTTTCTGGCTACTATGGTTTCTTGGCAGAAATCTTTGATATTTGGGGCTGCCAGAAGGCAGCCTCTAAAAAAAATGAAATTCCCATCAATAGCCAGGAATTACCTACACTCCTCTTGTCCTCTGCCTCAAGGTGAATATTCCTCTACCTGCATGGTCCAGGGCATGAAAACTGGCTCTGTTCACCCAGCTATGGGGAGGATGGCGGAGGGGACACCTGTAACACAAAGCTGAGAATGTGCCTCCCCCCCACCCCAACATGTGATCATTCCAATGTTGGGAGGTGTTTCAATGCCTCTTTTCATTCTCCTCAGGTCAAAAATTGTGGACCACTGGTGACATAACAATTCTCTTGATGCTTTGAGTGCAGTTAACATCTAATCAAAGCCTTCACATATTATCTGGGATACCAAGGGCAGATGCTTTAAAATTAGAGGAATGATTTCTACCATGGGGAAGAATTTTTCACAGGAAACTTGTAGACATTACATTGCCTCTCCAAGTCTGGTTGAAGATAAGTTAGTCTTCTGAAAAGGAACATGTAGATCCTAGCAGTGCCTAGCTCAAGAACATTGAATAATTTGGCAATCCCATCTTCTTCTCATGAGAAGAAAAAAAGTTACATGGTGATGTCAGTGTAACTCAAGCCCAAAAGGGGTTTTCCAAAAGTCTTCTAAAACCAGACTTAGCCATACGTTATTTTTTGCTTCCCTAATACCAATTTGGCATCCTGTAAGGCTCAACAGCATTTATTAAATAATCCAACAAACATTAATTGCCCAAGAGGCAGTAGAACATGGAGTTCGAGTATAGTCTTTGGAGCTAGACTGCTTGGATTTCAATCATGGCCATGCAGCTTACTAGCTCTATGATCCTGTCAATTTAACCACTCTCTGCCTCAGTTTCCACATCTGTAAAATGGGAAAAGTATTAGTATCTGTCTTATGTAAATAGTAAATGAATTAATATATGCAAAAGCACTTAGAACATTTGGCATATAAGCACTCTTTAGGTGCTTCTGGTATGATGGTGATGATGGCTCTGATGGTGATGATAATTATTTTTTGGGGCTGGGAATGTAAACTACAGCTCTATTTTCAAGAGGCTAGTAATCTTGGTTGGGGATACAGCCAAGTCAATCAACAATTTCATCACACTATAGGTGTTTCGATAGAGTATGTGGGAGACTTCTGTGAGTAAGACTGGTAGGAAGAATACTAGAGGGTTTGATGTTCCAACAGTATCTCAAGTAAGAAGCGGTAGTTGGCTTGGAAGAGAAGTGAGAGCAATGTGATGGCATACAATGAGTCTGAGAATCAGTTACTTTGGGATTATTCGTTAGCATGCAGGGTGCAAGTGAGGGACAGGTGAGGGGTTAAGCTGGAATGGGAAGTAGGGACCAAGTCACAAAAGGTATCATATGCCTTGATATGAAATTTGAGTTTTATTGGGAAGATCCAAAACAGAGGAATGATAGGGTGAGCTGAAAACCTGAAAACACCAGTGAATCTTAAACCACTTGGAATTTCCTCATCTATGAAATGAGGAGTTATGGGAGAGCCTCGTGTCAAGATCCCTGCTGTGCTTGCTAGTACAGTGAGAGAACAGAATATTCTCTTTTTGGATACTCTATCAATAAGGCAGGAAACAGATGGCATACTTAGCTGAGATTTTTGCAAAGAAATTTTAAGGAAGAGTATATTCTGAGGTGTGGGTAGAATTTAGAAAACCAACAGAGGATGCTAAGGAACCCAAAGGGTAGCTATAGAAGAAAGCCTGAGGGAGCTGAAGGAAGGAACAGTGTGATAGAGCCTGGTTCAGAGCTGAAGCCATGGAGCAGGAGCTGCCTGATGAAAGCCAGAAGCTAGAGCAACACAGCCATTGCCGACAACTCTGAAACAGACAGGAAGCAAGATACCCTGGCCTCTCTCTTTTCCCCACCATTTCATCTCTTGCTGGTGTTTGTCATTGGCTGACTTCTTACTGGCTGGCCCCACTGGAAGCAGGAGAGCAATTAGGTAGAGATCAGCCTCCTGAGGCCTCAGAGAAGTCCTAAAAACAGATCTGGGTGGGCAAATGGGATCTTACAAACACTCTTCCTCCTCTCAGGACAGACCATTTTGAGGCTATTTTAAGTCCTTTAAAAAAAAAAAAAATTTGCCAAAAAATTATAGTGGTGTGTGAGATTTAAACTCATGAATTTTTTCCATTTACCTTTCTATTCTGAGTCAAACTTATATAAGGCTTTTTTTTGTTGTTAAACCATGATCAGCTATTTTCTTCTATTAGGGCTTTCTAATGTAAAACCACAGAATAAGTACAATGAACTCTCCTCTTCTTCCCATTTATTGTAACTTTTTGGCTGATAGCCTCTTGAGATATCCCCAATCTGTACAACATTCTAAAAGATATTTGTATCTTCAGTTACCTTTTACAGTTAAGGAAAGAGGCTTTGTTAGGTACATTGATTTTTTCCAGTGACCCTACAGCTATTAAGTAGGGAAACTGGGATTCGAGCTCAGTTTTGGTTTTTGTCTATACTCCATTGCCAAGAGGCAATAAAGGTCCTTAGGTAGGTGTTACCACCTGCTTTGTGGAGGAGATTGGGTACCTGGGTCTCCAGTGCCATTATCCCCACCACTGCCGCCATCACCACCACTACCAACAAAAACAACAGCTAGCCATGTAGGACCAGAGATAAGTTTTATGGACACTAAACCCAAACATCCTAAGGAAGAGTTATTTTTTCTTAGCTGTGGCTCTATTTTTCAATGACATACTTCAACTTTGGCTTTGTAAAGGGATTTTCATCAGGTTACTTTGACCCATTCCATTTGCAAATGTTTTCAATGGTGACATATTGGTTATAATTTGCTGTAAAGAACTTCGGTGGTGCTACTGGTTTAACCATTACTTTAATACCATTTCAATACAATTAAAATTTCATGCTCAGGATAGTCCTTCCTCTCTCACCAAAAATTGGTGGCTGCTAAAAGTCCTTACAACTGCAGACTATGTAACTGAATAATTTGTATACCAAATTAAGGTCCACATGATGCTTTTAATAGCATAATTACTCATAATAAGGAAAGGTCAGCATTTACTAGTAATTATCTATTCTCTATAATTTTTAAAACATGAAAAATGCTGTGGCCAGCACATCCAAAGGGAAAAAGACCCTGTAAAACATCACTGGTATCAGAGATTCGTGCTTGATTATTTAATTAGTAATTTCATTTGAGAGGCACAATGTGTAATTTATCAATTAATTTTCCTGAAGCCTTTCATTTAAATAGTGTATTTCATAGATTCTTAAATGCACATTTTTTCACATTTTCGTATTTCCAAAATCAGGAATCATTGTGTGATATATTTTTTATAGCACCCATCTTTTTCTTTCTTAGTGGTATATAAAATAACTATATGTCTTATAATCAGTGGCATCTTAGATCAGATAAAATAGGGGATTCAGATCTCCTCCCCCCGCCAGTGGAATATCCCTAAAAGAACTCTTTGGAGGGAGCTAATGCTAAATGAATGCAGAATCCTAAATTCCCACAATCTAATACGATCATTCAGTTCTGTAATTTATATTATGTGCCTTATCATGGGAGACATCATGTTAGCACTTTATGGGAGTGAAAATCACAATATCAAATAGTATCTTCTAAATTTGGATAGTGCTTTATAGTTTATAAGTTGCTATTACATACATCATCTTATTTATTCTCAGAGTTACCTTGGGAGATAGGCATCATTCTTACTTTCTGGTTGAAGATTTGGCGACAGACCTTCTGAAGGCTGACTGACTTGGTCAAGGTTATCCAGATCAGTGCAGACAGAACCAGAGTCAGAACCCGGTCCCCCAACTCCAAGTATACTCTTTCCATGATGAAAAGAGAGAAAAACCTAAGGGAAAGAGCAGGGGATTCAGAAGCAGCTAAGCCTGGGTTCAACTCCTACTTTGTAACCAAATACCTAGGGAACCCAGCCCAGGTTATCTAACTTTTTATATGTTAATTTTAAAAATTACATAAGTAGTATGTGAACATAAACCCACTAGGGAAAAATGGATGGTGGTAAAACATGGAGTAAAATAAAAAGTAACCTTCCCTATCCTACCTCTTCTGTAGGTCTTTTTCCAAGTGTTTTCCAGCATTTGTGTGTGTGTGTGTGTGTGTGTGTGTGTGTGTGCGTGTATGTAAAAGTATAAATACAGTCATACTATATATACTGCTTTGTGATTTGCTTTTCTCACAATACATCTTAGAGATTTATTCATTCATTAAACAAATATTTCCTGTTCTCAGGACCGACAAATGCTCATGTAATTTTATCTCAATTAGTTGATGAAGAATATACCATTTTAAATATATACCATAATTGATTGAAACATTCCATTGTTATTGGACATTTGGCTTGTATCCAGTTTAACCACAATTACAATTAATGCGTCAATAAAAATCCTAGTACATGTTGCTTGTGCAATTGTGTTTACCTATAGGCTAGACCCCTAGATGGGGGAGTTACTTGATTAAAAACAGCCATATTTGAATTTCAGTTGCTTTTCTCTAACTGCCCATAGAGAAAGCTGAACCAAAAATGTGTCAGTGTGAGCAAACTGAATCTCTGTGAACTTCGGTTTTATTTTTTATTTTTTTTCATTTATAAACTGGAGGAAATAACACTTACCTCACAGGGTTCTACTGAAAATCCTGCAGAGTAAGAGTTGGAGCAAAGTAATAATGATAGCCACCCTGCAGGATTTTCATCCTCTTTCATGGATGAGACAGATTCATAAAAAAGTACACAAAGCAGCATCTGAATGGCACAGCAATTTCCAGGGCCAGAGAAGACCGGATGACTTCTGGCTGCTTTGTGGAAGCAGGGCAGGTGAGTGAGTGCTGGCCTGTCGAGGGGGTGGGTAGAAATGTGCTGGGCAGTGACATTCTGGGCAGAAAAAGCAGCAGAGACCAAGTCAGGGGGGATGAGTGTAATGGGAAACTGCTGAATTCCAGCACAATCCTATATGGCGGGATGAGGTGGTAATTTCTCGCAGTTTGAATGAAAACATTTACTTTGCATCTCATCAGCCATGCAGCCAGACAAGTCACTTGGCTCTGTCTCCTCATTTTAGCCATTGCTTTTTGTCCTTTGCTTCTCTGCACAGTGACAAGAATTACATTCCCATGGATAAGCTACCAAAAGCCCTGCATATTCCTAGAGAAAAACAGAGTTCATCAAAAAGTCAGAAATAGAAGTAGAACTGGATTTTAAAAATCTAGCCGGTTGCCATAATGAAGTTAAATTTCAGTTCAAGCCATCTGAACTTCTGGGTCTGGCATTCTGTTAGGAAGTTCTGAGAAGAGAGCATAGAGGGACAAGGAGCTTATAAGACCAACTCCCAACCCATAAGAAGGTTTTGTATTAGAAATAGAATCTGTGTTTCATATCAGCAGGGCTCTGTGAAGTACCAAGTACCCCACTGGATTTCCCTTTGTAATGGTTTATTTTTTTAATAAATGTTTTATTGTAAAAAACACAAATCATAAGGACACAACTTGATTATATGAACGAAATGCTCATATAACCATCACTGCGTTCAGAAATAAAACATACCAGCACCCCAGAGGTCCACCTGCCCCTTTCCGTCTCTACAAACCATCCTTCTGATTTTTAACAGAATAGATTAGTTTTGCCAGATTTTGAACTTTGTATAAATAAAACAATAGCTTCTTTTGTATCTGTCTTCTTTTGTTCAACATTATTTTTGTGCAATTCAATCCTTTCAGAGGGTATAATAGTACAATTTATTTTCCTTTCTACCAGTGGTAAACATTTGGGTTATTTCCAGTTTGCGATCATCATGAATAATGCTGCTATGAATGTGCTTGTTACAGTGGGTGTTTTTTGAAGGCATTTCTGAACCAATGGGAGTAATAATAATGGGGTACTTGAGAGACATTTTGGCATTTGGAGTGAGGATACTGCCATCAATAGTGTGGTAGGTTTCTCGTGAGCACGTGAAGACAAGCCTATCAGTGCTTGTTAGTTCATGTGACTGCCTGGTGAATCTGCTAGAGATCATAACAGCATACTTTTTGGGTCTGCTTGCTGCACCTGTTTGCCCTCCATCTACACCCATTTCATATTGTTGGAAGTTGGGTTTGTGTGGTGCGTGTGTGTGTGTGTGTGTGTGTGTTTGCATGTGTGCATGTGTGTGTGCATGCATGCATCCTGCTATGGTATTCTGCTAATGTTACTCTTCCCTGGTAGAAACTTTTGATAGACTAAGACTTGCGGCTTACAGGAATGGAATTACTGGAGAAGCAAATGGCAATGGCTTATAGCAGATCAAAGTCTCCCACTGGACGGATAATATGATCTACATCACGGTGCCACATTGGCCCCCAGGTTCATGTGCCAGGAGGATTCAGAAAGCCATGAGTCTTGTGATTTTCCCAAGACCTTTTTGGGCTCTTGAATGGAAAGAATTTCTTGATGATTCAAATGTGTAATCTAAGTAGCAACCATGAGTTATAAGGAAATTGACTTTCTCATAGAGAACTATCTACTCTGTTTCTGGCTCTTATTGTAATTGATGAGGCATGAATCAAACATATCCTAACCACCTATCATGTTTGACCTTTGCCAGACTCCAAACTCATTAGGAGCTGTTGATCCTGTGACTGCCCTAGATTAGATGTCCAACATGCTGTAAGGTGAAATGACTGCAGTCTAGATATCTTGATATTACCTTTTTACTGAGTCTACATGGCAGCAAAGATCATGGCCACATGTTTTTCTGCATGGGACCAAATATGATACCCATACCTGTTTTCTAACAACCCAGATCAGGGATCCTGACTTTAAGCTACGCATACACAGTTATTTAAATATAAAATAATAAATATTTATTTAAATCTTTCCATGTGCTAGACACTATTCTGAGCACTCTACATGGATTATTTCACTTAGTCTTTCAACAACCCTATGAGATAGGTACAATTAGTTATCACACTTTACAGACAAGGAAACAGAGACATGCTAAGGTATAGTGATTTGCTTTAGGTCGTATAGCTATTAAATGGTGATGTGAACTCAGGCAATCTGACTTCAGATTCCCCAGGCCATAACTGATTATAAAGTTTTAAAGGGGCCTGGAAGTAGTTGTATAGACAAAGAGGGATCGGCAGGGGCAGGAGCATTTGACGGTCACCCACTGCAAGGCAATATAAGTCACTCCCACTGACTGCTGCATTCCCGTCATTTTCTGTTCCCAACAGCCTGGTATTTCCTTTTGTGATTCCTACTAGGAATCATTGATTACTGAAAATGGTTTGTGAAGCAATCCAATTAAGTGAGCCAAGAATTACACATCAAGTGTTACCATCTTTATTTGCTTATGTCAAGTAGAGTCAGAGGCCTTCTGTGATCAGCAAAGCCAGTGGAAAGTGGTTAATTTCCTTTAAGTTTTGTCAAAATTTGTGGGCAGGGAATCTAATTTTCGAGTCTAATTTCCTTCCCAACACACGTGCGCATGCACACACACACACACACACACACACACACACACACACTTTTTTTCTCTTTCTTTCTCCCCTTTACTCCTATCCAGAGTATCACTTATAGCTTCACTTTACTTGAGTATTAACAATATTAACATGAATCCTTCTCCATTCTTTAATTTAAGGTTTTTTTTAAAGGATGGTCAAATGGTCAGTGACAGACCTGCTTAAATAGACTTCAGCCATTTTATGGAATACTTGAAAAAGCAAAGGAATTTTATTAAATTGCCCTTTAAAGTACTTATACATTCGACACTGAGGTTTTTCTTTTTTGTACTTAGTATTATCTTTTCCATGTGATTTGTTGGGTGCCTCCTATGGACTGGATATGGCGAAAATGCAAGGATGAATGAAACCCACAGCCACAGCATCAGTTTCCCCATATATAAAATGAAGATGATTAGATTTATTTCATAGAGTTCTAATTAAATGATATTCTTTTTAAATGTCCTTAGCATAGTGTACCTGCCAAGTACTCAGTAGATGTCAGCTATGGCTCTGTGGCTTCTGATTCCTGTGAACTGGAACCTCTTGACTCAGCCTTGGTCCCAGACCTCCCTTTTCTTTCCAGGCTCCCTAACCTGACCTGATACTCCTGTTTACTCTTGCCTGGACTTTGACTGTTCTCAATCCTATACTGAGATTTTATCTGTAAAATTTCCACGCTAGGCATTAACTCAGAGCCATGCAATGGAATATTGTTGGCTTTCCCGTTCTAAGGGTTGAGAGATTGGGATGTGAGATTGAGAATGTCTTTATTTCCTTCTCTAATTGACTTGTTTCCTTTTGATTACCACTAGGTGATCAATGAGACCACTTTTTAAAAGTGGGTCCATTTTAGAAAATTAAGGGTGTGCAGAGGGCGACCAATGTGTCTTGGATTTAGCATTGAAAGACACAAGTCCCACAAACCATTTGCTTCACAAACCATTTTCAGTAATCAAAGATGATTAAACCAAAAGTCCTGGGTTTCAGGACTCCCTTGGTCCCAGACAAACCAGGACAATCCCAGGCAAGTCTTCCCCAAGTGTGAAAGACTAAGACAGTCAAGAATGTGCACCTCACATCTTGTTTGCATATAATTATTTTGCCATAATGAAAAAAACAAAAGTATTATTCCCTTTACAATAAAATAATTGCCTTTAAAGTTCTTTCAAAGGATGAGGCTGATTGCTACACAGCTTCTTCCAAGGGCTGCACCTGAAAGGATTGTGGGGCTCCGGGTCTCGGCCTCTGCTCTGTATGTGCCACAAGCCATGTGTATTCTTTCCTGCATGGTTAAACAGATTCTGGAGATTCTGTAGGACTGCTCAGAGTGACAAGAAGATGACTGACAATTGAGAAGTTTTGTTGATTTCAAATGAGAACTGTAGGTGGCAAGCCGACAGATGTCTTGAGTCAGCTTATCACCTTCCTTCAGTCTATAAGAGAGTCAACCTAGAAAATCAACTAACTTTAAGAAGGTTGCTGGGTACTCATGGTGCCAGACCAAAGGAAGTTAAATCATCTTATTAGAAAGCTATCGAGTTTTATGAGTTGGACTCACTCATATGAAAGGATATACCAGTGTGGTGGTTCTCAACCCTTGTTGTGAATTATCATTAGTGTGCCCTCTGTCTTCCCCAGGAGATTCTGATTAAATTTTGCTGGGGTGGATTTCAGGCACTGATGTTTGTTATTTTTTTCTTAAGTTTCTATTTTATCCTAATTAGCAGCCAGAGTTGCAGCTAGGATGTATGAAACATTCTCCCTGCTGGCATGGGAACCCTCTCCACTGGTTAGTGCTGGACACGCTGAAAATTTACACTTTGCCTCTGCTGTCATTCCTTAAGGAACAAACCATTCTGTTAAAACAATAGAGGAAAACATAGCATCCATTATTCTTTACTTATAATTCCTTAAGGATACCATACCCTAGCATCTCAATAGAACTGGGGGTGTTTCCAAACTATTCCTTATGGTCGAGTCAATCTTTGAGTGGCTAGTATTCTCTGTTTATAATTGATTCTTGTTAACTCCAATTTTAGATAATGACATTTTGAAATCTTTCCCCCAAAGCTTGGAACCTGTAGCATGTAAGCTATTAGCCCAAAATAAAGAAACCAAATGATATCTGATAGAATTGTTTCTGTGTATCTGTGACTCCAGTTTCAAAATACTTTTTCTGTTCCTTCTTGACTTGGCTTTGGAAACTTTCAATAGAAGCCTTTTATTCTTAGCAAAATAGTCAGCATTCCATTGGTTAGACTCCAAATTAATATTATTTTCCTAGATACAAACAGCTCTTTCTACTTCACTGATTTCCTGGTTTTAACCATGGTCAACCTTTACTACCCCGGTTTTGGAGCCATCTTTTCCCTGAAATGTTCTCTGTGGTTGTTCTTGCCCTGCTCTCATCTGCCAGTGGAAGTACAAAGTCACTGTGTCCCTGCTATTTCTCGTTTACAGGTTTCTTCAAGGTGAATGGCTCAGTTATATGATACTCTTTTACAACACAACCAATTTAGTTTCAGCAAAGTTAACTCCATCACCTATCATAAATATATAGCAAGTACATTTCTTTGCAATGGTTACATGAGGGAAATTTTCCCAGCTCTCCTTTATTGCAAGGCCAGAAGGTGAAGGGCACTGTGCAATTGAAGAATCAGCTGAAACCCTAATCCTTTTAGCAACACTGATGCTCTTATGGGCCTCTTATGGGCTTCTCCTGTAAGCTGCCTCTGAAATATTATTTTCATTTCTTAGATGTGGTAACTCAGACGTAGTCTCACAGAGAGATTAAACAACCTCCCCAAGGACATTCATTGCTAGTCAGGAGTTGATCCGGTAATCTAATTAAGGCCTTATAATTCCAGCAGTGTTGCCAAAACCACACTTTCCCTCCTCCTCCCGCCTAACCCAGTAATTGAATATGGTGACCTGCCTGGCCTCCTGCCCTGGAAGCCCTCTGATCCCCACAGCTGAAACCATTGGACCACACTTAAATGTTCCACCCCAGGCCAACGGGGTAGAATGTTGGTCCTTAATCAGACAGAATTTAAGGAACCCCGGTCAGGAGTCACGTCTTCAGCTGGGGCTTCGTTGGGCTTAGCCTTCGTGTTTGTGATGCAGCCGAACTTTGTAACTTGGTACTAGTAATGTGTAGGACCACTTCTTAGTTCCTCTTCATCTGATTTGTGACTTTATTCTCCAGTTCCTGCAAGACTAGGGCTGCCCTGCCTTGGTGCCTGGTCTGCCTGCCAGAGTCTGAGTTCTTTCTCTGAGCCTTTGCCAAGCAGCGGGAGCCCTGCCTTCTCCTGCCATTCACCACCTGTTCACCTTCCCACATGACATTGGCTTTAACATGTGCCACTGCTGGGATCCCTGTGATTCCTGGATAAAATCCTTATCTTTTTCTAGACCTTCTGATCAGTTAATGCCTGCCTGAGCCAGTGTATCCCAGCCTGTGCCCTGCCCTGTGCTGCCCCTGCCTCCCAGTACCCCTCCCGTTGCCTACAGCTGAGTCTGCTCACCACCACCACCACCCCCCTGTGAATTGCCCAAGTTCAAGATTCTAGCCCTCCCCCACTACCTGTGACGTTCCAGATTCTTGGTCTGGAAAGGAGCCATCTATTCCCTCTACCAACTGGAGATACTGTTTGGACTCTGCAGTTGCCTCCACTTTTCATTTATTTCTTACAGGATTTAACCTTTTATCCTGACACCTAAGGGTAGTGAGCAATTGCCTTATGGTTTTCTCAGTGACGTTTGCCCACTCTGCATTTGATTTTATGAATGCTGCTCATTTCTCAGTGTCCTTACTTCCAGCCATGTGTCAGGTTTAGTTTCTACTTTTTTTTTTTTTTCTTTTTGATATTGTGGGGAGTTCTGTTTGAACTACACCAACCTAGCCAGCAAATGGATGGATGGGTTGGTGGGTGGGTGGGTGGATGGATGAACAAACTACAAAATATTTTATTTCCTCTTTAATGATCCATGGTTGTCAGTGTTAAGAGTATCTGGTAATTGTGAATAGGAGTAGTATATCATTTTATCACTATCCCCTCCAGAGTCTCTTAGATATGGTTAACATTCACCATATGAATATTAATGAAGCAGAAACTCGTCCTCTTGTCACATTGAGGCTTGATGTTAGAATGAAGGAGAGACTTGTATAAATTTACCAGATTAACCATATTCTTCACTTTGTATAGAAGAGAAGCAAGACAAGGCTATTAAAAACATCTGAAAATAAGTAATGTCTCTAAAGGAATCACATTATCAGATCTGTACCTAGTTCTGAATTGCAATATTTGAAAATATTAGAAAATAGAGAGATTTGAAATAAAGCAGCCTTAGGAAAGGACTAAATGGGACTGGAATAAAGTTGGTTTCACTTACTACCATATCCCCATGGCTGACAAAATAAAATCCAGATATTCCACAATTTAATAAAACTCCTGTGGACCCCAAGGATGTTTCCACATCTTCACTATTGCAAATACTGTGGCAATGAACATCTTTACATACCCTCCGTACACATATGCTGGTGTTTCTTTAGAACAGAGACCTTGAAGTGGAATTGCACATTATAAGTTTTTATTAAAAAAAAATTGCATTTCAAAACAGCGAGAGTGGTCTGAGAGAGCATGTTTCCCTATAACATCGCTGACACTGGTTATCACCAGTCTTTTCAAGGCTTGTATATTCCTTTGGAGAAAACTCATTGTTTGCCTTTGCATGTCTCTGTTTACTAGTGAACACTATGCAGCAGTTAAAAATAGTGAATCTATATGTTCTAGGATAGAAAAGATCTCCAAAACCTGTAAAGTAAAAACTGCACATTGAAAAGCAGCACATATGGTATAAACATGTAAACTGTATATTCCTATCTTATATATTTTAAATACATGTGTATTTTAAACATGTAAAACACATAGGAAAGAAAAGGTGTGTGACACTCTACCTCTAAGGGCTGGTGGTGGCTGCCTCTGCCAACAAGAATGGATTTAGGAAAATAGTATAGAAGAGGGGTTATTTTGATACCTGTATTGTTTGAATTTTTACAGTGAGAATGCACTCGTGAATTAGCATGTATAATTTTTTTAATTAAATCTTCATAGCATACTCTCTTCTATCTCAGGTGGCAGCTGAATCTTTGTTAAATGACTGCTTCAATAGCAAATTAGATAAAAGCTAATGTTTACATGATCAACACATGCCTGATGCTGTGTTGGAGCTGCAGAGGTTGGAAATGATGGGTAGGACAGTCAGTATCCTCAAGATGCTCATGGTCCTGTGTGGGAGCAGACATTTAGACAGATTATTGAACCTCACTGGGAAAGGGGGTCTAATTGAAGAATTTTACCAAGAATTGTGGTGACAAAACAAGGGTAGTTGGGGAAATCCTCTTAGATGAGGTTGTATTTAATTTGGAAATCCTCTTAGATGAGGTTGAAAGATACATAGGGATTCTCCAGGTAAAGAAGGTGGGAGAGGCATCCCAACAGATGAAACACTTCATGCAAGGGGCAGCAGTTGATGTAGCTGGAGAAATCATTCTGGGGGAATGATGGGCAATGAGGCCGGGAAGCTCTGTTGGGTATCATGGTGGGTTTTCTGGATGAGTCCATAAAAATGGGTCTCTTCTACCCTTGCATCGCCAGCACCCAGCCTAGCACAGTGTGAGAGAATACATGTGTGTGTGCATGCAGGCACATGGCACTACTACACATGGGACCCAAACTATGTCACCTTTCATGGCTTTATCATCCCTTACCTTTCCAACTCTTTCCCATCCTTCTGTATGCTTCCCCATCACATAGTGTCCCTTACTCAGAATCTTACAACTCTCTCAGTCTCATTTCTTCTTTTTATCACATTGATGTCCTCATGTACCTCTGTCCTGACTCCTCTAACCAACCCCGTGTCTGTATTTCTTGCTCTGTCCTCCAGGCAACCTGCTGAACTCCACAGTTTAAGTCACAGCTGTGCCACTCCCCTCCTGGTCACCCACCAATGATAAGCTGAGTACTGTGTGTTAGGAGTCACCGCAGACCAGGTCCAAGAGGATGCCCCGAAGCTCTCAGCACTGCCCACGTTGCATATATCCTTCTGATTCAGATGTGAGCTGACTTAATAAGCATGCCCAGGCTTCTCAAAGAGAAACTCTTTCAAAAGGACCCAGAAGTTAGAATAGAACAGACTGGGCATTCCTTTGCTACTCTCAAACCCCTCACCTCTCCTGCAGTTCTAGGTTTTGGGAACTTCCCACCGATGAGGTTGTGGTGGCTTGGAGCTGTGTACCCTAGAAAAAACATGTTCTTAAACTTAATCCATTACTGTGGGTACAGACACATTATAAATGAGATCTCTTCAAGATGTTGCTTCAGTTAAGGCCCAGATGAATCAGGTTGGGCTTTAAACCAGTTTACTGGAGTCCTTTTTAAGCAGAGTAAAAGTCAGACAGAGAAGGAAGCCATTGGGAGCATCCAGAAGCTGAAATAAGCAAGACTGGAAGAGAAACCAGGAGGGGCTGCCATGTGCATTGCCATGTGAAGGAAGAGCCAAGGACCAAGGATCTCTGGCAGCCAGCCCCAGAATGCCACAGCCTTCTGGGAGATAGCATTGCCTTGATGATGCCTGGATTTTTGACTTCTAGCCTCAAAACCTTGAGCCAAATAAATTCCCATTGTTTAAGCCAGTCCATCATATGGTATTTACTTTGACTGCGAAGAAACTAAAACTGGGATTTGAAGGCAGCTGGCCCTCTGTTACAAAAACAGTCAATGGGCTGATGCAATGAAATGGAGCTCTCCCTCAGCTGCTCTTGAACCTCAGCCTTTGTTCTCCCCAAAGCTGTCCTGAAGAAGCATCAAAGATGAGGGTCTCTGTGGGAGCCTCTGGCACAATTAAAAAATCATAGAGCATGGCAGCCTCTTTTGACTGACTTTGCACAAGTGTCTTACATTCTAAATGCTTTGTGTCTTGAGGTATGATACTCAAGAGGGGCATAATTTTAGTATTTATGCAAAAAGAATGTGGAAATGTTCTGGTCAGTTCTTCACTCTTCTGCCACTTTACTCTTGGAAAAGCTTTGTTCTTGAAGGAATCCCCTACCTGTATTGCCATGAGATACCCCTGGGCCTGCATCAGGTGTGTCTCTTTAGTGACCCCAGAATATGTTGCCCATCCGTAAAACTTAGGCATTAAGATATCATGGTTTACTGACACAATTGCCCAGTGTATTCGTACATCTAAAACATGTTAATTTCTGTTTATAAAAAGGCAGCAGTGTAGACACAACTAATACAAGCAGTGGTATGGATCTGAAGGGTAGGTGTTACTAACCATGACACTTCCTTTTTTGTTCGGGAAGAACAAATCTCTCTCCCCTGTGCTTTAGTCTCCTTTCAGCCCACTCAAATTTAAGATGTCTCCACCTGACTTCCCACCTAAACCTTTTGCTTTTTCTGCATTATCTCCTTTGAGGACACTCCTATCTCCCAGCTGTCCTTGACAGCGTCCTGGGAGCTATCCGTTCCTTCATCCTGCCCCTTACCGCTCACAACGTCCAGGTGCCATTTACCTCTTAATTATTTCTTGAATCTGTGTTCTCCCCTCAATTCCTGAAATCCTTTAAGTCCCTGCCTTCTTTGTCTCCCCACCTGATAATCATGAGTGTCATCATGAGTCTTTGTGCTTCCAGACTTGTCCTCCTCAAATTCATCTTCCAAATGGATACCAGATGGGGTCATTTGAATATAAACCTGATTAATCTCCATTCTACTTAAAATCCCGCAGGTCTTCCTGCTGTCCACTTCATCATGCACTTTATCCCCCCCCCCCTTCGCTGCCCCTTCTGCGTTGCATCTGAGTTTCTGTGTCTTTTTGTCCACCCTTCCCCCTTCACTTCTCCTACTGACTGGATTGAGCCCTTCCCTTTGGTATAATTCTTATTTATTACTCATCACCTTGGGAAAGCCTTTCCTGACCACTCCTTTTCTCCATCCCTCACACCCAACAGATCTGGGTGCACTCCTGTGACACCCAAATTATCTGCTGCATGTCTCTCCCCTTGCACTTCACTGTATATCACTGTTAGTCACATTCCTCTCTTTCCTTCTGTCTCTTGTGAGACCAGTGCTTAATAAATGTTGACTAAATTAATTGAACTGAGTAAATGAATCTTCCCTGCATTTAATTGTATGATTGTTGATGATTTTTGTTTTTGTACCTGGCCCCTCAAACAATACAATGTTCATGTGTGGTTATAGGACAGGAAATCACATTTCTGTTGAAAAGTAGACGTTCTTCAGTAAAATCAATGTTGCAATACAGTTTTTAATTTTCATTTTTCTTGGGCTGAAGTCTATATGTGTTAATTGTATTCAAAATACTTGCATCGTGTATCAGAATCTATTTCACTGATGAGTTATGGTAGAGCTGTGAGGTTTATTTTCTATCTAATACAGAAATCTCACAATGGGCCCTCCCTTTTGTCCTAGTCACATGCTTTTTGTGCACTCTCTGTTGCTGTCTTCATGGCACTTGTCACCACTGGAACACTGGAACATTGACTTGTTTAATATCTGTCTCTCGTGCTAGAACATAAACCATGTGTAGTCTTGTCTGTCTTTCTCACCAGTGCATCCCATAGTGCCTTACATGAACTGGGCACTTGATTAAACATTTCATGAATGAATGAATCTTCAAATTATTCTATAGGAAGAAAACTACTCAATTATCTTTCTGCCTGATGTTTTAAGTCATCGTATCTACAATTTTCTTTTAATTTCGGGAGTTAGCAGGGGTCACTTATTCTGCAGATTTAAAAATCTTTGCAAGCACCTGGTATACAAAATAGTCATCCATCGTGTTTAATAATAGTTTGCTGGCTTTAAGTGACTTTAAAATAATTTGAATTGTAATATGTAGAGGTATTTTCCCTTCCTTTAGTGTTGCCCTTCTGTCTAATCCTTTGTCATCTGGAATTACATCAGTATTGTTTAAAATAGAAAATAAAGAAAAATGTAGAAGTGCTACTGAATATGTTAACTTGGAAACCAGAAAGTTTTGTATATAGCAACTGCAAAGCTAATGTGATAGATTATAAATTATTATTTAACACCTTCCGTGGGTATTAGGTTTAAAAAAAGCAATATATGAATATTCTAATAACTGAAGTCATGAACTGAAAACTCCCATAATGTAAAAGTGTGAGTATGTGTGTGTATATATATTTATGTAAAAGATGGAGACTTAACTATTTGCTTTGAACAATAGGACAAACAGAGCATGAAATTAAGTGTCAGGCACATTAAATCTTCAGATTTTCAACTTTTTGTATGGCTGCTTTCCAATAAGTAACAGTAACTTGAAAACTAGTTTGACTCTAAAAAAATACATAGAATAAAATACTTTAGATGAGTAGGCATAATATGATTGAAAGGGTAGCTGAGAGAGAAGCTGGCATCATCCTGTTTGCTATATGAAAGATTTTTGCTGCTTCATAATCAATAATTCCAAATGGTTCTGAGGGCCTCCACTGACGGATAAAAGGTACCGAAAAATAATGGAGATGCAGAGAAACAGTGGAAAATTAATTTGGAATCCTTCTCTGGGCTTTTCTTTAAGGAATGAGAAAAAAATGCCCCATACTTGATTCTCTCTGGCCTGTATATCAAATGTGCAACCCTGATATTTTTTTATTAAGGTACCGTGCTTTCAAATCAAAGAGGTCAAAAATGCAGAAGACACCTTTGAACTCCCAGCTTCCTTTTGCACCTGCTCAGAATGCCAGATAGCTGGAGGATCAGAATTAGGCTGCAGAATAGAAGTGGAAAATAATGTGCAGGCAGAGGCAGAGGGTGAGGATTTTTAATTTAATGTCCTGGATAGATTCATGGTGGAAATGGAAACGGACTGAAAGCATGCAAAGGGAGCCTATTAAAAGGGAATAAACAGAAGGTAGAAAGAATGAAAAGATGAAAGAGGATTTTCAATGATGTTTTGTGGGGAAATTATTTTAGTTAAGTAGAAAAACTGCATTTGGGGTCTATCTTTCAGTGTCATCATTCTTATGGGCTCTTTGATGCATGCTGAGTGGGAGAGTTTTTCTTGTTTTGGGTTTGTTAAGCACTTCCATAAGATCCAGATTTCATGAACTGAGTGAGCCTTGCTCAGGAGATTTCAGGTTTCTATTTATGGCCTAAAAGTGGTCTTCCTTAGAAAAGGTCAGGCAGCCTTTATGTCTCCCTTTATGTCTGCTTCACTTTGGCCAAGGTGTGTGTGTGCTGGTTGGGACTGGGAATCCTGTTTAATTGGGTATTCGTGGCCAGGCAGGGAGGAAACTGAAATTTCTCTTGCAAGTAGTAAGGGCCAGATTCATGCCTCAGACTGAAAAATGAAATGACATAGTGGTGCCATGTTTCTTATTTCTTGCTATTTTCTGGAAAAGTACTATAAAATGTCAGCCATCAAATCCTATGCATTTTTGCCTTACCGTGGGTCTGGATGAATTATGCCAGTGGTTTACTACATAGCTGTAAACAACTGTTTCTAAAAAAAAAAACAAAATTAATCCTGGTTTCCAATGCACCCACACTTTTCAATAATAAGAATGGGAGTAGCAGCTGAAGCAGCAGTAGTAATAGTAGTAAAACAGTAATAATGAAAGGAACGATAATTTATTAATCCTTTTGGTTGTGCCAGGTACTAAACAAAGTACTTTGTGTTTATTTTCTGATCAACTCCTCATAGCAGACCATGAAACATTATATTAATCTCCATTCCCTGTGTGATGAAACAGGCTTAGAGAAATTAAGTCACCTGCTTACAGTTACATAGCTAGTAAATAGAACACCAAGATGCAAACCCCAGGTCCCTGTAATTCTATTTGAGTGGAGTCAGATCAAGTGCCTGTGCAGCTTCTCTTATTTAGATTTCCTGATTGGATTGACTCTCACTTGTTATTATAAAGCGTACAATGAAGGAAAGGCCTCTTTATCATTCAGTGTTGGATTGCCTACATTGAGACCATGCCAGGTACTGAACAAATATTCTATAAATATTTCTGAGTGAAAGAATGAAGCATACAACAAGCATCACAAGTGATTCTGGGGGCAGGATCATCACTGTTTTTAAATTCAGATGTGCAGGGCCACACCCGGCTTTGGCAGGTAGCTTCGTGGCTTCCCTTTGGTCTTAACACTGAAACCCTTTCTACTGTCACATTGGGACAGGGGAAGACATGGGAGAAAAATAGGATTCTGTAATCTCACTTCTGGAATTTGTGTATTATCAAGAGATAGTCTGGACAATGAAAAGTGCTCTGTATTTGCTATATAGTTAATTCATCTAAAGAATATGTGAGTGCCTAGAAAGCACTGGGTGCAGAGAATACTGCAGTAAATGAGAAATTAAATAAACAAGTAAATGGGAAACTCTCAGATAAGGATAAAGTCTATGATGAAAATATGTTAAGAATGTCTTGGGGATTAGCTAAGATTGGGCGGTCAAGGGGACAGCCACGAGGAGATGGTGTTTAATATCTGAATGACAAGCTTGAGCAAATCATGGGAACACCTGAGAGGAGAGTTGCATTACCTGCCTTAGAGAAGCAGTGGCCTAAATGTGTTAGAGGAAGAGACAGAGGGTGGGAATATCTGGGACATTGAGAATAAGGTGAAGAACAGGAGACCTGCTAGGAGAGGCCTTGCAGGCTGGGCAATGAGGTTTGAATTTTATGGTAAGTGCAAAAGGAAGCCACTGACAGATCTAATCAATTTTACTGATTTAAAAGTTGATTCTGTGTGTGCCTTGGAGAATAGATTATAGGGAGCAAATGTAAAGGTTAGGAGGTTCTTCCCAGAGTGTAGATGAGAAATGATTGCATTTTGGACTGGGGTGGAAGGAGTAAGGGTGGAAGTAAGTCTTTGATTTAGGGGATGTTTCCACTTAGACTCAGCAGTCTCATACGAATTGTGTGTGTTTCTGTGGCAGGGATGGGGACCGTGGAAAGCTAAGCAAAGAAAGGATAATTATTAGGGTTTTTGTCATGATCTACCAAGATAGGGGAAGCTGGTGGAGGGGCAAATTTGAAGGAAATCATGAACTCTGTATTGGACATGTTATGTTTGAAAGTCCTATCAGACATCCAAGGGAGATATCAGGTAGGCAGCTTGAATATGGGTCAGAAGTGGAAGGGAGATGTTGAAGAGAGAAGTATAATCTCAGGAGTCATTGCCATATTGCCCGTATTTAAAGCCAGTGGGACTTGATGGAATTACCCCAGAAGAGAGAGTATGAATAGAGAGTAGAAGGGGTTTGGGACCAAGCCCTGAAGTGTACTATGCAGGGCCGATGAGAGGAAGGGCAAGAAGGAGTGGCCGATGACGGAGAAAGACCTTGAGATAAGAGTGTGTCCTATTGTGTCCTATTGTGTCCAGTGCTACCAAGAGGCAGCCTGAAGAGTGGCTTGTGAAGTACCTCCTGGAATTAGCAGCGTGAATTCCTCAGAGTTCACCCCACAAGAGGCTGCCTAGTGGGAGAAGGGGGAGGGGAGCTGGAGTGTGAGGAGACAGTGGCAGGTGCTGAAACAGATTCAGTCGCCTTGGATAATTCTTTCAAGATGCTTTACTATGAAGAGAATAGAGAGATGGAACTGTAGCTGGCAGTAGTAGTGAGGAGGGGGAGGTCAAGGGTTTTTAAAATATGTAGTAGTGAAAAAAAACTGTAAACAGACAATGTCTAGCAACAGGAGAATGATTTGCAGTGAAATGAGGTAGATGTATGTGGACAAAAATATTCTTTATCTAGAAAATCATAATTTTAAAAGGTAACTAAATGCAGAGACTTCTCATACAAGTTGGAAAATCCAGCACAGATGTCTCTCTCTTCTTCCCCGTGAATACCTTTTGAAAATAATAGTAAAGGAAGATAAACCAAAGACAATAACAGTGAGATTGGGGTGGAGTAAGGGTGAGACACCAGGCGCAAAGAGTTTTTAAGGAAGCCAAGTAGAAAAAGCTTCCTGCAAATGGATGCAGAGCAGGTTTCAGTCAAGAGGGAGTTAGTTTGACAGGAGTTAGTTTGGCTTGGGCACAGGAGTAAGAAACAAGACTGCAAATGGGAACGAATTGAAGAAGTGTTTATCTAAGAACAGTTTTGCTTGCCTGCAACTGCTTGATGGAAGAAAGCTCAGTGGCCAGACAACTATCCTGTAAGCAAAAAAAAGAATGTCTGTCTCAAAAGATTTTTTAAAGCTATCTAGGATGAACTAGAGCATAGGGTATGGGTATGAGCGCTGCAAAGAAAAGTCATTTGTAGCATTTGGGGGTCTCTGAGGAGTAGCCCATTTGGTCACTAACCCCAATGTAGTACACAAAAATCCTGGTCCATTCTCCACTGCCTAAGAAGAAGAAAAGATACAAAGCTGGTATTTGTAGGAAGGCTACAGACAAAGTCAAACATGCTCAAAGAGAACTTTTGAAAACTACTGGCCCTCCTTTTAAAAACTTCAGTTAAAGTGATTAAAAAATTTTTGCCTCCATTAAAAAAAAAAGTTGAACTCTTTGAAAGAAGAAAATATCAGAACAAGACAGCCCTTGGAAATTAAATTGCAACTTCTGAAATAAATTTTAAAATTCGGTGGATGGGAAGAACCTAAGATGGTGACTAGGTGAGACAGAGAAAAAAACACCTCCGTGGAAAACACTAGATAAAAAAACAGAAAGGACCCAGAACACCACTTCCAAAGTATCACCAGCCGGACAAGTTCTGCTAAAGCCACAGGGAATGTGCGTTTGGTGAAACCAGGAGTCTGCATTCTGAAACGAGTGAGTGAGTAGGCTGATCCGTTGGCCACGCTACAGTGGGGGGAGACACTGGGCTGGCGTTTTTTTTTTTTTTTAAAAAAAAGAGAGAACCCTGGGAACAGCTGCAGATAAGACGGGAGTGGTCTGGACTAACGCCTCGGTGTCTGGGGTGGAGGATACCCCTTCCCACACCCACTGCAGATTGTCTCGGGTCCAGGGAAACAAAGGGGAGAAACTCAGCCTCGCGGCCGTCACCCCAGCGGGCGGGGCTGCTCCTGCCGGGGGCCGAGCACACAGCACAGAACCGAGACAAGAAACCCAGCCTGACAAGGAGTCTTTCCCGCAGCACCACTCACACGACACAATATCGGCCGTGGACAGTGGCCTTGAATACACCCACGGCTGACTGTCCCGGAGTTGGGAGGGTGGAGCTGTGAGGAAGGGGGAAGTTAATGTGTCCCATTCAACCATCTTTGAAGCGGGCTGGGAATGCCCCTACACAGCCTGGCGGCCCAGGGCTTCCCTGGAGGCCGGTGCTCACTTGTGACGTGGCACAGCCCTCCCCCCCTCAGCAGAGGTCCTGGAAAAGCACAGCAGGGAGGGGGGAACCGCTTGGAAATCCCAGGGAACCTATGCCAATACCAAGGACTTTTGTGTCAGCGGCAGAGAACAGCCTTAAATCTCCGGGAACACCTGGGAGGTTTGATTGTTAAACCTGCCCTTCCTCCCTAACTGCTCAGGCACACGCCCCTCATTGACGGCAGACAGCACCGACAACACAGCCAAATTAAGTGCACCAATTGGACCCCAAAAGAATCAGACCCCCACACACCACAAAGTTGGGGAAGAACTGACTTGAGGGGAATAAGTGACTCACGGACACCATCTGCTGGTTAGTTAGAGAAAGTGTATGTCACCAAACTGCAATTCTAACAAATTAAAGATCAAGTAAAGCAAATGCCAAGAAGCCAAAAACAACAGAAAATCTTAAAGCATATGATAAAACCAGATGACATGGAGAACCCGAAACCCAAACACTCAAATCAAAAGATCTGAAGACACACAGTTCCTGGCAGAATTAATCAAAGAACTACAGACAGGCAAAGAGAGCATGGCACGGGATATAAAAGACTTGAAGAAGAGCATGGCACAGAATATGAAAGACATAAAAAAGACCCTAGAAGAGCATAAAGAAGATATTACAAGAGTAAATAAGAAAATAGAAGATCTTATGGAAATTAAAGAAACTGTAGGCCAAATTAAAAAGACTCTGGATACAAGATTAGAGGAAGTTGAACAACAACTCAGCCTCCTCGAGGAGCACAGAACAGAAAATGAAAGAACAAAAGAAAGAATGGGGAAAAAATTGAAAAAATCAAAATGGATCTCAGGGATATGATAGATAAAATAAAACATCCAAATTTAAGACTCAATGGTGTCCCAGAAGGGGAAGAGAAGGGTAAAGGTCTAGAAAGAGTATTCAAAGAAATTGTTGGGGAAAACTTCCCAAACCTTCTACACAATATAAATACACAAAGCATAAATGCCCAGTGAACTCCAAATAGAATAAATTCAAACAAACCCACTCCAAGACATATTCTGATCAGACTGTCAAATACTGAAGAGAAGGAGCAAGTTCTGAAAGCAGCAAGAGAAAAGCAATTCACCACATACAAAGGAAACAACATAAAACTAAGTAATGACTACTCAGTAGCCAACATGGAGGCGAGAAGGCAGTGGCATGACATATTTAAAATTCTGAGAGAGGAAAATTTCCAACCAAGAATACTTTATCCAGCAAAACTCTCCTTCAAATTTAAGGGAGAGCTTAAATTTTTCACAGACAAACAAATGCTGAGAGTTTTCTAATAAAAGACCTGCCCTACTTCAGATACTAAAGCGAGCCCTACCGACAGAGAAACAAAGAAATGAAAGAGAGATATAGAGACTTTTAACAGACATATACAGAATATTACATCCCAGGTCACTGGGACACACGTTCTTCACTAGCGATCACGGATCTTTCTCCAGAATGGACTGTATGTGGGGACATAAAAACAAGCCTCAATAAAATAAAAAATATAAAAATGAATTTGTTCAAAGAACATTCTCTGCCCACAATGGAATACAAATAGAAGTCAATAACCATCAGAGACTTGGAGAATTCACAAACACCTGAAGGATAAAAATGAGGGGGAGATGAAAACATTCCTGGACAATCAAAAGCTGAGGAACTTCATCACCAGCAGATCAGTCCTAAGCAGGCTGAAAGGAAGGGACACTAACCAATTGACTGAAACCACATGAAGAAATAAAGATTTCCAGTAAAGATCACATGGTAAATATAAAGACCAATACTACTGTATTGTTGATTTATAACTCCACTATTTACTTCCTACAGGATCTAAAATACATAAACTGTAATGACAAATCGGTGGTTTTGGACTCAATGTAAAATATGTAATTCTTGACAAGAACTACATAAAGGTGGGGGAATGGAGGAGTATAGGAACACAGTTTACATGTCCTATTGAAGTTAAGTTGGTTTCAAAGAAAAACAAGATTGTTATAGATTTAAGAGGTTAAATTTAAGCCCCATGGTAAACACAAAGAAAGTATCAAAGAATATGACCAAAGAGATGAAAAGTAGAGTAGGGGTTCCAAGAAGTGGGGGAAAGGGCAATGGGGAGTTAAGAAATGAGAGTAGGGGTTTTGGTTTGGGGTGAAGAGAAACTTCTAGAAATGGATGGTCGGAAGGTGATAGCATTGCAACATTCTAAATATGATTAATCCCACTAAGGGAATGCTAGGGAGGGGTGGAATAGGAAGATTTAGGCTATATATATCTTTCCAAAATTGGAAAAAGAAATAAGACAGTCTAAATAGACGACAATTAAATGCCAAGGATGATCCTGGATGAGATCTGAGGCCAGAGGAGAGGAGGCTCAAAGGGACACAGCTGGGACACAAGAGGAAAAAAAAAAAAAAAAAAAAAAAAAAGGAAATATAGAATGTAAGCTTTATATCAATGTTGAATTTCTTGAACTTCTTAGCTGCGTTTAATGAGATTGCATAAAATAATGTTCTTGTCCATGGGAAAGGTATATGTGAATTATATTGCCTGTTCAAAGATATGTGCAGCTTGCTCCCATATGTTCAGAAGATAGAGCAATAGATTATGGGTGTTAGGGAGGGAGGGAGGGAGAGAGAGAGGGAGGGAAAGAAAGAGTGGTGTGACAGGATCTTAAAGGTGATGGATCAGGATATCGGGGGAGGGGGGTCAGGGTATGATGGAATTCTATGTAGGGGGTTTGTACTGTTTTTACAACTGTTCCTGTAAGACTGAACTTATTTCAAAATAAAATTTATTATTAATTAAAAAAAAAAAAGGTTAAATTGAGAAGCGAAAAAAAAAAAAAATTCGGTGGATGATTTTGGCAAAGGACATTGAGAACAATATCCCCCTGTGTAGAACAGGCAAACCCCTTATGTGAAGGCCAGATAACATTTTTGGCTTTGCGGGACATGTAGTCCCTATCACAACTACGCAACTCTGCCTGTTATGGTACAGAAGGAGCCCGAGTCCATATATACATGAACAGGCGTGGCTGTGTTCCCAAAGCACCTTGACAGACACTGAAATTTGAATTTCACAAATTTTTTATGTCATGAAATAGTCTTGATTTTTTTTCAATCATTTAAAAATATAAAAACCATTATTAGCTGCTTGCAGACAGTACAAAAACAGGCAACAAGTCAGGTTTGGTCCATGGTCCATAATTTGCTGACCCCTGATGTAGAAGAAAGAGACAGATGATATGTGAGAGATTTTTTTTTAAGTGTAGATATTCAATCTGGGAGGTTCAGTATTTATTAATAGAGTTCTAGAACACAGCAGTTCAGAAAATGTGCCTCCTTCCACATTAGGAAGAGTGGAAGGAGCCCTGGACTCAAAGTCAGTGACCGTGGCCCATTCCGGGTCAGGAAAAAGGCAGAGTTGCCTCTGATCAGAATTATTCTAATCTTTCAAATAAGGAGGCAATCTAGCACTGCGGACCTCAGCAGGATAGCTCACATCTCTGATTTTTTCCTGTGTCCTTCAAGCCAGAGTGATAGCATGAGGAAAGCTTGGAGTCTGGGATTATTACAGAGCTGGACTGAATGCAGCTCTGAAGTTCACTAGCAGCATGACCTTGGACAAGTTATTTAGTCTCTCTAAACCTGTTTCTCTGTAAATTAGACGTAATACCTACTTTTGTAGATTATTGGGAAGATTGAGATGATTTAGCCAAAACGCTGGAAACAATTCTTCCCATATGCTGTGTTCAGAAAATTACTTCTGATGCCATCTCTGAAATGACACTAATACATTCTTCTGCGATGTTCCCAAGCCTAGTTTGGGGGTAGTGGTCTAGCAGGACCTGCACACACAGAAGCAGACTTTGGAATTGGATAGACTTTAGTTGAAATCCCAGCTCTGTCTCTAGGTGCTTGAGCTTGGGCAAGTTACTTATTCTTTCTGAGCTTCACATTTCTTGTTGTAAAAAGAGGAAAGTAATTATATCAATTCCATTGTTTGGGGGATTAAATGAGAGGATGAATGGAATGTACTTAGCTGGGCTGAATCAGCTCCATTCTGCATGTCCTCCTCCAGCAGGCAAGGCAGGCCTCTTCTCATAGTGACTGCAGAGGAGCAGGAGTGAGAGTGCATGAGCACACAAGGCATCTTGAACTTGGCTCCGACCTGGCCCATCATCAGCTCTACCCTATTCTTTTGATCAGAACAAAGCACAGGATGATCCCAGACTCAACGGGTGGGGAATAGGTGCTATCTTGTAATAGATGGCTCTCCAGTCATATTGCAAAGGCTCATTTTTGCACTGAGGACATTTTGTTATCAATCTGCCACATTGTTATTCTGAAGGAATTGTAAAAGTATGAAATGATCATGACGATCAATAATCATTTTTATGGTTCATATTCATTTTCATTTTTGCTTTTGTCATGCTTTCATTCATCTAAAATTTGCACAGAGGTTCGCCCGTAATGGTAGGTGCTCAGAGTGTATGTGCCTTTGTGCCTTGCGTGCACAGCATCTCCCATAGGCTGTGCTCATCTCTGCGGATGAGTGATAGGTTTTCCTGCTGGACTAAGACAGAACAGACACAAAGTTCAGTGTGATTCTTTCCTTCCGTATGTCTCTTGACAGGCTGCACAATATGGGCCGATAGAAAGAGCAGGCCTTGATAACCAGAGCCTTCCGGGATGCCAGAGACATCTTGTTTCCTGTTGACTGCCTGTGCACGTCTGTTTTTTTTCCCCCTCTATGAAGTTTTATTGTTAGAAATCCTGTTGCTCAGCAGAATGCACTTGGGAGGCAACAGATATTACCAGCATTGCATGCAGGCATCCCCTTCACAGCTTGTGAGCAGTCGAGTCTATACATCTGGATGATACACCTTTATAAATAGCTCCATTAGGTGCCTGGGGAATCTTGGCTGTATCTTTGGCATGAGATTAGGACACTTTGTGCATTACTTTTCCTGATAGATAGAGAAGGGCTGATTCTGAGTCTCAGAGGAAAACCAATGGCATCTCATATCATTGGAAGATATGAAGTGCTATTTGTGTAGTTGCAGCAAAGCCCAGCCTGAATAAGAAGGAGCATCCCTTTGCCACTCCTAATTTGGTATGGTGCCAGTTTGTATATTTATGTCCCCCAGGAAAAGCCATATTCTTCAATGCATTCTTGTGGGGGCAGACGTATTAGTGTGGGTTGGGTTGGAACCTATTGGTTCAGTGTCCATGGAGATATGACCCACCCAACTGTAGGTGATAACTCTGAATGGATAATTTCCATGGAGGTGTGGCCCTGCTCATTCAGCGTGGGCCTTGTTTGGTTTACTGGAGCCCTGTATAAGCTCAGACAGAAGGAGCTCATAGCGAGCTGGAGCTGAGACAGACATTTTGAAGACGGCCGTTGGAAGCTGATGCAGACATTTTGGAGAATGCCTTTTTGAAACACAACCTAGGAGCGAGCAGATGCCAGCCACGTGCCTTCCCAGCTAACAGAGGTTTTCCAGATGCCAGTGGCATTTCTCCAGTGAAGGTATCCTTTGTTGATGGATACTTTATGGCCTTAAGACTGTAACTGTGTAACCAAATACACCCCCTTTTATTAAAAGCCAATCCATTTCTGGTGTTTTGCATTCTGACAGCATTAGTAAACTAGAACAGGTATCTTTATCTTTCTGTTTTTCTTTCCTTCCCTTTTTCTGTTTTTTCTCGATTATTCTTGTTCTTGAATTCCCTCAAGCTTACCTTTACCACTGTTTCCTTTTAACCCCCCTCCTTTCTTACCAATTTTTTTCTTTTGCTCTTAGCTCACTGTACCTAATGTCAACTTACAATGTCTACAATTCAACTCAGGTTGGATGGTTTCCAAATACTTTGCCCGTGTTTACTATACTGAGGTACTGCTTCCCCAAATAACATTTGAGAATTCAGCAAAAGAGCATATTTATGCCATTTATGAGATATTAAGATATAATATCTTAAACACATAGTGTGTGGCAGACACTGTTCAAGTGCATTAGACAAACCATTTCTAATCCTTCCACAACCTACAAGGTACGTATTATTTCCAGTGTATTAAGAAACATGTTTAGAAAGTTTCTATGACCTGCTCAAGGCCAGAGTGTTAGTGAATAGAGTTATCCATCCTTCAATCCAGGTGTGTATGATTCCAAATGCCAAGCATGTTTCATATCACTCTATTTCAATCAAGAAGGAAAAAAAAAACAAAAAACTGAGGATCAGAGATGTGAGCTATCTTGCTAAGAATTATGGTGCTAGACGTAGACTGCCGCTGCCTTTTTGGCTCAATTTAAGAGAAACCTAAGTGGAGAAAAGGCTTATTTAGTCCCAGCTTAGGAATGTCAAGAGCACCGCTGGGTCTTAGACCCACTCAAAGGACATAGGAGCTGTGATATACGATGACAGACTAGACGGTTCTCTCATTAACTCAACAAATAGTTATTGAGTGTTTGCTGTGTGCCAGCATCAGTGGGATTCTTCATGAAATAAAATAAAGATTCCTGCCCTTATGAAAGTTGCAAGCCAGTGGGAAAAGAAATATAATAAACAATAGTCAAGTAAGTGAATTACACAGAAAGAAACAGAAGAGCAAGGTAAAGAGTATCCGAAGTGCCAGAGAGGGGAGGAGTAATGCATTTTTAAATACAGATTTCAGGATAGGCCTTATTGAAAAGGTCATGTGGTTGAGCAAAGGCTTGAAGGAAGTGAAGGGATTAGCCACGTAGATACCTAGAAGAGCATTCCAGGCAAAACAAGAAATGGGCATAGCAGGCATTTTTTAGCAGCAGGCCTGTGTGACTGGACAGACTGTACTAGGAAAAGAGTAGAACAAGATGAGGTTGAAGATACTGAGTAGCTGGATTGAGTGGGGCCTTGCAGGCAATTTTGAAGACTTGAAATGAGGGTAAGGGAAGGAGCCAAGTGGCCTGCTAAGAGGCTGAGGCAGTAGTCTATACATAGAGGAATGGTGTTCTCATCAGATGGTGCAATGGAGCTGATAAAAACAGACTGGAGTCTGGATATATTTGAAGGTAAACCCCTCAGGTTTTCCATATGGATTAGATATGGAATATAAATGAAAGAAATGAGTCTATAATGCAGCCAACGTTTGGGGCCAGAGCAATGGAAAGTTTAGAGTTGTTCTGAGATGAGGCAAAGGCTGCAGATGGAGCAGTTTTGAGGGGAAGCGCAGGACACCAGTTCTGGTTATGTTGAGTTTGAGATGACTGTTAGATATACAAGTGGAACTGCCAGGCAGTCAGTTATATGATTCTGGAGCTTGGGAGAGAAGACTGGGCTGGAGATACACTTTGGCATTCATCAGCATAAACCATGGTATCAAAAGTCATGAGACCCAAACGGGAGCACTAATGTGTTGCGGTTAATGACATTTGTCCTAAATTGCTCCAAAGGCAAGGCTTAAGAATCAGTGAGAAGGGTGATGGAGGTCAGACTTTGGCTTCAGTACACAAGAACTCTTTAAACCATTAGAGCTCTTTGGCAATGGAAAGGCCTGTTTCACGGGATGAGTTTTCTGATGCTGAGAACTTTCAGGGGGAGTCTTGAATCTAGATCAGTGTTTTCCTGACTTTTGGGTATTTCAAAAAAGAAAGGAAGAAAGAAAGAGGACAGAAACAAAGGAAAAACAGCAATTATCTTCAATTAGGAGATAAGCATTTGGCTTTTATTCAAGTAAAGTGATTTACACACACACTCATTTACACACATACACATCTAGATACTTTTATCACAGGCCAGATTCATTAATCACCCTTGTAGATGTCTTAAAGTAGCCTTTTGCATTAGATTCAAAGTTGAACTATCCAATTACTTAGATTCCTTCAAACTTTCAAATTTATTAAAATTCAATATGGACAAATTAAGGGAAAAATTACATCATGCTAAACATATCTTCATTTTGTCTTTTAATTAGACCATCACAATGATGTCTTTTTTATTATTTTTCTTATTTTTTTAAAATTCAGTTTTATTGAGATATATTCACATACCATACAGTCGTCTATGGTATACAATCAACGGTTCACACTACACAATATCTTGGAACAGTGGTTCTCAAACTTTTTAATACCAGGACCCCTTTACAGTTCTTAAGTTATTGAGGACCTCAAACTTCTGTTTATGAATAGACAGTATTTACCATATTAGTTCATTTGAAGAAGAGTCAAAGCTTTAGAATCCTCTAAGTTCAATATGAGCCAGTGGTGTGACTCCATGATAATAAAGCTTGGACCTCAGTAATATTTCATTTTGCAGTCAATAAATTTGGAACACTGCCTTTTGAAGAAAGTATTAGTAAGCTCCAATGTCCAGTGGAGGAAACCAGAAAGCTAAAGGGTCTAAACCCATGCCATTTGAAGAACAGTTGAAGAAACTGATGATACCACACTGTATACTTGGAAAAGTTACCGAAGTTGCTTACCCATTACTGCTACCTGGGGCTGTTCCACTGCTCAGAAGAGAGGAGCACCACAAGTCAGGACACATGAAAAGATCCAGGTGATCTTCAAGCAGTGCTTATTAAAGATGGAAAAATGTGAAGTAACAATATTTGGTTATCTTCCATTAAATGTTTTTCTTTTACCTGGAAGCTTTCTGGCAGTGAGATACCTTTTCTTTGGAAGGTGTGATGTTTAGGAGCTCTCTCCATCATAAGAGACTTTGGCCCAGATCTAAGAATAGCCATTGATAGATGGGTTTCATAAGCTACCCTGGAAACAGAATACAATAGAAAAGATAATATTTAAAAATTTTTCAAACTTCCTCCTTCCATGAAAAGATTGAGGTGGGTTGGCTGAGAGGGACATTATTAGTACTTAAAAATTAATTTGTTCAAATGCCACATTTGAATTTAGCCCATCTGTCTTGATATTTATTGTCTCTTTTGGGGGTGAATGAACACTAAAAGCTTCTAAGGCAGACATTAATGGCTTATTAAGTGTGTTTCTTTTCCTCCTCCTCCTCCTTTCTCCCACCTTGAGTAAGATGACCCAGTGGAAGCCATAGAAGAGAGGACTGGGAACTAAAGAAAGGACATTGCAGAATGGTAAGGGAGGAAAGAGGCAACTGTTAGAGTTTGCACCACTTGCTTATGATAAGATGCTGACAGTGTGGTCACCACTTTCTGATGCTTGGCCGTAGGGCTCTCTTTGTGTCCTGCCAGTGGATGTAAACAATCTGTGTTCTCTACCTTTCACAATCAGTAACTGGTTCTCATGTAATTTTCCCTAGTTTAAGAGTTTGTATAGCCATTAAGAAATTAAAGGTGCAGTATTCTCTTCTAAAACAAAACCCACTAAATTAAAAGAAAATGTAATACTTGCAAGAGAAGTAAATTAAGGCATAATTGAATTGCAAAATAAAATTTAACTTTAAAAATGTTTTCCAATATGTGCTTTCAATGCTAAATTTCTTCAACGCATTTTTTTTTTTTTTTTTTTTTTACTTAGCAGGAAGCTCTTAAGTTTACCTTTGAGAACGTTAAAATTTAATGCTTAGTGTGAGAACCTAAAATGGCGGCTAGGTGAGACAGGGCAAAAAAACACCTCCGTGAAAAATACTAGATAAAAACCAGAAAATGACCCAGAATACTGGTTTCAGCAATGCACCAGCTGGACAAGGTCTGCTAGAACCACAGGGGCCGTACACTTGGTGAAACCGGGAGTCTGCATTCTGAAACGAGTGAGTAAGCCGGCTGAAATACCAGTGGCCATGCTGCGGTGTGGGGAAGCCAGGGGTTGGCATTTAGAGATGGACTGGTTCTTTTATAAAAAAAAAAAAAAAAAAAGGGAAAAACCCAGGAGCAGCTGCATTTGCGACGGTGGAAACTGTGCAGTGAAGCATGGCAGGAGTTGGCTGAGCCAGACTCTCGGTGTCTGGCGTGGAGGATAGCCCGCTGCAGATTCCCTCAGGGCCAGGGGAGCGGAGAGGAGAGCCAGAAGGAGAAAGAATCCCCGCGGCTAGCAGCTGGCTCCCTGGAGGGCTGGATAAACTCCTGCCCGGGGCCATGCCCACAGCCCAGAGCCATGCTAGTTGTCCCGGAGCTGGGAAGGAGGAACTGTGCAAGTTGGGGGGGGGGGGTTGAGACACCCCGTTCAGCCATCTTTGCAACAGGCTGAGAGCGCCCCTGCACGGCCTGGTGGCCCGGAGCTTCCCTTAAGGGATGGCGCGCACTCGTGACGTAGCACAGCCTTCCCTCAGCAGAGGTCCTGGAAGAGTACAGCTGAGAAGGGGGGCCCGCTTGGAAACCCAGGGACGCTATGTCAATGCCAGTGGTTTGTGGGTCAGTGACAGAGAGGGTCTGGGGCAGAACTGAAATGAAGGCTTAGACTCTTGCAGCAGCCTTGAATCTCTGGGAACACCTGGGGGTTTGATTATTAAAGCTGTCCTGCCTCCCTAGCCACCCTGACACACGACCCACATTCAGGGCAGACGGCTCCAGCAACACACCCAAATTCAGTTCACCAACTGAACCCCACAAGAATCATTTTCCCACACACCACAAAGACAAAGTTGAGGAGAACTGACTTGAGGGGTATAGGTGACTCGCAGATGCCATCTGCTGGTTAGTTAAAGAAAGTGTACGCCACCAACTTGTATTTCTGAAAAATTAGATTGGTATTTTTTTTTACAACTTGAAAGAACCCTATCAAGTAAAGCAAATGCCAAGAGACCAAAAACAACAGAAAATCTTAATGCATATGATAAAACCAGATTATATGGAGAAACCGATCGCAAACACCCAAATCAAAATATCAGAAGAGACACAGTACTTGGCACAATTAATCAAAGAACTATAATTGAGGAACGAAAACATGGCAAAGGTTATAAAGGACATAAAGAAGACCATGGCGCAGGATATAAGGGACATACAGAAGACCCTAGAAGAACATAAAGAAGACATTGCAAGAGTAAATAAAAAAATAGAAGATCTTATGGAAGTAAAAGAAACTGTTGGCCAAATTAAAAAGATTCTGGATACTCATAATACAAGATTAGAGGAAGCTGAACAACGACTCAGTGTCCTAGAAGTCCACAGAACAGAAAATGAAAGAACAAAAGAAAGAATGGAGAAAAAAAATGGAAAAAATCGAAATGGATCTCAGGGATAAGATAGATAAAATAAGACTCATTGGTGTCCCAGAAGGGGAAGAGACGGGTAAAGGTCTAGAAAGAGTATTCAAAGAAATTGTTGGGGAAAACTTCCCCAACCTTCTACACAATATAAATACACAAAGCATAAATGCCCAGCAAACTCCAGATAGAATAAATCCAAATAAACCCACTCCAAGACACATTCTGATCAGACTCTCAAATATTGAAGAGAAGGAGCAAGTTCTGAAAGCAGCAAGAGAAAAGCAATTCACCACATACAAAGGAAACAACATAAGACTAAGTTGTGACTACTCAGCAGCCACCGTGGAGGCAAGAAGGCAGTGGCATGACATATTTAAAATTCTGAGAGAGAAAAATTTCCAACCAAGAATACTTTATCCAGCAAAACTCTCCTTCAAATTTGAGGGACAGCTTAAATTTTTCACAGACAAACAAATGCTGAGAGAGTTTGCCAATAAAAGACCTGCCCTACTTCAGATACTAAAGGGAGCCTTACCGACAGAGAAACAAAGAAAGGAAAAAGAGTTATAGAGAATTTTAACAGACATATATAGAACCTTACATCCCAAATCATCAGGACACTCATTTTTCTCCAGTGATTCTGGATCTTTCTCCAGAATGGATCATACGCTGGGACATAAAACAAGCCTCAATAAATTAAAAAAAATTTTTTTTGAATATATTCAAGGCACATTCTCTGACCACAATGGAATACAAATAGAAGTCAATAATTTTTGAATTGTAACTCCACTATTTACTTCCTACATGATATAAAATACACAAACTCTAATGACAAATCAGTGGTTTTGAACTCAACATAAAATATGTAATTTTTGACAAGAACTATATAAAGGTGGGGGAATGGAGTAGTATAGGAACATAGTTTGTGTGTCCTATTGAAGTTAATTTGGTATCAAAGAAAAACAAGATTGTTATGGATTTAAGAGGTTAATTTTAAGCCCCACAGTAAACACAAAGAAATTATCAGAGAATATGACCATAGAGATGAAAAGTAGAGTATGGGTTAGGAGAAATGGGGGAAGGGGCAATGGGGAGTGAAGAAATGAGTGTAGGGTTGCTGTTTGAGGTGAAGGGAAATTTCTTGTAATGGATGGTGGGAAGGTGATAGCATTACAACATTCTAAATGTGATTAATCCCACTAATAGAATGCTAGGGAGGGGGTGGAATGGGAAGATTTAGGCTGTATATATGTTTCCACAATTGAGAAGGAAAAAAATAAATAAATAAATAAAACAGTCTAAATAGATGACAGTTGAATGCCAAGGATGACCCTGGATGGGATCTGAGGATGGAGGACAGGAGGCTCAAAGGGACACAGGAGAGACATAAGGAAAAAAAAAAGGTAATACAGAATGTAAGCTTTGTATCAATGTTGAATCTCTTGTACTTCTTAGCTGCATTTAATGGGATTGCAAAAAAGAATGTTCTTGTTCGTGGGAATTGTATATGTGAATTATAGTGTTTGTTCAAGGATGTGTGCAGCTAGCTCTCATATGTTAAGAAGACAGAGCAATAGATGATGGATGATAGGGAGGGAGGGAAAGAAATAGCAGTGTGACAGCATGTTAAAGTTGGTGGATTTGGGGTATTGGGAGGGGGGTCAGGGTATGCTAGAGTTCTGTGTATGGGGTTTGTATTGTTTTTGTAACTGTTCTTATAACTTTGAATTTATTTCAAAATAAAATTAAAAAAACATTTAATGCTTAAAGATTCTTTCCACTTAAACATGGATCAGAAATTACTGTAAGACACAGACAAAATTATGGTGTAGGGATAAAATAAGAATTAATTTACAAAAGGAAAAAAAGTAATTTTCAAACAATCTTTCCCCTAGAAAAGTGTCTTTTGCATGAAGTGAGGTCTGCCTGTAAAAGAGAAACTGAAGGCATCTCAAATGCACTTTCAGTTTGTCTATAGCAAGGCCAGGACCAACTCAGAAAGGAAATGCCTAAAATTATGCTTGGTGTCACCATGCATAAGGTTAAGGTAATAAACTGCCTTGGGCCCCTTTCAGGGCTGCGAAACAAACCAAGATTTTCTCCAGAGTTGTAAATTCAGAGAGTGATGTGGTAGATTTGAACATGGAGAAAGGGAACTGGGGCAAAGTTTTTTTAATGTTTGCCTTTGGGCAGGATTTTTTTTTTATTAGTTTACTCTTCAGGGTAAATGCAAAATGCTGAACTATTATTTTGGTTTAGGCTCCTACTGTGAAAAAGAAACCATAGCATATCAGAGAAAATTATTACCTAGAGATGAATGTTAAAAAAAAAAAAAGTTGTGACTGCTGGGTGGCAGAGAAGAGGGGGGCAGTCAAATAACTACTCTGGAGCAGGAAGGATTTGACAATGCAGCCCCTCCCAGTCCAACCTCCTTATTGGGACAATCTGTTAAGTAGATGGATGTGGGTTTAACATAGCTCCTTGTTGGTATTTTGAATTGCACACTGAAGTAAATATTAAACTCTTTAAGGGATCAAGTTATAGTATTCACTCCCAAAACAGAAGTGTGGTTACAGCAGGGAGGTGGGGTTTAATCATGATGGAAGGAGAAGTAAGTGAAGGTGCCATAAAAGAGAATTTCAGGCAGAAGAAATGAAAGTCAAATCTCAGAATCAAAGGAGCAGCAGACCGCCGGAACGGACTCGTTACGGCAGTTAATAAGTTTAATGTGTAGCAAACTAATATTAAATTTGGAGATAAAACCCACTTATGTAGGTTAAAAATCAGCTTAAGTGGGGCCAATACTTTTAATCATCTTCTAATTGAAAAAAGACACTATTAATGTAAGGGAACTTTATTCCCTCCCCACTCCCATTTTACTTGTTATGCCAGTTTACATGGAGGAAGGCATCTTCCTGTAGGTTCATACAGTCTTAAAAATCCATGCTGCAAGTTTTGAGATTTCTACTGTCCAAGCAAATGATACCAGATTACTGCTTAGTAAGAGTATACTCAGGAGGAAAAACTAAACAGCCCCCTGAGCGTCAGCCTCAGAACTCTTGAATTATGCTAAAAGGAAAATACCTAAATAAAGATTGCACAGTGGGCTGGCAAGGATGCACTGTGAGTTGTCTTGGGATGTTTCGGTAAATCTTGACCTGAAACCCAGTGGAAGGGGATGGTCTTGGTACTGAAGACCCTATGTTTTGTAGAAAATGAGCAACTTAAAGGAGCGAACTTTTAGGAAGGAGCAAATTTAGTATATTGATGTATAAGCAACTTCATCCTCTAGCTTTTCCCTTCCTAATTTACAGCCTTCTCTAACTGGTTTATATGAGTTTTCAAAAGATGTGATTAGCTTTACTTGCAGGAAACTTGCAGGGGGTTTCAGGGTAATGATGTGTCAGCTATAAACTCATTTAGCTTATCTGAAGGAAAATTTTTAGAGCAGGAAAAAGCCAGATTCAAAGGTGCTGACTTGTGAAACATAGTGGTAAGTGCATTTCCAGTAAAGGGATTCAAAATTCTAGTTTCCTAATCATGCAAAGGAAAGAAGGTGATGACAGCCAAAAGCAAAACAAAACATTTACTCATTCGTACCCTCCATGCCTGAGGTCCTTCTCTCTCAGCAAAATTAGGAAAGCAATTAATATGGTTTCACAAAGAGGTTAGAGGGATGAAGGGTAGCAGGAAGAGAAGGACGTCTTTGATGAGGAGCCACATAAGCACAGGACCCAGTGGAAGGAGAGCAGCAGGAGCCGGACTCTGAAGTCACTGCTGATTAAATAGTAATGGTGGAGTTTGTTTCATTTAATTAATTCAACCCCTTATTCATTGCAGATGCATAGGACGTCTATTAAAAGCTAGGCACTCAGGGGAACACAAAGTTGTTCCCGTCCTCACCAAGCAGATAACTTGGTATTCCACTTACTAGGGTTGGTAAACAAATTACCTTAAAACTTAGTGGCATAAGGATATGACTCCCAAGGATGAATCTGGACGCGACACCGTGGGATTGAAAACATCTTCTTGACCAAAAGGGGAATGCAAAATGAAACGAAATAAAGTTTCAGTGGCTGAGAGATTCCAAATGGAGTCAAGAGGTCACTCTGGTGGACATTCTTACGCACTATATAGATAACCCTTAATGCATTGGAATAGCTAGAAGTAAATACCCGAAACTATCAAACTACAACCCAGTAGCCTTGACTCTTGATGACTATGATTGTTTAGCAATGTAGCTTATAAGGGGTGACAGTGTGATTTTGAAAACCTGTGGATCACACTCCCTTTATCCAGTGTATGGATAGATGAGTAGGAAAATGGGGACAAAAACTAAATGAAAAACAGGGTGGGAGGTGGGGGATGATTTGGGTGTTCTTTTTTTACTCTTATTTTTTATTCTTATTTTTACTTTTTCTGGTATAAGGAAAATATTCAAAAAAATACATTGGGGTGATGAATACACAATTATATGATGGTACTGTGAACAGCTGATTGTACACTACAGATGATTGTATGATAAGTGAATATAGCTCAATAAAACTGAATTTTTAAAAAAAAAAAACACTAAGTAAATTCCACGCTAAGAAAAAAAAACTTAGTGGCATAAGAGAGCTAGTTCTTATACGTAAGGATTCTGTGAGTCAGGAATTCACTGAGGGCGCAGCAGAGATGACTTGTCTCTGCAGCCTGGTGTCTGAAGCTCAGCTGGAGGGCTCAAGGCTGGCAGCTGCACTCATCAGAAGCTTGGTGACTCCTGTGCCTGGTTATGACAGTGGGCAGAGCAGTCACATACCCTGCCCAGATTCAAGGTGGGGGAATATAGACCCCACATGTCAGTGGAGAGAATATCAGTCACGTTGAATGAAAACCATGTAGGATGAGAGGTGTGTGTGTATGTGTCTAGTCCCCAGGATAACTTGGATTTTTTAGTATGCAATATCTAAATCCTATAGCATTCATTCCTAAAATAATTATTAGCACCTGCTGGGGACAGTGTTGGGGTAGGCTCTAGAGATGTCAGAAGACAGCAAGAGAGGGTGGACACCTTCCTGGAATTCAGAGAAAAGCCACTTGGGAGCAGCTACTTCACCCCTGAAACTTAATTGGTTAGCAACCTCGTTTGTCTTGTTAGAGTTCCTCAGAAAACACTACTTTTTAGGGTTTGTTCCCAAGCAGAGATGATAACTCAAAGAATAGGTGCAATTTTCAAGACCACCTCCACTGGGACCTTTTCATTGTCATTTGAAAAGGTCTGCAGAGGTTATAAGAAGGACAAGAGGCCGGTAATTGTCTTCAGGCTTGCCAGCCTGTGGCTTGAGCACACTCTAGGATTTTCAACACTAGTATCTTTCTAGGTATGGGGCCAGCAGTAACAGACCTCCTTTTCCTCTTTATTTATAGTCTGCTACAGTGAAGCTGTCAAAACCAGTGGCTCTGTGGACCCAGCAGGATGTCTGCAAGTGGTTGAAGAAACATTGTCCAAATCAGTATCAAATCTACAGTGAGTCATTCAAACAGCATGACATAACTGGTAAAGTATGCAGTATCCAAAATATTTCACTCCCCTTCCCTCTCCCCATCCTTGGTGGCCTTTCCCACACCCTTACAATGAAACAGCATCTTCCTGCTGAAATTTTCTGGTATGGGTTTACTTTAAAAGCGTTGTAAGTTCCAGTCCATGTGAACCATGCTACTAAACAAGCATAAGTGGTTAGTAAAAATTAAAATATAAAATATAAAAGTGTGTGGGACAGGACTTGCCCTTGGGAAGACTGTTGCTGCAAAGGAGAGGCTAGGCCTCGCTATGATTGTGCCTAAGAGCCTCCTCCTGAACACCTCTTTGTTGCTCAGACACTGCCCTCTCTCTAGCTAAGCCAACTTGGCAGATGTAATCACTGCCCTCCCCGCTCCGTGGGATCACACACCCAGGGGAGTGAATCTCCCTGGTAACATGGAATATGATTCCAGGGGAGGAATTTAGACCTGGTATCGTGGGATGGAGAATATCTTCTTGACCAAAAGGGGGATGTGAAAGGAAATGAAATAAGCTACAGTGGCAGAGAGATTCCGAAAGGAACCAAGAGGTCACTCTGGTGGGCACTCTTACGCACAATATAGACAACCCTTTTTAGGTTCTAGTGAATTGGAGTAGCTAGCAGTAAGTACCTGAAACTATCAAACTACAACCCCAGAACCCATGAATCTTGAAGACGATTGTATAAAAATGTAGCTTATGAGGGGTGACAATGTGATTGGGAAAGCCATAAGGACCACACTCCCCTTTGTCTAGTTTATGGATGGATAATAGAAAAATGGGGGAAGGAAAAAAACAAACAAACAAACAAAGGCACCCAGTGTTCTTTTTTACTTTAATTGCTCTTTTTCACTTTAATTATTATTCTTGTTATTTTTGTGTGTATGGTAATGAAGGTGTCAGGGATTGATTTTGGTGATGAATGCACAACTATGTAATGGTACTGTGAACAATCGAATGTACGATTTGTTTTGTATGACTGCATGGTATATGAATATATCTCAATAAAATGAATTTTTAAAAAAAGTGTGTGGGAATTGGGTTAAGGGTTTGAGGAATCCAAGAGAAAAATAAAAATGTACAATCCTACCAAAAAGAGAGGAATTCTTTCAAATTAGCTTGGTTATAGGATCAGTAAAGTGGATCTTCTAAGTAGGAAAGGTTACTAAATAGGAAAAATCAAGTGAAATAGCTTCTATGTCTCAATATCTAAAGTGATATCTAGTAATACTAACTCCTTGTCCTTGAAATGAATATCTTCATGGCACAAATTAATACCCCATTGAGATCAAGGGTACTTGACTATTTTATTATGGAGGTCAGGAAGCACTTGGAAACATGAAATGACAACAGTATAATGAACTGAAGAGGTCCTCTGGGTAACATCTCTCATTAGGCTCGGGGGGATGGTTGGATATAAAGGGAATATGCCCACTGGGAGCAGCCCAGCAGAGTGAGGGGTCTTTCCCAGACCTCACCACCTGCCCTCCCACCCCTAGAGTCTTAACAGCACTCTGTCTCCCTCTCCTTGGCAGTCATTGCAGTGAAAGGTGGGACTGAGGCACATGCCCTGTGCACCAGAACTCTGTGGTTTCGGGGGGGAAAAATGAGTTGAAAAGCCCTGATCCTAGTCCTAAGCCTTCCTTTTTTTGAGAAAAAACAGACTCTACGGAGGAAAGCGACTTGACATTGAGATGCTCAGCTCTAGATGCCAAAATTCTTTCCGAACTCATTGATTCCATCACAAGATATCTTAGCCTCTCACATTGTTCTCTTCATTCCTATTACTTTGGAAAGGGACGTGTTAAGCAACATGTATTTATTTCTGTGGTTCAATCTCTACTTTGTAGCTGTGAGATCTGGGGCAAATCACTTTACCTCCCTAGATCAGGACTTGATTGGTGGTTCTCAGGTGGTGTTCCACAGAGCCCTGGAATGCACCAGGGCCTGCCAAAGGGGTAAGGGGAGTGCTTTGGTGGAGGTGAGATGCGTCAACCAAAGCAGCTCACTTTAGGTGTCAGTTTTGTATATTCGAATCAAACAGAAAACTCGTTTTGGAAAAAGGGTTCTAGCACTAAATAATGGCTAAAGAAACCTAAGCTTGATTATCACAGATTCCAGCTGCCTAAGCTTATGATGTCTAAATATGTAAGGAACCCACCCACTGTATCTCAAGCTGAGTTAACCAACAAGAGAGTGAAAACTTCCTAACTTAAGTATAAAAAGGTCCCTTATGCACTTCTTCACTCTCGCAGCTAGACATAAGTTCCCTTTGGGATGAAATTCCTGAAATCTTGAAGGCAGTATAGGAGCTTAGCTTAGATTCTAAGTGTCTACATTTCATTCCTTAGTCCCTCCCTTAAAAATGTAAGAAAGCCCATATGGGGGCATGTATTCCACGCCAAAAAAGTGATCCATCAGTTAGGAACTATTTCCCTGATTACTGTAACTATAATGGATATTAAATGTTTTTTTAAATGGCTGTGCCACAGTAATGGCAGAGCCTTTTGCATGGTCTTATTTGAAATGAGTTATCCTTTATTAGGGATGAGAAGTATCAGGTACCCTTGAGAGTACAGTAAGTGTTTTGAAGGTTTGAAGATGATGAGCATTCCACCCCTCAGAAATGAGGATCTCATGCTTCAGTGCTTATGAGATAAATGGTGCCACTCTCAAGGTTTTATGCTAAGAAACATGAGGAAAGGGGGTGTGGGAATGAGGCATATGTTTCAGACAGCTGTCCTGTTACTTTTGCTGGCACACACTTCTGCCACTGGTAATTCTCATCCTTCTTGGAATCTTGGGCAAGGTACTTAAGCTGGTCTAGTTGTTTTACCTCACTTACTTGTTTCCAACATAGAGTAGTAGTTCCTGTCTCTGAGGGTTGTCATCGAGATTAAATGAAATATTATGTTAACGACTAAGTGCAATTATTTATTATCACCTTCTCCATGCCATCATTGCACTATTATATCAGGATTCATCTGGAAAAGTCTAAACATGTACTGTTAATTCATTCTAAGGGTAGCCTATTTTCAAGCAAAAAAAAAAAAAGAAAAGAAAGCAGGGCATTATTTGGGGACTTTGGGAACAGAGAGAATGATTTAAAATTAACAGTTGGTGCACATCTTTTTGACATTCACCTATTAAAGGCCTCAGAGGACCACTCTCATACCCTGTTTTCTTACCCCTGCCTCTCTAAGGGTGGATGTAAAGTACCTAAAGGATCACAAAGGCCAAGTAGCCAGAAAATAGTTTCCAATTTTAGGCATCCTGCAGTTAACTTCTCAATGCTGGAGGCTGCTAGAATCCCAGTACTATTGGAGACTGTGATAAAAATAGGGCAAAGGGAATTGTAAAAACCAGGCAAGTGATGACAGAGCAAACCTCAATAGCCTATGCAGACAATAGGATGATTTAGAGAGGACAGCGCAGTGGTTACCAGTGTCAGGTCCAAGCCCAGAGCTGCTCCTTAGCTGTGTGATTTTGTGAAGTTCACTCAGTGTACTCATACTTCTTCTCCTGAAATAAGGAGATGATTGTAGTACCTACCTTGCAGTGTTTCTATGAAGGTAGGTCCTGGGTATAGTGAGCATTTAATGAAGGCTACCAGATGCTGTTTCCCTAAGTGCCATTTTGATTTCTCTAAAAACAAAACAACACACATAAACAGTGTTGAATTAATCTATCTTGGTTAGATTATCTGAAAATTGGGAAAGGAGCACATATTTTAAAAAGAGAGAGAATTTTAAAAAGCCTGGGCTTTGTAAATACCTTGTGCTAATTTGCAAGGCTGCAGTAAAGATCATTCATGTACCTTTTAGGCTTAGATTCTCCTGTGTGCTGCTGTTCATTTCTTTTTCTTATGGCAAGGTTCTCCAATATTCTGCTTATCAAGGAAGCATGTTATATCAATGTAACACATAAACACCCCTTGATTTAAAGGAGATGGACAGTGATGATAAATAAAAAGGATGTATATTAAATGGAAAGAAGTTAAAAAAAAGAGGGGGGGTTTCAAATCACAAGGCTCCATCAATTCCTTCCCTGTCACCCTCCATCCCCAGCCTTTGATCATAATGTCACACACATTAACATCTCTGAGCTTCAGTTTCTCATCACTAAATGAGAATAATGCTTATCTTCAATGATTCTTGGGAAGATAAACAGGATGATATATGGATGTTTATTCATTTAGCAAGTGTTTATGGAGCATGCACCACGAACCAGGTCTTAGGAATAAAGCAGCAAACAAAAGAGTCAGTGGTCTGAGTGGGGAAAAATTTTTTCTTCTGTAGGAAACTATACGTTGTCTTTAGCACACCTTCCCAGATTATCTGATTCTGATTTCAGGGAAGCTATTCTACAACTCTGTATTTAACTGATAGCAATACCAAAATAATTCTTGTTTATAGACATGCAAATTCTGTCCCACAGAGGTTCATTTGACTAAAAGGGGAGTTTTGTCTCCAATTTATACATCCATTTCATCTTCCTGACCTAAATATGTATCTGCCTTTTGGATTCTCCTTTGAACAGGTTATGACATCTTATCAGTTACCTCCTTAATGAGTTAAATCCTTAAACATGAGTTTATTTTTGTATCTGTTTGAGTCATGGTTTTAACTATTTCTTTGAAAATTATCTTTTAACATCATATTTAAAATTTTTATATTTTAGCAAATAATTCCATTATACTAACATTTTCCTGATGCCTTCTTTGAAGGACGTCAACTTCTAAACATTTTCCCCACAGTTTCTTAAAAGTCTAAGACAACTTCAGATAGGTTCTAACTCACCAACATTCAAAGCTTTTTGAAAATTTCTGATTAGGATTTCTGACAATTTCACTGTGTCCAAAAGGCACACCTGCTATTTGGTGGCAGATGTGTTTAATCAGAAGAGAAGCTACTAATGTTAATTCTCTGCAGAAATGGCCTTAAAAAGGAATAGGCTGGTTAGCACACCTGAGATCATCAGATTAGGCGTCAAGAAGAAAATACTGCCTATTTTTCTGTGCTTGTAAGAATCCTTCCCTCACTTTCTTAGGCCTGGCTTTGAATGCTGATGAGGAGACTGTACTGGGGCCAGGTGCAAGCTTATAGGCAACTTCCAGATTCTCTTTTATGCACAGTTAAGAATCTGTTCAGGTTTGAAGAGATTTTGGCTCCTAGCTGTGCCTGGTGTTTTTCCTGTTGTGGTTACTAAAGTCGCCTCTCCACGTTAGGCTTCAAATCCTCCATCTGTGAAGGGCCCTTTCCTTTGCCAACTTTAAAGACTTGTTTTCATGGGTGAAGCACTCAGAGCTCCCCAGAATATAAAACATATTTTCAAAAAGCTATTTTGGGTGTATAAAAGGTTTTCATGGCGTCTCCTTTGTGTAACAGCCACAGGAATCCTCCAGCTGACTGTACTAATAAAGAGTTATCAGACGCATAACCTCTGCAAGCGGTCAGTATTGATGTGTTGTATTTCTAAACAGTCTCCTACAAAACAGATGAATATTCCTGGTCCTTTTTGTGCTTCAGTCACTGCCCATTTATACCTCTTCTCCCTTTTAAAAGTATTCTACTGAGATGTAGCATCCTGAAATTTGCTTATGCTATTGGATAAAGGGAAACTGCTTTGTCTTTTTCAGACCCTTGGACTGTCGCTGTGTGTATTTGTTTATGCTGTTCCCTTCTGGCTGTTTCTCTGGGAAGTTCCACCCCCTTTCCCTTCTGCTGAATTCTTCCCGAGTCTTTTATTATGGTTAGAGTCCCCTGTAGAGCCCAATGGGGTGTGTAGTTAACAAACGTCAAAAGAAATGGAATAATTACTTTATGTGATGTACCTATGAGAATACTACTTAGTAGACTCCAGTATAGCCAAATAAAGTGTGGGCGTATTTAACTACCATAGTGCCACATCTGCACATGCTCTTGTCTTTATTGCTTTTCTTGCTGGGTATTATGTTCTGCTTGTCTTTATCTTTGTTTTTTCTTACATATCTCTTTCATGTGAACTGTTCTGTACTCTTTATTGAAATTTGAGTGTCGTTTTATATTTACGTAGTAAAGTTCCTGATCTCATTAGGGTTTGAGTTGTTCCCCATCAGTTAATTTTCCAATTACAACGTTTATTTATGTGCAGAACAGGAAATGGAAACCATCGTCTCAGAACCAATGATGCTCTGCTTCTCTCTCTCATAATTAGCACAGTGGTACTCATCAGATGCTCACCAATTCACTAAATATACACCAACAGTAATGACAATAGCTAATATTTATGGTGCACTTACAGTGTGCCAGGCACCATTTTGTGCAGGCTGTGAGGTAGGACTTAAAGTTCATTAATTCTTTATGGCTCTCCAGTTGTTCCAATACCATTTGTTGAAAATATCACCCTTTCTTGCACTGAATTGCTTTGGTACACTTGTTGAAAATTATCTGACTATATATATATATATATATATATATATATATATATATATGGGCCTATTTCTGGGCTTTCTATTCTGTACTATTGATCTAAAGGTCTATCATTAATTCAGTACCATATTATCTGAGTTTTATAATTTTATGGAATATCAGGAAATTAAGAAGGTAAGTCCTCCAAATTTGTTCTCTCCAAATTGTTCTTATTCTAGTTTCTTCACGTTTCCATGTAGTTTTAGAATCAACTTTTCAATTTCTATTAAAGTCTGCTAAGATTTTCATTGAGATTTTGATCTGATTGGGAGAATAGACATGATTTTTACACTGAGTCTTCTAATTCACAAACATGGTATATCTCACCATTTACATAAATTTTTATCTCAGCAATATTTTGTAGTTTTCTTTGTAGAGGTCTTGCATGTCTTTAATTTATTCCTAATTTTTTTTTCTTGATAATATTGTCAATGGAATTTTTTTAAATTTCATTTTCCAATATTTGGTTGCTAGTATATAGAGACAATTGACTTTTGTGTATTAATACTTTATTTTCTGGCCTTACTAAATTAAACTATTAGTCTTTCATTCATTTTGAAATGTTCTTGGCAATTATTACTTGAATTGTTTTTATTCTTTCTCTCTTCTTCTAGTATTCCAATTATGCATATTTTATAACTCTGGATAGCGACCCACTATTCTTAGATGTTCTACTTTGTTCTTTTAAATTTTTTTCTTTGCATTTTAGTTTGGGTAGTTTCTATTGACCTGATCTTCAAGTTCACAGATTCTTTCCTCGGCTATGTTGAGCCTACTGATTCATTGAGGCATTCTTCATTTCTTTTACAGTGTTTTTTATTTCTAGCATTTACTTTGATTATTTCTTAGCATTTCCATGTCTGCTTACATTACTCATATGTTCTTACATGTTGCCTACTTTTTTCCATTAGAGCCATTAGCATATTAATTATAGTTATTTTCAGTTCCTTGACTGATAATTCTAATATCTGTGTCATGTCTAAGTCTGGCTCTGATGATTGCTTTGTCTCTGCAGACTATGTTAATGTTTTTGTTTTGTTTCGCCTCTGAACATTTTTGTAATTTTTTGTTGAAAGCTGGACATTTGTATACGGTAATAGGAATTGAGGTAAATAGTGTGAGGATTTAAGTTACTCTTGCTATGAGCTGGATTATGTTTAATGTCTGTTGTAGCTATAGGCACCTAAGAGGATTCAAATTCCTCTTGTAGGTTCATTTTTTCCTCCTGTCCTGGATTTGAGGCTTCCCTTTGTACCATTCCTCACAGAGATAGTGTCTTACAGCTCTCAGCTGTAATTCACTGCCCTCATTGCTGGAGGCTTGTTAGTGTAGTGTTATGTTATGAGAAAGGAGCATTGCCTCATTTTCTAAGTCTGAGTCTTTTAATAGGTCTATATCTCTGGAGTGTTGCCTTTTGCTTCTGCCCCTTTCCCCGGCTAGAACATTCCCAGACTATATTGTCAAAGTCTGGTTGACTATGACATTTATTTATTTATGCATTTATTCATTCATTAACTCATTCCTTAGATTAGACAGGAGGGCTAGATTGGGCTGGTAGGGCCAGAATTCCTCTCCCCCAGCTGGGACAGGTTTTCAGAATTGTCCCTTGGCAAAGTCCTTCTCCTTGACCTCCAGATTAGAATCTGGGAGGGTTTTGTGATGGTTTTTCTTCCCTTTTCTCCTGGGATATCCAATGAAGAATGAAGAAAATGATTGGGGAACTGCACCGTGGATCCACTGAGACTTGGTAGTAACAATTTTTAGTCCCAGAGCTGAAATGATTTGTGCGAGGTCAATAACTACTTGGATTACTGCAAAATGTTAGAAGGTAGGTCATTTCTGTGACAGAACAGGTGACTCCTTCTTATAAAAAGTCCAGCTCATTGCCTCACTTAGGCAGATGTACTCAGTGTGGGAGCCTGAAATGGGCAAGACAGCCTTTTAGCAAGCATGTGTTTTGACTCCTAATTCAAGGAGAATATTGAAGGTTTCACAGCAATGGACTCAGTCTTATACTTCCTCACTTTCTACCAGATCCAATTTTTTCTTCTTTTCCCACTCTCTATTCCACCTCTCTAGTTCCCTGAGAGAATGTCACATGGGATTAAATCAGTTATGACCAAAGGTCTAAATCCTCTGCTTACTTTAAATGCAGAGTTTTTAATTCTGTTGGAGAAGTTAAGTGTATTAAGCCTGATCTGTTTTGATATATCCATATTTTCTCTTTACCTCCTGTTTCCATTTTATTCCTTTTTTACTGACAACTTTGTTAATTACTCTTTTTTTTTTTTTTTTCCAATATGTTTTGGGAAAAGTACCGAAGTCAGATCACAAAATTGGAGATCCCCACCTCTTGGTTTTGCTCCCATTCACTGTTTTAAAATTAATATAACATATGCTCCCTTCCTGTCAAGTCAAATTTCCCATCCTTATGGAGCCCCAGTTTGCATGGGCAGAGACTGGATAAACAGGTTTTATTGGAGGATTGGAAACTATGCTCTTCTAGAGGCAATCAGCTAAGTGAACCAATCCCTCTCTTCCTTCAGATGACATCATTTGTGGTGATGATCATGATACGATGTTATTAACAGAGGAAACTGAAGCCAACATGCATGGGATTATGTTTAAGATCCTGTGGCATTTTTTATGAAATACAACTGTCCCTGAAGGGTCTTAGCCAAGATCATTTTAGGAGATAATGTATTCTGTCTCCCATGTTCCCCATTGAGATTCTAATTAGATATATTTTTCAATTCCCATGTTAACTTTACGGTAGTGTTACCAATAAATGTTTAGGATACTTTTGGCAAGCTTCATGTCTTTGTTAGTTGTGAAAGATTAGAAAAAGCATGGGCTCTGGAGACATGCAATGGAGTCTAGCTCCACTGATTACTACCAGTGTGTAGCCTTGGCCAAGTCTGCTTAACCTCTCTGGGCCTGTTTCCCTCTCTCTAGGATATAATAATAGTATGTGTACATTATGAAGTTAATACTAATAAGTATCACTATTTTGGGTATATAGTTGTATGGATTCCTTACAAAGATCTGTGATTTGTGTGAAGCAAAAGAGAATATAGAAAGTACTTTGAAAATGGTGAAGAACTATATAAATGTGTGTATATGTATGTATAGTTAATTTTTGTTTTCATCATTTAAGGGTATCTTATTCTCTGATTAGGGCCTGAAACCTACCAGTCTGCTTCAGTTTTCCTCAGTGCACCAAAATTTTGCCTTACCCAATTAAATTTTTTACTTGTAATGATTTTTGTAAATATCAACCCATCTCACTAACATATGCTTAGCGTAGAATAGCCCTAAGATGATATTCTAGTAACTAGGTTATAAAGAAGTCAAAAGATGTGATTCTTGTCCCTAAGGAAATTGTCATCATGTTGGGGAAGCCATATACTTTTAAAAAATATTTGAGAGCTTACATGCCAGGCCAATATTATTTCATTTTATCTTCATTCTAACCCTATAGGGTAGGCAATATTCTTCCCATTTTACAAATGAGGAAACTGAGGATCAGAGAACTTAGCTTATGTCATACAAGCCCACAAGTGGCAAAGTGAGGATTTTAGCCCAGGGTTATCTGAATCCAAAGCCTATGTTTTCTGACCTCTACCTATGAAAGATGGCATCTTATAAGTGCATGTGAGTGATACAGAAAGGAAGCTTGGGGGTAGGTGCTGACAGACATGAGAAGGAGCTCATATCGGTGAGCCTGGTTGATTGGGAAGTATGCTTAAGAGAGGCTGAATTTGTCCTAGCTAAAATTTTGTAGGATAAAGCCCCTAAAGTGGAAATTCTGTGTATCAGGTAGTGTGTATGTATTTTGTGTAGCCCTCAGAAGTTAAAAAGATACAACTCCTGATGGTTGCAGCCCCTGCCGCTTCACACACTTGTGTTACCTGCCTGCATCCTAAAGGCATTCAGGTTTCTGAACCCTGAGGAGGGAACAGCGAAGGAGGTAGAGTTAGCTTGGTTGGAAGGATAGATTAAAAGCGACATTCGAGAAGGCTTTGAGTGCCAGACTAAGGAAATTTGATTTTCCTCCTTTTGAATGTTGAATGTAACTAGCAGTGAAGTGACAAGCTCAAAGCTCTATTGGAAAAAGATCAAATAATGTTTGCTGATGGAAGACATAACACATGTATGAGTTGTTGGCCCATGTGGATCCCGAAGCTTTTGCATAGTTCTTTAACTTATCTCTAGGTTGTTCCCCTTCCCAATTTCCAAAGGTAGTCTCATACCTACACCCTTTCCACAAAGCTCCCATCCATCTCTCCGAGAGTCAAGACCAATGCAATGAATTTCCTTAACATCCCTCCCTGCAATATTATCTGTATTTTTATCCCTTCTTTACTTGTTCCCTTTATGTCTCTGAGAAGGGATGTACCTAACAGTACCTAACAGTGCTCTGGTCCCAGCCTACCTGTGCTTTCCTCTACTATGGAGTTCCTTTCTTCTGGGTCTTCAGACTTTCTGCCTCAATTTTTGGACCTCAGTATGAAAACATGCTGAATCCTGTATACATCTGCTCCTCTCTGTTGTTGCTGAAGTCCTTCCGGTCTAGGTTTTCATAGCCTCTCAGCTGAACCACAGCCACCTCCACCTACTATCCTCCCTCACGGCTCTCTAGGAAAGCATCCATTCTTTTGTCTTTTTAAACCAGCTTTGACTAGGTCACTTCCTACTTATAAAGACTTATGCCTACTGAATGAAGTCAGATTCCCAAGTTTGGCACATGAGGCCTTTTATAAGCATTCCTCAGCTTCATTTGTAGCTATTTCTCCTTATATATCCTATCTAAAACTGCAGCAGACGACTTTCATTCTTGCCTGGGTCTACATAGTGAAATTTTAGTCATTTTTAAGGCCCAACTCAAATCATCACCTCCTGCCTCCCTTCCCTTGACTCTTCCAAGCATAATTATTTTTTCCATTTTGTACTTTCTTTACATTTCATGCCATGAATGAATGGCAGCCATTATTGTTAATATTTTAACACTTACCACGTTATGTTAGAATTATTTGGTTACATGTTTATCTCCCTTCCAGCAGTACAGAAACTCCTGTAGGGGAGAAATAGTTTCTGACTTATCGTGCCATCTCTCGTTGTTTAGCCCAGTGCCTGGCATAAAATATGCATTTAATAAATGCTGATGAGATTAAATTGAGTTTGTTCTTCCTTTGATAGCCTTAGCTCTGAACTTAAAGCCATTCTTCATTTCTGTTGATAAAATACTTTGATTAGAACTTCAGTTTCCTGGTTTGCCTCCTTTTCATGATGTTTATCCAATACTTTCCTATCTGCAGTTTCTTATAATTACATTCCATAGATGTTTAAATCTGTCTTCCCATCTTATTCTTGGAAAAGCCACATTTTACTTTCTTAAAGGACTCCTGTTTTGGTCTTATACTAAGCCTCAAACTGCCTTCTTTTAAGTGTGCTTGAATGACACTCTCCAAATCTTTCAGTGTCCTGAGTTCCATATTCCCTTAGGGCAGATCTCCCAGGGGCGGGGTTTAGCAGACTGAGTTTAGATCTCTCCCCAGAGCCCAGAGACTAAGGGTCACAGTGTTGTAGAAGCCCTCAGGCCCGCTGACATTCAAGAGACAGGGATTATTTTACAGTGTGGGAATGATGATCCTTTATCTGAAAAGCTTCTGTTTAAGGCAGCAGGGCAGGAACCCAAAATTTGACCTACCACTGGTACATTCGTGCTCATTTGCCTGTGTTTCACGAGTAACCAAGCACTGAATGAATATAGCACTATTGTTTCAGACATCTAAATATCTGGATTTGGCTAAGACTGTGCTAGATTTTGATTTCCAGCCCTTCAGGACAATATAGCTAACTCAGTACTACCTTAAGGACCTCGATACTCTCTCAGATGACAATTTAAACAGGAGAAATGAGAATACCAAGTGACTGAAGTACAGTTATGTTATGAATCATAAAAAGTGGCAAATGTTGAACAATTTTTGACCTGCAAAAATGGCAATCTCGTTAGATTTAAGTTAATAGTGTATCTTCTTTAAAGGAAGTAAACGGTAATAAACAGAAGAATAACAACATTTGTTGAGGGCTTACTAGGTGCCACGCACAATGCTTAGCACTTTTCATGCATTAAACTCATTTTAATTCTCATAACCACTCTAAGATGTTATCCCTTTCTTTCTAATGAGAAAACTGAGATGCAGAGGCGATAATGTCCCCAAGCTCACACAGCTGTTAAGGAGTAATGGATAATCCAAGATTGCAGGAAAGATTCTTCTAACCTAGGGATTGGCAATTTTTTTCTGGAAATGGACAGAGAGTAAATTCTTTTGACTTTGCAGGTCGTATGGTCTTTGTCGCAGCTATGAAACTCAACCTTTATGGTATGTATGTGAGTGAGATGGCAGGGTTTCAATAAAATCTTATTTATAAAATCAGATGGCAGGCCAGATTTGGCCCACAGTCCATGGTTTGCCAGCCCCTTTTCTCACTTCTTCCTCTCATTGCCCAAAACTGTTTTCTCAGTGATGATTATGCAAGAAATTTTAAAACCATAGTTTTCCATACATATATATTTTTTTCCTTTTTGTGTATTCAAGGTAGAAAACTAGAAAATATTCATACATAAAAAAGAAAAAACTGTAACATTCCCCTGTAATTCCTACATCTAGCAGTAATCACTGGCCCAAACATTTTGATATGCATTCTTTCAGATTTTTTCTATGCACATGTTTATTTATAAGAATAGTATCATACCTTAAGAGAGCTTAGAGCTATTTTTTACACTTGAAGATGTGTTGTGAATGCATTTAACATGTCAATTACTGAATGCAAAATATTTTATTTGGCTGTTTATAGTTATTCTCTGCATGTTTTTATATATTTCCTCTTTCCAGATAAATGGTATAGTCTGTTCCCATTCATATTCTGCACACCCCTTCCCTTTCTATTCCCATTTCCTGTATTCTTAGGTTGTATACAGTATTTTTCTGCCACATACATACACACACGTATACACGTGCAAAACATAGCACTACAAGCCCCTTTATCTCCATGTCAATAACCCTCAGTTGTGAGTCTTAATATTGTTTCTGTAGCACTTGTATCTTTGGCATTGATAGGATTCTTTACCTTCACTCCCATTGTGGCCATCCACAGCTGACAAACCAGCCCCTGCAGAAAGCAATCACCAGAAAAACCATACATCTCCTATCCCTGTCATTGTCCTCTGCAGCTTTTCTTAAATTCATTAAAATTTCAGTGTCTTTCTCTAGTGGTTGGTTCCCAGTAGGTAACATAAGACAGGAAGACATTAGAATTCCTTCCAAGGGAGAACATACTGTGAGCAGTTTCAAAGAGTTGCAGGTTGCCACCATGTCCTTCTTTATAAATCTTTAAGAGGATGGTGAGGTGTATGTAGAGGGCGGAAAGACAGGACTGCTGTTGTCATTTCAGAAGAATCTTAACTCCAAATCTGCCGTTTGGTAATAAATCCACAGTGATGATCAGTTGAGCATGTAGAAGAAGAAGGGCAAGATATACCTACCTCTGCAAAATGTGCTCCCACTACATTAAAGTCAAAGACTAGCTTATTTCCCAACAAATGTAGACTACACAGTAAGGGATGAAATTACAGCTGAGTATATGCAGGAAGTGCCACTGTGGAATATAAAAGGGAGTCCACTGTGTTGCTCCACACGATTTCCTGAAAGTGTCCACTTAAGTGTTCTGAGGCTGTCCCAGAATCTTATGGTTGATGTTACTGGTAAGGAATTTCCCACTGACATTTGTATCACATTTGAAATTTATAAAGTGTTGTTTTACCTACTTTACTAATCTCAGAACCCTGTTGTTATAATATTAGTGTGAATCTCTTTTCGGGTGGGGAATCTAAAGCTCAGGGTTAAGAAAGTTGACCCAGACCACATATCCAGTAGGTGGCAGTACTCGGCTCTTCTGATAGCTAATACATTTTTTGCTCCAAGGAAAGCTTTGCCTTCCTTACTCTCATCATTTTGCCCTTGTTAATCGAAGATGGCACAGTCATATTTGACTATTTACAGAACATTCTATGCTATTAACATGTAAACTATAGAAGATTTTTGATACCAAGGAAACAATTGCCTTAGGAGATTCAGAACTCTAAAATGATGTCTATATCCCAGGCATATTTAATACTAAAGCTATTATTCACCAAGAAAAATTGCTGCCTTTAATTAGAAATGGAAGGGAAAGGAAAATTATACTGAAACCCTTTTTTGAGATTAACAACAAAATGTCATGGACAGATGTATTACAAACAATGGAGAAACATGTGTTTCACTGATGCTTTTCTTTGGTCATATATTAGATGCCATAGTGGTAAAAAGACTGTCTCCTGTTTGGAAAACTATTCTTATCATTTCTTCCACTTTATATTGAAGAAACTGGCTGGCTTTCTTTTTTGAAGTTTTTGCAGTCTGCCTTCCCCTCTCTAGCTGCACACATTCTCTTTTCCTTCTCTGGCTGCACACATTTGAGCATTTGGATTTTCTTAGTAGATTTTAAAAGAAAGACTTAGATATAAATTGAATCTACAAACAAGTCTACTCTGCTTCTTGCAAGCGGTATCAATAGAAACAATTGTTGCATGCACCACTGTTCAGGCCAGAAAAGAAGGTAATCAATAGAGCAGTCCCTAGCCTTGAAACTTCATAGTTGAAAAATGTTACAAACTAATACACCCTCATTTATTTGGGGCCTACTATCTCAGAATTCACACACACACACAAAATGGCCTAGCACTTAGAAATGACACCCACTAGGCACTCAGGAAGTATGGGTTCAATTAATGGTGGGTTAGGGAGAAATGGAGATAAAAGAAAGGAAAGAAAAAAGAGAACTGCAGGAAGACTGGGTCTGTGCTAGCCAGCTAAACGTGGACAGGTCCTTCATCTGAAATAGGGCTCACCTTTCTCATCTGCAAAAGATGGAGTTGCAATAGAAAACCTCTCAAGTATGTTTTAACAGTACAATTCTAAATTGGGCATCTGGCAGTTGAACATTAAAGAAATCTCTGTTAATAACAGGTTATTATGCAAGATGGCATGGTAATTGCACTGCTTACTAATTATCTAATTTTGTTTCAGTGCCCATTTATATCTTAATGTTTGAAAATAATATTCTTTTCTTTTGCAAATATTTTGTGGTTGAAACTTCAATTTTTAGGGGATCTTCTTTTTTCTAATAATTTGTTTACTTACTGAATATTTTATCATTATCTATATTGAAGTTTCATTATTTACTGATTAACTAGATAATGTGTAATTTATTATAAATTGCTAATTTACAAATCATTCATTACCTGCTAATTGTTCAATTACCTTTAACTTAGTGCTCATTAATTTACTCAGTGAACATTTGCTGAGCAGTTACTAGATGGTGGGTATTATTAGAATAGAGGGACAAAAGAAGACAAAGGAAGATCTGGCTCTTCCTTTAAAGTTCACTGTCTATGGCTTCTGGGAAACTGGATCTTTTTTGGTGCAAACGTGTATTCACAACATTCCTTCATTAATCCAATTCTACTTAGCTCCCTTTAAAAGACACCCCCCCCCCCCCGCCAAGAAAAAAATGATACTTGGAAACTTTAATCTGCATTTTTTCCAAGTTTGGTCGGATAAGAAAACCTTTTGATAATCTTGGAACACTTTGACAAATTGGAAAACAAAAAGTTAATTGAATCATCAGAATCAGATTTGTGCATTATCTAATCACAAATAACATGCATATATTACTCTGCAAATACTTGTAAATATTAAGCATCTGAGAGGTGAGAGAAGAGAGATGGATAGAGATACTAAGGGGAAAGCAAGCTTGGAAGGGTTAAATGGGGTTTAAGGATTATCTTGTGATTCCATTATGTTGGTTATTATGGGTAATACAGTTCAGGCTCATCAAGCCCAGTTAAATGAAATTATACACTCCTAGATGGCTCAATTTTCACATAGGCCAGTTCCTTCTATTTGGAATTTTGGCAGCTGCAACACTTAGTTCAACAAGCTAGACGTTATTTTAGATGAAATGATGTATTTGCTGTTTGATTCTGCCCAAGTTTGAAGATTCCTTGATTCCAACTGACTTCCTAGGGCATATTAGAGATATACTAAGTAAAAGTTTTTTGTCACTAGTCATCCTTTGACAGAATTTGAGTAATTTGTCCTGAAAAAAAAAAATTGTTGATGCCTTTTGGCCTAAATTCTTTCCTTGATCTGATTAGCTTCCTATCATAATTTTGTTTAATAATAACAATGGTTAGTATTACTATAATTATGAAATCACATTACACATTTTCTGTTTTCCCCCTACATCCAGTGTCTAATGCCATCTGTTCCAGTTTGCAAATGCTGCCATTATGCAAAATACCAGAAACAGATTGGCTTTTTATAAAGGGGATTTATTCAGTTACAGATTTAAAGGTCTAAGGCCATACAAGTGTCCAAACTAAAGCATCAACAGGAGGATACCTTCACTGAAGAACGGCCAGTGGCGTATGGAACACCTCCGTCAGCTGGAAGGCATGTGGCTGGCATCTGCTGTTCCTTTGCTCCCGGGTTACATTTCAAAATGGCCTTCTCCAAAATATCTCTGGGTTTCTCTTAGCTTAGCATCTCCAAATGTCCTTCTGTCTGCATCTCCAAGTGTCTCCAAGCATCATGGTCAGCTCCTAGCATCTCTCAAAAGTCTCTCTTAGCTGCTCTGAGCTCCTTCTGTCTGTGAGCTCTCTTATAAGATTCCAGTGATTTAATTAACATTCACCCTGAATTGGTGAGGTTCACATCTCCATGGAAATAATTTAGTCAAACGTTTCCACCCTAATCAAGACCAATACATCTGCACCCAAAAGATTGCATTAAAGAACGTGGCTTTTTCTGGGGGCATATTATATCCAAACTGGCACACCATCCTGCTGTGGTTTAGATTTATAATTCATTTTGAAAACTGTCTCCTTGATTCCACTTCAATACAAACTCTTGAACTGTTATTGGAACCAAGCTTCCCTAATCTGATGGAAAGAAAACCCTCTTCTCCTTTTATAATACTGCACGTTGAGGTCTGTTCTTCATTGTGCTGAGAGAAATGTTCCCTAAAACTTTAAAGGAAAAGGGGAGACGCCCTGCTGGATAAATGAGAACATTGAGGCAACTTTAGAGGAGATTAAGTTGAGTCACAGAGGCTTTAGGCACTATTAGTCTCATGAAGCCTCTCGAGTTCTCTCACAAAACGGGCAGATCCTGACGTGTGAGCTGCTGTCTCTGCGTGTGGAATGTGCCCTGGAGGTTTGCTTACTTGACTCATGTGGGCAGATGGGGTAGCTCACTCTTAAAACATGCTGGGAAAAGGAGCCGGTTTATCTTAAAGGAGAATGGTGACCAAGGACCATAGACTGGAAGGAAATTAACCTCATTCTTTCAAATTCTTACAACACCTCAATAAGAGTCCTTTATGGTGGGCTCATTTTAAATAAAGATGAGAATCACCAAATTTTCATTTAGCCAAATAGATTGGTTTTCCCCCAATTAATCACAACCTTTTGTCAAGAAATATCTTTGACTGATATACAAATTTATTTTCCTCATGTCATTCTCAGAATGTGAAACGACTATTTATTGGTAGCAGTCTACACACACACAAAGTAATACCTTAGAACAGGGGTATCTTTATTTTTTATAGTAGTTTTTCCTCACGTGGTTTGAGGGAGATGAGTCCTGGCTGGTAACAGGACAAGCTTGGCGGTATTTATTGTTCATTGTACTTATCTCATTTCACTTTAGAGGTGCCAGTTAAATAATAAAAAATCTTGGATGGAGGCAAAGTTGTTTTCGTAAAATGATCTTTGGCAGAAAAATTGGAGGAGGATGTTTTTCCTTTGTCCTGAAGGAACGCTTAGCCTTTTCTTCTGAAGGACAGAGCCAGCCGTGTACTTTTTCAGTTGAGTTGTGCAGTTGTTCTGAGCTCCTCAAGGGGGCGCTTGCACATAAGCTAACCTAGTACATGGGACGGAGGTGCAGCCGGGACTTCCATGGTCCATCCATGTCCCTCCATTAGTCTTGAGAGGATTCACCCTTCAGTATGCTAGTTTTATTTAATTGATGTGAAGGGTGGTCTCAGATGCCCAATTACAGTCTTTAAAAAAAATTCTGTCAAACTGTACTTGGATGTTAATTAGTCGGCATCAGGGATAGGTGGTAGGGGAGATGTCTGATCAGTGTCTCTCCCGTCTTGGCCAAGTAAGCAATGGCTGCCGGGCCTTAGCTATGTGCTCTTAATTACAACACTCTTTGTGGATAGGGCTATTCAGACCTACCATCTCACACTGCCACATGAGCAATGCCAGTTGTTTTTTGTCTTGTTTTGTTTTGTTTTTGTTTTTTGGTTAATATGAAGGGGATTCCTATCATCCTAAATTTAATAAGGAGATATTCTCCTTCCTACCTCCAAATCCTTCACCTTTAATGTAAATGTAGTTCCATGGAGGAACACATATTTATCTTTACTTTTAATTTCTGGATGTAAGGACCAGTTGTCTTACTCAATGACCCCTTTTTCAAAAATAAGAGAAAAGATAAATAAGTGTGCTTACCTCTCTTTGCAGATGAAATTGAAGTAGATTGGGTCTGAAGAAGACTCTTTTTCCCAACAGACACTGAAAGCTTATTTCCTATATTTCCTTTTTTAAAAAAATTCCAATATGGTACATTATCACTAACATGTAATTTTTGGCAGGTTTGCCATGAATTATTTGCTGTGATTCAGCCTCCCCATTATCCTCAGAGGTCATTTCCCTGAGGGAAAAGTTGAGACAGAGAGAGTAAAACTTCTCTTTATGATTCTTGGAGGCATAGTACCCTTTCATGAGAAATACAATCTTTTAAAGAAAAATGATTCTTTGGTTTCAATTCTCTAAATACAGTGGGAGGATTTCTGTAGACTACAAATATTTGCAAACTCTTTCTGTAAGCATGCTTTAACCAAAACACCTAGTAAATGTTGCACAGTTCATTAATGACTTTCAAAACCTCCAAGTTGGGAAACACAGCTATGCCATTATAATCAGTCATTTGGCAGATAGTCAAGCCTGGCAGCAATTATTTAATACCTTTTACCCATAAAAACTGATTCACTGAAAACAGTCGAGATTTAGCAGATTTCCCTCCCACCCCCAACCCTGTACTAAATTGCTCAATTATCTTCTATTAAGAGTTCTATTATTCTTTCAAATTCGAAGTAATAGGAAATGACTGTGTTATAAAGTGTGTATGCTAAGTCTCTACCTGTCTGGCTCGTTATTCTTTACCTTCTTCCTTTATTTATTGAGCACCTATTAAGTGCAGGAAACTGGGTAGCGGGCTGAGAGGAGGGGTGAGAAGCAATATGACACAAGATTCCCACCTTCAGGGATCTTAAAGTATAGGTAGGGAGAAACAAAACACACAGCAGTAAAGTAAATTAAGCATCAGCTCAAAGCAATACATACTTCAAAAGTGAATTCTACAGGAATTCAAGGTAAGGCTGTTGTGGACTGGAGTGATACAGGTTGATTCCAGAGTTGTAGGATTTAAATTAAGCTGTTAAGAATATGAAGAATTAGACGTGGCAGAATAAAGTGAAGAACATTCTGGAAAGAAGGGGCATTATGAGAAAAAGAAGTTGGAATATGCCAAATGTATTAGGGAAAGTGCACCAAACTGTATAAGCCATTCCATGTCCACATTGGGCTCAGGTACAAGATCCAGGATCCTGTCATCTAAATCAGGTGGAGGTACAGATGTCCTTCAGTTTGGTTCCTCTTGATCTGAAGCTCAGTGAACTAAAGAGACGGTTTTATGCACATTCCCTGTCCCCACTAACATGAAACAATGGGACAGGCATAGCCTAAACATGATAGCCACGAGTCCATATCAATTCTGAGATTGGGCCAGGCCCATACTGCCAATTCTGTTATTAGGATCCATCATTCCTCCCTGGAAATTGTTCTCCATGTTTCTTAGCTTCACCTTTTAAGCAAGGATCAACAAACTTTTTCTGTAAAGGGTCAAATGGTAAATATTTAGGCTTTGTTTGCCACACATGATTTCTGTTGCATTTTTTTTAATAACACTTTAAATATAAAAACATTCTTAGCTCATTGGTCATATAAAATCAGGCAATGTGCCAAATTTGACTTCTAGGCTATCATTCACCGACCTCTGGCCTAGGCTTATTCTTCTATTCTGAGTCTTTGTTCCATTTTCACAAGAAATAACCCAGGTTTACAGTCAGGTAGTTGTCTCATCCTGTCTCAAGCCCATAAAATTTAGGGGATGCAAAGCAGCATCTGACACTCTTAGTCCATATTGACAGTGTGTCTGCCAATACAGGTCTCTTAAACACTTCGTGAATTTTCTAGAAATCTTATTGGGAGTATGCCTTTCTCTATCTTGGGTCCCTTGAAAGACTGCTTGGGGATAATACCCTTAAGATTCCCAGAAGCCCTATTGTTTAACAGAGAGCATCTGTAAGACATGCTCTTCAGATCCTAATGATGTATTTATTTTCCTGTCTAAAATGATCTATGAGGCACCACCTCAAATCTTCTGAGGTCTTAAAAAGGAATTTTATAGTCATGCCCTAGGTCCATATTTACATGAGACCACATCTTCCTGACAGCATCCTGGATTTGATCTCTGCCCTTATGCCCTTTCTTACTTCGGTAATTTTCTGCTGAGTAACACGAGTTAAGAAATAGTTTTATTTTTGAGCTAAAAGGATTTCAAGTCTTGAATCCTTTTATGTATATTTTTCTCTTTTTATGAAGAAGACTCTTTTGTATGTTTTTCTCTAAATTCTGCTTGAAAACTACATATTTCCTTTTTTAGAAAGCTCATCTCTCTTTATCTCTAATTTAGGAATCAATTAAAAGAAACTGAGTGAAAGAAACCAGTTGAAACTTTTATTACCATATAGAAACTTCCTTAGCCCAGTTCCTCAGTTCGTTAGTATGTTTTATGTTTTACCCAATACTGCAGGCAACAGTTTTTTCCTAAAATTTCCACCACTATGTAACAAGGGTCTCCTTTCCTCCCGCTGCCGATATTTTCCTCACTTGCTTCACTGAAAGCCTCTTCCAGGTTCTTCCTTCTTCTGCCCACCCCCTAGTCACAGAGTCAGTGCCACCTGTTTAATTTTTGTTACGTTAGCACCTCACTTCTAATAACAAATTCTGTTACAGTTTCCTGTTTCTGAATAATTAAGAATCTCCGAACTTTGTGGCTGAAAAATAAAGTCCATTTTATCATATCTCAGAGATTGTATGGGTAAGGAATTTGGGTAAGGAATTTGGGCAAGGCTCTGCTGCGTGATTCTTCTGTATTTTGTGATGCCGACTGGGGTCATTATTATATTCATTTGGCAGATAGAATAGTCTAGAAGGGCCAAAATGACATCACTTACGTGTATGGCTCAAAAGATTTTGTTCAGCTGGGACCATTCACCTACATGTGACCCCTCCAGCATGGCTGTCTTAGTGTGGTTGAAATTCTTCTATGACAGATGGTTTCCTTCGTAGCAAGAATCCCCAAAGACCCAGGGAAATGCTGAATGGTTTTCATTGATGACAAAGTCTATTGGTCAAAGCAGACAGAAACCTACCCAGATTCAAGGGGAGGGAACATAGGCCTTATCTCTCGCTTGGAGGAGTGTCAGAGAATACGGGTCTATTCTATGGGCCATTCATGTGGGTAATTTTACAGATGAGACATGCTTCATAGCCCTAGCAGAAAGATTTAGACTTGTTTGGACGTCAATATGCCTCTGTATTCAGTCATACACAGCACAGCTCTCCTCCCCCCACCCCCCAGCCCTCATTTCCCAAAGCCTCCTTTATACACTTCCAATTTATTATTGTATATCCTGATGAGTAAAACACTTAGAATATGTGTGAATACCCTTAAATATGCACTTTATAAATAATGTCATGACTGTGTTCATTATAAAACATACATCTAAAATAGAATATAAAAATGGATCTGTTCAAGACAAATATAGTCATAAGTATCTTGCTAATTATGGTGGTTTCATACTATATGATCACTAGCTAACATCTCAAGGCAGATATTTATATTTAAGATGTCCATGGTCAATAATAGTAAATATAAATAGGTACTTAAATTGGTCTTTCCTGATAATTCTGAAATTGGTGGTCATCTTGTCTTATTGGTAAATCATCATTGCTTTTTCCTGCTAGTGCAGCTGATTAAATTATTTTAATTGGAGTAACTTTGACATTTTATTGGTTTTCAAGAACTGTTTTAAATTACCTGTCTATTTTATGTGAGTCAGTTTAATTCAAACAAAATATTTTGAACTACAAATTCACTTAACCAGGCAGGTGTAAATGGAGGATGTCTCAGTGTGCTTTCCAGAAACCATGAGTTTGAGCAACACTATCTCTTCAACCTTGTACAATTTTCACAATCTCTTGTGAATATTTTAGGTCCATCATGACCTTCCAATCAATGGATTCTTACTTTTTAGATAAATATGAATATATAGGCTAATATTTTCTTGCCACACCCTAATAGATCATCTGGCACACCTCCTAGTGTGCAAACACTCTATAATGAAAACAGTTGACTTAGATATTTAATAAATATGTTGAGTTAATAAAAAAAATGTCTGACACGAAGTAGGCACTTGATATTTGAAGGAAGAATGAAATTTCTCCATCTGCAACAAAAAGAAAATTGCAGAAATCTCAGTCATTCTCAACAACTCATCTTCTCAATGATCTATCTAGTCATATCATTGTGGAAGATTAGAACTTATTTTCCTATGAAATGCATCCTCATTGGGGGTTGATTTGAAAAATTAACTTTCTGTATCAGTGAAGATAAATGATTTTTCCTCCCCTCCATACCCTTCCCATTTATAACTCCATCACAATGTCTGGGTTTTACATTTCATAACAACTTTATAAATCATTTAATTTCCTCCAACAACCGAGTTAAGTTAGCAATATTACCTTTTTTTGTTGTTGTTCTTTTTAATGAGAGAGCTAAAGCATGCTGAATTGAAATTTCTTGGTTAAGGACACATAGAGAAACAGTAACCATGGTGGGATTAAATTTTAAAATTCTAACTCAGGCTTTACCTATGTTCCTTTGAGCCACTTTTGATTTCGGCTTCAAATTAAAGAAAGTTGTTGATTAAATGAGTGGGCTTTGTTTTAAATCAGCAAATAATGGACCATTTAAACCTAAAAGCAATTATAGTAAACTCAATAGCAATAATTTATGGAATAGAGTTGCTACAAAATACTTTATTAGCTAGAACAACCCAGATAACCTTTTTAGGAAGATGGAATATTGGCGACTCTACTTCTATCTCAAAGCAGTCTGTTGTCTGGTGATAGAGCCAAGAATTGAGGAAGTTCTCATTGGCCAATCCCTAAGTTTCTCTGTGAAGCAGACACTCTTCTTTCTGACAGGATGGTGGGTAGTGGTTGGATAGGAAAGTTGATGATGCTGGAGAAATTTGAACAGCAGGGGTGCAGAGTTGAAGGTCTCACAACAATTGGGCAGGTCTGAGGGTCTGGGTGAGGTTGGAGAACATGACTTAACTTGTTATAGCAGTAGTCCACAGTTGGTTGGTGTGATCCTTGACTGAAGTTTAGATGACCGTTTGTAATAGAAGGACAACAGGCTCTGAATTTGAGTATACTGTCAAGGGAGTCTTTTGTGAAGTGGAATGTAGAATTGGAGTTAAGGAAATGAACTCACACGGGGTGTTCTAGTTTGCTAATGCTGCCTTTTTGCAAAACACCAGAGATGGACTGGCTTTTATAAAAGGGGGTTTATTTGGTTACACAGTTACAGTCTTAAGGCCATAAAGTATCCAAGGTAACACATCAGCAATCAGGTATCTTCACTGGAGGATGGCCAATGGTGTCCAGAAAACCTCTGTTAGCTGGAAAGGCACGTGGCTGGTGTCTGCTCCAAAGTTCTGGTTTCAAAATGGCTTTCTCCCAGGACATTCCTCTCTAGGCTGCAGTTCCTCAAAAATGTCACAATAGTTGCTCTTGGGGTGTTTGCTGTCTCTTAGCTTCTCCGGAGCAAAAGTCTGCTTTCAACAGCCGTCTTCAAATTGTCTCTCATCTGCAGCTACTCTCTCAGCTTCTGTGCATTCTTCAAAGTGTCCCTCTTGGCTGTAGCAAGCTTTCTCCTTCTGTCTGAGCTTATATAGTGCTCCAGTAAACTAATCAAGGCCCATGCTGAATGGGCAGGGCCACACCTCCATGGAAATTGTCCAATCACAGTTATCACCCACAGTTGGGTGGGGCGCATTCCCATGGAAACAACCTAATCCAAATGTTCCAACTTAATCCCCACTAATATGTCTGCCCCCACAAGATTGCATCAAAGAACATGGCTTTTTCTGGGGGACATAATATATACAAACTGGTACCTGGGGATTTATAGATTTGGGAAAATGCAAGGCACAAGGAACTTGAGTGTGGATGAAGTCAAAGGACAGGAATAGTTGGAATGAGCTCAACTGGGCAGATGGGTGGTTGTGATAAAGCTTAAACTTAGAGTTCAAATAGTGATGACAGAGTTCAGAGTGTGGCTATGTGAGTAGGTGATTGAAGTAGAATATTAGAGTAATAGATTGATTTGAATGATAAAAAGTAGGATTTGAGATTAAAATTGAGTCTTTGATCCGGGTTTCATATACCTCAGGAAATGTGGATGACTGAGAAGGTGGATAATGACAGAATTAGAGATGTAATTGGCAGACAGAATGAACCTTAAAGGGAGAGGATCTCTTTAATGAAACTAGCATAATAACGTGGAAGCAGCAATGGGAAGCTGTCACTAGCAGTCACCACCTCACTCTGCCTCACCAGTCACATTGGTCAAGGACAAGGAGGTTTTCAGCTGGCATTTTTTTAAATGGTGGTGGTGGGAGTGGGGTGGGGTGGGGGGGTTGAGACCTTTGTCCTTCGTAGCTTAATGAATGCAAAAACATAGGGCTGACCTCCCTCTTCTAGTTACTACATTTCCTCCTCTGTTCTTATTTTATCATTTTATGATTTCTTTTCCTTTAATAATGCATAGTGTTTATTTTAACCTGATTTCCTCATAAGAAATTGGAGGTAGGCATTTTAGGGAATGCCTTGTCTTCCAGATCTTCAGATTCTAGGACAAAATGGTTTACCCTTCCTGCCTTCCTGCCTTCCTGCCTTTCTCCAGTATGATTTACATATGGTAATGTACACAAAGTGAACACAAAGTTGTATGTAAGTGTACAGCTCAATAAATTTTTGTATATATGCATACACCCATGTAAACCTCACTCATATCAGGGTGTGGAATGTAATATCTCAACAGACTCCTTCTTGCCTTCTTCCAGTTGCTATCTTCAGAGTTAACCATCATTCTGACTACTACCACCATGGATTAGTTTTGTTAATTTTTAAACTTCTTTTGTGTCTTGCTTTTTTTGGTTCAGTTTATCTGTTAGATTCATCATGTTGTTGAGGATAGCAGTGTTTTGTGGGTTTTCATCCTTGAGTAATGTTCCATTGTGTGAATATATCCTAATTTCTCCATTCTATTGCTGAGGGACATTGGTTTATTTCCAGTTGGGGGCTTACATGAATAAAGCTGATACAAACAATCTTGTACATGTCTTTTGGTGGAAATAATCACTAATTTCCATACTCAGTATTCCAGTTTGCTAATGCTGCCATTTTTGCAAAACCCCAGAAATGGATTGGCTTTTATAAAGGGGGTTTATTTGGTTACAGAGTTACAGTCTGAAGGCCATGAAAATGTCCAAACAAAGGCATCAACAGTAGGGTATTTTCACTGAAGAACACTGATGGCATCCAGAAAACCTCTGTTAGCTCAGAAGGCATGTGGCTGGCATCTGCTTGCTCCTAGGTTGCGTTTCAAAGTGGTATTCTCCAAAATGTCCATCTTGGCTGTGGCTCTCTCCAAAATGTCACTCTTAGCTGCTCTCTAAAATGTCACTCACAGCTGCTCTGAGTTCTTTCTGTTTGTCAGCAATTTTATATGGCTCCAGTGATTTCATTCAGACCCACCCTGAGTGGGTAGGGTAACACCTCCATGGAAATTATCCAATCAGAGATCTTGCCCACAGTTGATTGAGTCACGTCTCCATGGAAACACTCAAAAGATATCAACCTAATCAACACTAATATGTCTGCACCCACAAGATTGCATCAAATAACATGGCTTTTTCTGGGGGACATAATATATACAAACCGGTACACCCAGGAATGGAATTGCTGGGTCATACTTTAGCTTTATGGATACTCCAAAGTTTTCAAAAGTGAATGTTCTATTTTACACTTTTCTCTAGCAATGCACATAGATCAAGGTGATCCACATTCTCTCCAACACTTGGTATTGTCAGTTCTTTTGCCCTTTTGGTGCAGTTGTAAGAATAGTTTACTCAAACAAAGATAAGGTAATTTGAAGATGAATAGTGTGGGTTAAGGTCATTAATTTTACAGAACTTGTTGGAGTGCCACAAATAGAAAATATTAACAGGTTCGCTGAGCTGACGTTTTTCTAAATATGACCAGGAGATCACCTGCCTCAACATCCCCCAGGGTGCTCAGTGAATATGCAGAGTCCCTGACCTCATCCCAGACTCAGAGAGTCAGAATTTCAGTTCCTGAAATCTGTGTATGTACCCAACTTCCCTGGTAACTCTTCTGGGCATAAAAGTTTGAATACCACTATGGACAGTTTTTAAATGACAAAAACCTCAAATGGAAACTAAGAACAGTTGGGTTAAATCCATGGTGACCGTATTTCCAGATTAACAACTCAGCAACCCTGAGCTCAGGACTGCCTTGGGAAATACCAGCCACCCTTGATATCAAAGAGCCTAATAAATGGTCATTGGAATTCCAGAAGGAAAGAAAGAGAAGGAAGGGAAAAATATTTGAAAAAATTATGGACAAGAATTTTCCAAAATTAGTGTGTATGTCTAACCACAGATCCAAGAAGCTCAGAGAACACCAAGCAGGATGAATACCGAAAATCAAAGGCAAACGAACAAAATCACACCAAAGCCTATCATGTTGAAACTGCTGAAGATCAAAGTGAGGATATTGTCCAGTTGTGTTCCTAAGGCATGAAACATCTTTGTCAAGAACCCTGTAGCCTTATGAATTCAAGGTAAAGGCTCTTCTTTGCAGGAGGATGATCCTGTTCTCTCTCGGCCTCCCCAGAGCTTTCCCTACCTCTGATTTATTTCTCACTGTAGTGTGTCATGATAGACCTGTCAAATGCCAGTCTTAAAAAGTGACTCTTTAAGGTCATTTTCTCCAACTATTCACAACTTATTTTAAGAAACTAGGTTTTAGTTTTTTGTTGTTTGTGTAATCATGGCAGTTCTTACTAAGTGTTGGTAGATGGATTATCTCATTCAATTCTCATCCTCATGAAAACCTTATCAAATAACTACTATTATCCTTTTTTTTTAACAAATATAGAAATTTGAGGCTCTAGGAGGTTAAAATATTGTTCAGATTTACCCAGCAAATAAATGAAACAGCTAGAATTTAAATTCAGGCAATACGACCCCCCAAACTCCTACTCTGAACTGTTCTGCTGTGCTGCCCTCCAATTACACACACACGCACACACACACACAAAAACTATATTTAGCACTTATAAAAGCATGGCAGATTGTGTTTCCCCTTTCCTCTGAGAATTGTAGCCCAATTTGCATAACAGCTTAGGGCACGGTTTATCCCTTTACCTGTGTTTTCATTGGCCCAGTTGCAACAGTGACTTCCTTGAAATTATCAACTACTCTTCAATTCTTAGAGTTGCCTTAAAGGAATTGGCAGGCCAGCTTGAAGATGCAGCATTCCTTACGCAGGCAGATGCTAGCTTTAATATTTGTGTGGAGAGATGTGATAAATCACAAGAGAAGCTTTGAACATAATTCACAGTGTGGGACATATGGGTGGGCTCCTGACAGGAATTTTGATAAATCTTTGAGATTGCTCACTAACAAGTTCTCCATACACCATTTAACTAAATATTTTGGTAGGCTTCTTTGTCTTAAACTCCTTGTAGCAACTAGTTATTTATGTCAGATTTTCCTTTTTGAAAAAATAGAAACAAAAGACCAACAAGATCTTACAAAATATTCGTGTTAGCAAAGGTGATGTGGTGAAAGTTGAAGATGCATAATGTTTCTGGGTAATTCTGCTCATCCTGGTTAATACCAGCATCTGCTCTTTTATGTTTCTACTTTATCAGCCCAGACCGCCACCCCCACCCCCACCCCGTCCCCGGATGTCCCCTTCCTCCCACCAACACATTCAAGAATGTTCACTACTGTCCATTGCTCTTTACTACAAGGAAAACAGGGCAGGAGATTTCTACAGGTTAAGTTATATTCCATATATGAAAGTTGGGGTTTTACACACACAATAAAATCCTTCATCCTTTGACTCTTCCGGTTTTTCTAGTGTAACGTTCCCTTAAAAATTCCAATCCCTGGAGGTTTTTCCAGTGTGGGTATCATACATGCCTTGTATCTCTCTCTATCTAGAAAACTTTCGAACAAAGTTTTTCTCTCTTTGATGTTTCAGTGTTATTTTTCTATTTGCCTCCCCTCTTACATATTTCTGATATTTTGATCTATGAGGCCTTGCCGTTGATTAAGGGCTCTGTTCCTTAAGCGTTCTTTTTTCATTTCTCCACTTTATCAAAAGATTGGAGGCACCTCGGGTGACCCAACATCTGTGGCATATTAAATCTAGGTGTCAAATGCATGTAATTTCTTTGATAGATGACCTAATAAGCCTTTTCCATCTCTAATTTCAATGATTTTGTAATACTGAATTATTTCTTTCTGTAGGCTTACAATTTTCTTCCTCTCCTCTAACTTCCCTGTATTTCATAGGATTTCACAATTAAATGCACTGAATTCTTTAGAATCTAATCATGGAAACATGCTTTTTTTTTTCATAAAAAGACAAGGAAATAGAGTTTCATAAATCAGAATATTGAGCTTAAAATATAATTTATAAGGAATAAATACAGGAAATGTAAATCATGCTCAAGAAAGGCTCACTTTCATCTTAAAAGTTGGATTGAAAAATCATGTGGATACATTTTTAAGTGTTGAAAAAAACTTTCTGAAAATGAAATCTCAAGGTTAAATGAACAGGCACATTTAGTAGGTATTCAAGCAGTCCTGATATCTTCAAAAGTATTTTTTGTGTGCAAGTTTGTGTAATCCTAGGAACAACTCTCATGAGTTAGCATATTTGATAGATGAATTCTTATATGTCTGTCTTACATGTCCTCTTAAGTTCTTTTTTTAATGCAATTTCATTGAGATATATTCACATACCAGATAATCATCCAAAGTGTATAATCAATGATTCATGGTATCATATACTTGTGCATTCATCACCGCAATCAATTTTTGAACATTTTCATTATTCCAAAAATAAAAAATTAAAAGAACACTCAAAACATCCCATACTCCTTATCCCCCCCCCCCATTATTTATTCATTTTTTGTCTTTATTTTCTTGCTCATTGGTCCATACACTGGATAAAGGGAGTGTCAGTCACAATATTTGCACAATTACACAGTCACACTGTAAAAGCTATATAATTATATGATCATCTACAAGAATCAAGGCTACTGTATTACAGTTTAACAGTTTCAAGTATTTCCTTCTAGCTATTCTAATACACTAAAAAGTAAAAAGAGATATCTATTTAATGCATAAGGATAACCTCCAAATGACCTCTTGATTCTATTTGAAATCTGTCAGCCACTGAAACTTTATTTTGTTTCCCACTTCTCTTCCTTTTAGTCCAAGAAGGCTTTCTCAATCCAACAATTCCAGGTCCAGGCTAATTCCTTGGAGTCATATCCCACATTGCCAGAGAGATTTATACTCCTGGGAGTCATGTCCCACATCAGGAGGAGGGCAGTGAGTTTACTTGCAGAATTGGCTTAGAGAGAGAGGCCACATCTGAGCAACAAAAGAGGTTCTCTGGGGGTGATTCTTAGGCATAATTATAAGTAGGCTTAGCTTCTCCTTTGCTGGAGTAAGTTTCATAAGGCCAAGACCCAAGATCAAGAGCTTGGCCTATTAAGTTGGTGGTCCCCAATGCTTGTGAGAATATCAGGAATTCCCCAGGTGGGAAAGTTTAATATTTTCACATTTTCCCCCAATCCCTCAAAGGGCCTTTGCAAATACTTTTTTATTCTCTGCCCAAATTACTCTAGGTTGTATTGGGGCATCACACTAAGCTGTACATACCAACAAGATCTCACTCTCTATTCAGGTTTCTTTATAATTATGGTGATCATACACATTAAATTGGATAGTGTGCTTCAGAAAATATAAATGTTGCACCAAATAAACATCTCTTCCTTTGGTCTTTCACAGAAGTTAAAGTTTTAAAGCACAGTCAATATTGTCCTTTACCCTTTAGTCTGTTTTGCCTTAGTCCTAACCAGATCAGCTTCATTCATATCTCTAATTGAAGTCTGATCTCTTTTTCAGCTTTCTTAACAGTTACTGTGTGGGGTAGTGCTGACATTCATAGCTGCTGAACTCTGACTGAGTCTCAGGTGTCACACAGATACCTGAAGTTCCAGAGAATGACCAGGTCATACACAAAGAGCTCAGCATCTCAGAATTTAGAAGTAACCATTAACATCTCAGGAATAGATGTGACTGCTGTATGAGTTTACAATCTAGGAACCTTTACAATAAGCCTTCTCCTGACAACCCATGCTCTCGAATTAATTCTCAGAGTGTGAACGTTATATTTAGTCCATATCAGTGAGATGTTATATTTGTCCTTTCATTTCTGGCTTATTTCACACAACATACTGTCCTCAAGTTTAATTCAGTTAAGTGCTTGCCTCATAACTTCATTCCTTCTTGCAGCTGCTCAATATCCCATTGTATGTATACACCAAACTTCGCTCTTCCATTCATCAGTCAGTGTACTCTTAGGCCACCTCTATCCATTTGCAAATCGTGAATGCTGCTGTCATAAACACCAGTGTGCAAATGTCTATTCATGTCCTTGTTTTAAGTTCTTCCAAATATATTCCTAATATGGCAACCCTATACTTAGCCCCCTGTGGAACCAACACACTGCCCTCCAGATAGCCTGCACCATTCTACTTCCCCAGCAACAGTGAAGAGGTACATCCTTCTCTCCACATTTTCTCCAGCACTTGTATCTTTCTGTTTATCTTTTAAACAGTTCTATTCACACATCATACAGTCCATCCTAAGTAAACAATCAGTGGTTCCTGGTATAATCACATAGTTATGCATTCATCACCACATTCTATATAAGGACATTTCCATTTCTTCCACAAAGAAAGAAGATGAGGAAAAAATGAAGAATAAAAAATTAAAAAATAAAATAAAAAGGAGAAACAACACCAACAATTCCATACCCCTCTCTTGTATCCCCCTCTTATTGACATTTAACTTTTGTATATTACCTTTGTTACATTTCACAGAAGTATATTACAGTGTTACTGTTAACTATAGATTCTAATTTGCATTGATTTTATTTTTCCATATACCATCCTATTTTCAGCACCTTGCAATGTTGACATTCATTTGTTGTCCTTCATGTAAAAACATTCTTCTATTTGTACATTTAATCACCATCATTGTCTGCTCTGGGTTTTGCTAAATTATACAGTCCCAGTACTTATACTCCATCTTTCCTTCTGGTGTCATACATACCCCTAGCCTTCCTCTTTCAACCATACTCACACTCAGCTTTGTTCAGTGTACTTACAATATTTTGCTACCATCAGGTAGTATTGTGCTATCTGTTTCTGGGTCTTTACAATCAACCTGTTGGACATTGTTTATTCCTTCAGCTCCTTCAGCATCAAATGCCCAATCTCTGCCATCTTTCTGTCTCCCGATAACCTGTGTTCTCAAAATACATTCATTAATGTTAGTTCATATTAGTGACTTTTGCTCTCTCTATTTTTACCATCACTGATAGTCTTTATTTCTGTACTCTTCTCCAAACCTCTTTTTCCTGTCTTTCCCTCTCTGCCTGTAGCACTCCCTTTAGTATTTTTTGTAGAGCAAGTCTCTTGTTCACAAACTCTCAGTGTCTATTTTTCTGAAAATATTTTAGATACTCCCTCATTTTTGAAGAACAGTTTTGCTGAATATAGAATTCTTGGTTGGCAGTTTTTCTCTTTCAGTATCTTAAATATATCATGCCACTGCCTTCTCGCCTCCATGGTTTCTACTGAGAAATCTGCACATAGCCTTATCAAGCTTCCCTTGTATTTGCTGGATCACTTTTCTCTTGCTGCTTTCAGAATTCTCTCTGTCTTTGACATTTGGCATTCTGACTAGTAAGTGTCTTGGAGTAGGTCCATTTGAATCTGTTCTGTTTGGGCTACACTGTGCTTCTTGGATCTGTAATTTTATGTCTTTCATTAGAGATGGGAAGTTTTCATTGATTATTTCCTCCATTATTCTTTCTACCTCTTTTCCCTTCTCTTCTCCTTCTAGGATATCTATGATAAATTTATTCATGTGCTTCAGTTCCCTGAGACCTTCCTCATATTTTTCCATTCTTTTCTCTATCTGTTCAGTTCCCTGAGACCCTCCTCGTATTTTTCCGTTCTTTTCTCTATCTGTTCTTTTGTGTGTAGAATTTCAGTTATCCTGTCCTCTAGTTCCTGAATCCTTTCTTCTGCCTCTTCAAATCTGTTGTTGTATGCCTCCACTGTGTTCTTCATCTCTTCTATTGTGCCTTTCATTTCCATACATTCTGCCATTTGTTTTTTCAAACTTTTGGGTTCTTCCTTCATTTGCCCAATGTCTTCTTTATATCCTTCATCTCTTTTGCCATATCTTCCCTCAACTCATTGATTTGATTTTTGAATTGAGTTAGCATGTTTCTTTGAACATCTTCACTTAGTTGTTTCAACTCCTGTATCTCATTTGAGGTGTTAATTTGTTCCTTTGATGGGGCTGTATCTTTGTTTTACCTACTATGACTTACAATTTTTTTCTGGTGATGAATAGGCCTCTGGTTTCCTTGATTAGTTTATTCTAGGGATCATTTTCCTGTTGGTTGGCTTTGTTCTCCATCTGTTCTTTGGCATTCAGTTCAACTTATTCTATACCTCTAGCATAGCTTCTGTTTGATCAGAATTTTTCAGCTCTTGTTATTCTGGTTCCTGCCCTGCCTATATGAAACTTTTTTTTTTGAAGGGGTCTACCCAGATATGATTGACCCCAATCAGATTTTCCCAGACCAGACAGGCCCAGGTCTCAGAGGAGGGTATAATCAGTATCAGGATTCCTTGAACATGAGAACCAGCAGGTTGTCAGACTTTCCTTTGAGGCCTCTAGACACTGTGGCTGGTGGTGCTTGTCAGCCAGTAGCTCCCCACAAGCATAAAGAGGTGCAGTGCCTTTGATTCTCACCAGACCCTGTCCCTGCCAGTGGAGGTAGAAGGCAAGCTTAAGCTGTTTCTGTGTCCCTGCCCCCCCCCAACCCCTGGTCCAAATTCTCCAAAGGAGGGCTGCCACTTGAGCTGTGCCCTGCCTCCCCTTTTCTTGGAGAGGATATGCCCTTTAGGGAATTATCTCCTTCACTTGACTCCTTACTTTGTGTCTCAGGCCTATCTTAACTCCAACCTTGACTGGGTCAGTGCTGAAAATTGAAAATGCCTGAGACTTTCTCTAATGAGCTACTTAGAATAGTTTTTAAAAAAGAAAAATAAAGAAGAAAAAAATTCCCTTTTCAGAGCTGGTCCCTGGCCCCCAAGTTTCACCTGTCAAGAGCCAGAGTTGGTACCTGGCTCTCTGTGCCCCTTTTCTTGGGGCACGGTCCTTTTCTAGTATTCTGAGCTCTGCCAACTCCAAAAGCCTCTGTTTTTTATTTACTTCATTTTACTTCATTTATTTTTTTTTCCATCAACCCTGCCTCCTCTCTGCTGGGAGAGACCCCAGGGTTTCTTTCCTGCTTGCTCCAGATTTATCTGTGCTTATAGCTTGTATTCAGTTGTTCACATTTGTTAATTAAAACCACAGTTGGAGCTTGGTTGAGCTACCTTCCTTTGCTCTTGGTAGAGACTGCTTCTTTTTCTCACAGGGAAGTGTTGTAACTCAGCCTGCTGTGCCAGTGGGGTAGGAATGCCAGGCTCTGCAGTTTGGGGGCTTTATTTACAGTTCTGTGCTGCAAACTTGGCCACTCCACCAATTTCAGACTGGTGTATGTTGTGTGTCCTGTCACAGATGCCCCCAAACAGTAATTCCAGACAATTCCTGGCCATTTATTAGTTCCTCTAGAGGGCTAACTAATTCCACACCTCCCTACGCCACCATCTTGCCCCACCCTTGTCTCTCAGTGCCTCATAAATTCTAAATGTTTTGATTATTTAAAAGCCAGAGTGTTATTATTCTAATCCATAAGGTACACAGGACCTGAGGCAAAAAAGAAACCAGGATGACTATCACTTTACTTGAAAAGAAATTTAGAAAGAAATGCTATAAATTCAAATTTTCATTTGTTTCCAGTTTTCATAGCAATCTATGATAAAGGGAAATTCTTGGAAAATTCATTACAAACACTTAAGTTCTCTTCTTTAGAAGCAAGGTACAAAAATGGTCCACACAACTTAGATAGGGATGACATAGCACTGGTAAATGCAACCCAAATCTATAGAAACTTGATGCTCAAATAGAGATTTATGTTTTTAGAGCTAATAATTCTATAAAGTCATTTCTAAGGATGTTGTCATCTAGTTCTTCAGTTTAGGTATATTTTGAAGCTATTTGTCACTAAAACAGTGAAGTTGTAACATCTGACATCTTTATGTAGAAGACTTAATTTAGCCAACATGGTTTTCATTGAATTCAAGCTGTTGAGGCTATGGTAGCAATACATGTATCAGTTATAAGATGTTTTTTCAATCTCAGTTCTGTTTTTAGCAGCTGATTGGTATTCATTGAGATCAGCCCTGCCTTTGACAGAGGCTGTCTCCTGGCTTGTGAGGGTGTATGTTCTCACAGTCGAAACATGTGGGGTATGTGTTGATTTACAGATTATTATAGTTGAAGGAATGTATTCTGTTATGCTCCATTACTCTGCATACAGGGGAAAACATTTCAATTTTAAAAGCAAGTTCACTTCAATTGTTGGAAGGATGTAGCTTCCAGAGGGGGCAAAGGACAACAGCTACATTTCCCTGTGGCTTTGTTGCCTGTGATTTTGACTTTTTTGTGTATCCAGGTATCTCCTATTGTAAGGAAACCCATTACACAAAAACGTCACTTTACAAATTTAGGGATCAGTGAGTCTAACTTCTTGTTACTCTTAACAAATCTGCAGATTTTTGAAAGAAATTTTTTCAAAATAATGTTCAGTATAGAGAAATTCAAAGCAGAGGCTTTGAAGTCTGATGGACTTAGGTTTGACTCAAGGCCTCAACTCTTCTAGCTAGCAAGTCATCCTCAGGACACTAAACCTCTCTGATTTAGTTTTCTCATCTGAAAAATGAGAGAATTAATTGTGCCTACCTCATAGAGCTGTTGTGAGACTCCAGCGAGATAATTCATGTGACACACTTATCACAGTGCTTTTCATATAACAAGCCCTCAATAAGGCAGATTCTGTAGAGATGTTTATGCATGTGTGAAAATATATGTCTGTATTTGAATGTATACACAGGTATTCTATTTAAGTAGTGTTTAAATACATAGGGTATTATGATTACATAGTGCTCAGTATTTTAGATAAAATTAGGCACACTTAAAAAATCAATACATGATGTATGCATAGAAAGTTTAGCAGCAGATATATCTTACTAATTATGTATTGCAGAGGCCAGTGTTAGAATTCATTTTCATTCCGTGCACACGCACCTGCTAACTATAGAGGTAGGTGACCTAGAAGCAGGCTCGATGGCACAGTGAAGCCAATCTCCATGCTGTTTCAAAACTGCCACAGACAGCACATAATGTATGTGTCATTGTATCAGTCCTTCTCCCCTTTGCCCAGTGAAACCCAGTCTGAGTTTGGGTTCCCAGGAAGCAGACTCCGAAGAGAGATCTGCCTGTTGGAAGTTTACTTGGGGGTGCCCTCATAATCAACAGCTGTGGGGGAAGTGAAAGAAGTGGGATTGGGCAGAGGGAGAGGTTGAGCTGCAGTTCAGTCATGAGTCTTTGGCCAACCCTGGGGGAGCTTGAGCTGGAATTGCCCTTCAGAGTTGTCCCAAGGTGGGGCAAGTGTGGGATGGGGGTGAGGGGAGGCTGGAACTTTAGGCCTCCCCATCCACCAGTCACTGGATGCTCTCAGGAATGGGGCACGACCTTGGGCTGGGTGGCTGGAGAGGGCCAATTCCCACAATGGCTGACAGCACCTGGGGGAATAAGTCCTTTAGTCCTTAACTATTATCTGTGTATTGCTGGAAGGTGTCCTTTGATTTAGCATATGCTATCTGGTCTCCACTTTTCTCTTTCTCCCCCCATTTTGCTCTTCTCTTCCTCCCTTCTATCACTATGCAGTAGCTGCTCTGGTAGGGGCTAGAAAAGAAAAGACAAAAAAAGACTTTTCCTTTTCAAAGGCTCTCTTTATATCCTGAGAAAGGCCAGACAGCAGAGTGGATGGAGAAGATGGGCTTTGGAGTAGGAAAAATAATTCAAAATTATATGTGCTCTTATGTGATCAATCATATTTAAATTCTCAAGCCCTATTTTCCACACTTTTTAAATGGGTATAGTAATTGAACCTATTCAAAGGGCTTTCCCAAAGATTACACTTAAAAATATGTAAGAGATTATTCAGTTACACCAGCCCATTGTAACTGCCCAGTAAGTTGCTGTTGATGATGCTTTTTTCACTGATATTGATAATATCGAAGGTTTGTGGATCTATTTCCATGTAATTCCTTTACTAAAAACCGAGGAGGAAAGCTCAGTTACTAAGTGACTCAAATATGTTAGACTCTTCACTGTTCAACACAATCTGTAGACGAAGGGTTTCTGTCTTGAGTACCTTAGATTGCAAGGTATATTCCACCTTGCTGGGCTTCTCAGCCATAAGCTGGGATGACCACTTTCTCCTTGAACATGCTTTCTGATGCCTCATTTTCCCAGATTTCCATCCACGTCTCCAATCACTTCATAGCTGCCGCTTGGCGCATCTCACTGACCTACCCACTCAGTGCTAGAGTTCCTCAAGGGGGCAATCCTGGAACCTCCTCTCTGCTTATGCTCCCTTTTTCCTTTGCAAAGGGCTTGTATGTCAACTCTATGATGGTGGCTTCCAAACTGACTCCAGCCCTGACTTCTCCTTGGAGCTGCAGACCACTATACCTGCAGACCTACCTTACATTTCTTTGAATGTCTCATACCAGCAAGCTTTGATCTTTTTCCTCCAAGTTGCTTCCCCAGTATTCTCCACTTCATCAATTGCATTTTTTATTGCCCAAGCCAGAAACATGGTGTTCTAGTTTGCTAATGCTGCCAGAATGCAAAACACCAGAAATGGATTGGCTTTTATAAAGGGGGTTTATTTGGTTACAAAGTTACAGTCTTAAGGCCATAAAATGTCCAAGGTAACACATCAGCAATTGGGTACCTTCACTAGAGGATGGCCAATGGTGTCTAGAAAACCTCTGTTAGCTGGGAAAGCACATGGCTGGCTTCTGCTCCAAAGTTCTGGTTTCAAAATGGGTTTCTCCCAGATGTTCCTCTCTAGGCTGCAGTTCCTCAAAAATGTCACTCTTAGTTGCTCTTGGAGTGTTTGTCCTCTCTTAGCTTCTCCAGAGCAAGAGTCTGCTTTCAACAGCCATCTTCAAAATATCTCTCATCTGCAGCTCCTGTGCTTTCTTCAAAGTGTCCCTAGTTGCTGTAGCAGCTTGCTCCGTCTGTCTGATCTTATACAGTGCTCCAGTAATTCAATTCAGACCCACCCTGAATGGGTGGACCAACACCTCCATGGAAATTCTCCAATCAGAGTCATCACCCACAGTTGTGTGGGGCACATCTCCATGGAAACACTCAAAGAATTACAATCTAATTAACACTGATAGGTCTGCCCACACAAGATTACATCAAAGATAATGGCGTTTGGGGGACATAATACATTCAAACTGGCACACATGGGGATCATCCTTGAACAGCCCCTTCTCTCTTACCTCAAATACCTAATCTATTACTAAGTCCTTTGTGATTCTACATGCAAAACATCTCCTCTCTGCATCTTTCCGTCACCATTACCACTCTCTGATAGAAGCTACCATTGTCTTTGGACTCAATAAAGGCTCCATTCCTCTAATTTCTCTTCTTCCAAACTGTACCTAGACCCTCAACTGAGACTGTTTTTTACATGCAGTCAGAGTGAGAGTATAAAAATATAAATTGCATCATGTCACTCAGTCCCTGCATCAAACTCTATGCTAGCTTCCCACTGCACTTAAATAACAAGATATTTGATCTTGCCTTGGAAACCATCGGTGATCCTGCCCTTCTCTGCCTCTCCACCCTCATCTCTGGCCACTGGCCTCCACTCTTCTATGCACCTGCCTTACTGGCCTTCTTGCCTTCATTTGAGGCCCTATTCTACATAAAACATTTGCCTATTTTTTTCTTCTGCTTCAAAAACTCTTTCACCCTTATTCCTTACCTGTCTGCCTCCTTCAGATCTCTGCCTAAACATTCTTTCTTCAAATTTGCTAACCCCATACCTCAACCTAATTTATATTTCCCCTATTCTCATTAAAAATGTTCTATTTTTTCCTTCACTGAAATTCTGTATCCCATATTTTTTAAAAGGCCTGCCTTCTCCACTGAACTGCAGTCTCTGAGCATAAAGACCTTATGAATTGTATTCACTGCTTATAGCTAGCACCTGGCCTGATGTCTGTAAATACTAGACCATTTTAATTGTTTCTGAAATGATTGCTGAACCAAATGGACATGACCTTTCTAAATAGAGGCAGCATGAATTTGAATAAAGTGACTTGACTTGAGTCTTTGCTCTGCCAGTTAGAGCCATGTGATTTTGGACCAATCCCTTCACTATTCTGGGCTGATTTCCTTGTTGTATAATGGAGACAACACCATTTCTTCTCCTTCTCTCCTAGGGTCATTCAATTATTCAGCAAAAGTTTAATGAACATTTACCAAGTGATAAGTTGTCATCACTGAGTTAAATACAACCCATGCTCTCTTCAAGAAAAGCCCAGAGTTTAGAAGGGAAGACAGGCATGTGAACAAAATCATGATTATATAATACAGCAAGCATGACAATAGAAGCCCATATTAAGTACACCTCTTTGTAATTTGTATTTTTAATTTCAAATAAATTTGAGCATCTGCAGTGAGTTCAGTACTATGCTAGGCATAGCCAATTTTCAAATTCATTACCTAATTTAATCTTCACATAGAAAACCCAAGGTGATTAAAATCATTATTCCCATTGTACAGAGGAGAAGACCTTGCTCAGTGGCATTGTTAGTTACTCAAGCTCACAAAACTTGTGTGTGGAGGCTCCAAGATGTATTAGCTGAGCTTTCTACTCCAAGTTCAGGTACCTTTCTAAAATACTACCTGATTGAAATGTAAATGACTATTATTATTGCTGAAAGAATGGATGACCTAATCTTGAACTGAAGTATTTTATAACCAAATCTAAAGGCAGAAGGAAGATCATACCAAAGATGCTCACTTTTTCCCTCAGGTTCCTCTTTTTCCCAACGTATTCTGGGTCTGTTATCATTATCACTTATGACTGATTATTAAAAGAACCTATTATTAACTATAGTAGGTGTTTATTTGTACTCATGGTGAACAAAGTGTTACTTTGAACATAATTTGAAACTTTGTGAGGTTGGAGAACTCATTTCCATGGTGTTTTGTCGCAGAATCCTGACCCTTTTGTATTGCTGGGAAAGACCGGTAGTTGTTGCAAAAAATGAGGCATTGCTTTGCTTTCTTTCCAAGTAGTTCTTAAAGTGTCTGTTTACAACTTGGAATTCTTTAGAAGGAGCTTAATTTGAGGATTACTTTAAAATATCTGAGATACTTGTCCTGTTCTAATGGAATTATAGAAAAGGAATTAAGGACAGCTATCATCCTGACCCCTTAAGTAGAGAGCTGAGAGTAGTTACAGATAGTGAAGTAGGTGTTAAATAGGCTTTGGAGTCGGTGTTTGTAAATATAAATTGGCCTTGATGTGCCATGCACTTCACCTGTGAAGAGAAAGGGGCTACAACTGATCACAGACTCATCTCGGGCTGGTCTTCAGCCTTAGGAACTGATTGTCATCAGTGCCCACAAGCTTCTACTGAAAGCTTACTATGTGCCATGGACCATGCTAAGTGCTTCCTATGCATGGTCTCATTTACTCTTTGTAAATATTCCTATGACAGAGGTGCTATTATCACAGCCATTGATAAGATGAGAAAATGGAGAGTCAGATCAGATTAATAGCTTGCTTAAAGTAGCATGTCATATAAGTGGTGGTGTTGGGATTTGCACCCAAGCATCTAACTCCAGGGAGCTTGCCCTTCACCACCATAAAGCCATCTGCCCAAGCTCTCGGGACCATCCAATACTCCCATCCCCTCTGCTGCTACTTTTTAGGAGTGATCTAACTAGCCCCAGGTTGACCTCCTGCCCTTCTCCTATTCTTTCCTCCCCACCTTCCTTAGCTCCAGCATCATAATCTCTAGGATAAGAAAATTGAGAAAATAAAGCCATCATCCATCCATGTCTGAAGCCCACAGTCGTTAGCACCATCTCTAGCCTGGACTGCTAGCTGGCAGTTGCAGGCTGAAAGTCTTTGCAAAGTCCAGGTATGGCTGCTGCAGACATGCTGAAACCGGTCAGTTCAAATGGATGTGAAAAGACAACACGGAACTGTTCCCTCAGGCTCGGCCACATTCTCTAATGTTGATTTCTTTTGACAAAACTCACTTTGACACTGTCCAAATATTATTTCACTGGTTTATTAAGATGTAGCCTAGATGTTGGCAATATATAGATGAAAAGATACACCTTGCATTAAAAAGCTTGTAATCCAAGTAGGAAAATAGATACTATTACTGTAGCATTTACCCTGCTGTATTTTCCCTGCTGGTTCCAAGGGGAGTCAGGGAAGACTTGCTGAGAAAATAAGACCTGAGCCAACTCTTGGAGTCCAGCAGCCAAGAAGGGAGGAGGGCATTAGAAGGCAGGACATGTGTGGAGAAACGGATAGGGGAAACACTGAAGAGACTCAGTTCATGTTGCTTATCTCATTACAATATATATAACTCTTAGTGATGCAACATTTTAACATCAATCTTTAGCCTTAAAGCTCAATAATCTTACTTCTAAAAACTCCATTTTGGAGGGACAGAAGGGAACATTTTACACACACACACACACACACACACATTTTCATTGTTTCCGGCATTGAAGCAATGCCAAATTGTGTCAGTATTTGTGATCTTGGTTTCCTCAAATTTTGTCACTTATTAAACAAGGAAACTTGAGTCAACTTTTATGACTCCCTTATTCAAAAGGCCTCTGAAGTTGAATGCCACTTTGAAGGGCTGTAGTTATGAACTTGGAGACATTTCAAGACCCAAGTGCATGGACATTTTTACTAGTATTCCTGAGAATCCATTTTCTGCTGTTTGTGTGCTTTACTTTATGTCCTTGAACATCAGCTTCCTCATCTCTAAAAAGGTGATAATATTTACCTCCCAGGGCAGTATCTTGTGGCTACAGTGGAACAGTTGAGGGGAAAAGGCCTGACACATAGTTGGTGATTTCCAAAAAGTAAGTTTTTTGTTGACTGACCTCCTCACCCACCTGAGTCCTATAAACCCCATGCTGTCTCTCTCTTGGATTGGCATTCTAAGCCTCAGTTGGTTGGAAGCAAACTTCTAGATCATCACTTCTCAATTAGGGATGGTTTTGCCCTCCAAGGTCCTTCTGATAGAGTCTGGAGACATTTTTGGTTGTCACCACTGGTGGAGAGGGGGGACGCTACTACTGACATCTAGTGGGTAGAGTCCAGGGTTGCTGTGAAGCATCCTGCTATGCACTGGACAGTCCCCCACAACAGAAAATTATCCAGCCCCAAATGTTAGTAACACTGAGGTTGAGACAGATTGTTCTAAATAGACAAAGTTAAGCAGAAAAGTTCAACTTGCACATCATGCTGATGACTTTTGAAATTAGGCATTTAATGAAATAGTCTCTTCTTCCTGTTTTACCCCTACCTCCTGAGAAAGGTTTCCCAGTTTCACCATCAGACCCATCCTCTCAACTGTCGCCATCGTAGTTTTGGAATGAGCTATACAAGTTCCGCATAGGGTCTTGAATGAGACCCCTAACCTTTCTGTAGGTGACAGCAGTACTCTCTTCTGCTTACTTCTGGTGATTATTTAATCAGCACAATGGCTGGAGAGAGGAGGTTATCATCCTCATTTTGCAGAGGAGGAAACTGTCACCTGAGAGGTGAATTATCACAACAATGAACAGAGAGCTAGTAGCTGGTTGATCCCATTCTGGACTTTCAACTCCAAACCCAAGACCCCTTCCTTTTCACCAAAACTCTCAATACATCTCATAGTACTCAAGCAGGATTTATCACATAATTAACTGTTTAATGCTGCTTGGTCTTCCATTTGCAGGTAATTTTAAGCCCCATGAAGGCAGAAGCACTGTCTTCTTCTCATCTATTGAATGCCTCTGAAGCTGGGAAGATACTCACTTGTTCATTTTTCTACCAAACAAATCCCTGTTACTAATAAAGTTAAACATTTAAGAGTTCAAGGGGGGAAATAATCCCTAGGTATCAGGAAGGAGAAGTAAAAGAAGCTTTAAAACTTTTAAACTTTATTTTGGTGATAGGCCACTGTTTCCAATTAATTTGAAATTAGAAACCAGCATCCCCAGTACATGTTCTTGTTGGGATACAGACATTGGACGTGTTTGGCTGATATGGCCATGAGTAGAATATTGAGGAGGAGGAGGTTTGTCAATAGATATCACACATGCTTTTTTGGTAATTAACTTTAAAAGATGCCTAATGCACAGTAGATTGTTTACCTGGTGACAGAGAATCCCCAAACAATGCCTACAAACACTGACAAATATAAGCAAATGGTTCAAGAGGTTTTCTCTACCTAGCAAACAAGAAAAGACCTTGAAGGTTGTTTATAGTATCATAAATCTTCAGCTATAGCTTCTGTTATGTTGGTATTAGACTTCTTTGCTTGAAAAATCTGCTCTGAGGTGCATGAGAAGTAATTACTGATCTTCCCAGGGACTAAAACAAAACCCCCAAAGAAAATGTTTTAGGGTTTTATAAAATTAATTTTTTGGAGAAGATTTGGTAACCATAAGTACTACCAGCAACATAAAAGTAGTTAACCTTTAATTTACTGTTTGGGAGCTGTGTATTCCTTCTTGGAGGGTTGAAAAAATAGCACAGTTTTACTCAGTGTGAAAAGTGCTGTAATATAATTTCTTTCTGAAGTTATATTTCAGGTGGGAATTAACATTATTACAATTTCTTCCTATTAACATCAACAGCTCCAGAATATATTCAGCCAAAAAATACTGTATTGTCTAAAATAGTCTTTTACCCAAGACTGGTAAAAAAAAGAAATCAATATAAAGTTTCCATCAATACAGTAAATTACATACAGTAACGGCCATGCTGGTTTCCATTAACCCTTCTCTCCTCAACATGAAGAAGGGGCCTTTAGTTAACTGCTGTTCTTTCTAAATGTATCCAAGTAAGTGGCCGGGCTTGGCAGTGGGCTGTGCTCTCAGGCAGAACTGAGAGGAGAGTTACTGGTGTTGGAAGGTTTTCCAAGCATTCTTGCCAGGAAATGAACAATGGGTTGGCTGACCTTCGAGTCCTCTCTAGCTCAGTTATGGGTGATTTGCAGTCACCGTTAGGAAATCAGGCATTGGACTGAAGGTTACAGAGATGGATTTCAGTGCCATCTCTAGGCTGTGAAAAATGGAGGGCTAGTTCAGACAAGTCGTCAGTTTCGCTTGGTCTTGATTGGCTGTTAATTTAGAACAGGCTGCAAAGAATAGAATCACAGTTTGGAGTCTACTCCTAAAGCCAACGGCTTAAGGCTACCTGCTTGTCCTTCTATTGACAGTGGGAGGGACATGGGGAAGTAGGAGGAAGTTCAAAGTCAAAAGCGGAAAGTGGCAACAGGTTAGCAAAATATGACCCAGGCACCTGATTTGTTTGGCTCTCATAGTATGGGAAAAATTTGGCCAGTCTTAAATTGGTAGGTTTCATAAAACTTACAGATTTTCAGCTGTTCTTAACTTAAAAATAGAAAACCTAGCAGCACTGGGCCTGTTTTCTGGCATAGCAGCCATAGGTTGGACTCACCCATTTTTGTAAGAAAGCAAAGGGATAAAATAGCAAAACTATTATGTATAGCTTCATTTGGTCCACCTAATCCCAATGGCTCTTCCTAACGGCCCTCTTCACACAGTTATGATGTCCTCACAGCAGCCAGCACATTTCAGTTCGTGACCTTTCATAAAATTGAATAAGGAGGTCACCCCAGGTGTATCTAATATAAAGACGTATACAGTTGGATTGAAGATGTATTCCAAATAATTTGTGAGATATAAGAATTAAAATACCAAAATGTGCCTATGATTAACTGTTTGAAAATAAGTTATTGTAGGTCCATCTCATCCTCACTCACCTATACCATATGGCTTTCTTAAGATGGAGATAAAGTGGTGGCAGTAGAGCTACTCAACTTTACACTTAAGCTTGGATCTGTAAGTCATAATTCTCTTAAGTGCACGTGGCTCAAATGAGCCCAACTAGCTTAGCCACTCTCCCTCCCCACTCCAACATTTATTGACTTACATAATTGAGAAATCCAGGAGTATGTGACAAGGCTGTATTCAGGAAATCAAATAATGTTATCTGATCTTTCTCTCTCCTCCTCTTTTCCTCTCCCTACCCCAACCCCTTTCTGTTTTTCAGTTCTGCTTTCTCAGTTGGCTTCATTCTCTAGCAGGTTATCTCCAAATGGCAAAGATAGCCACTGACAGCAACTCTAGACTTATCTTGTCCCTTGGAACATAGTCTAAGAAAGGAAGGGAACTTTCTTCTTAGCAACCATGGCAATTCCAGTAAAGAATTTTTATTTGCCCTGCTTGGGTCATACACCCACCATTAAGTCATGAATCCCTGCCCTCATGGATCTTACACTATGGGATGTGGAAAAGGGGGGCAGTGGAGGAAGAGTCAGGAGATAAAAAGATAAACATAAGAAAATCATATAGAACTTTTGAAGGTAAAGAGTACTATGATGCTTTTTTTAAAAATTACTGTTAAAAGCCCTACCAGGTGAGGAGGAGCAGCTCCCAAAAGAAAAAGAGAGGTTCTGTTACCAGAAATGAGCTGGGATGCAGTATAGGCCAAAACGAGGGGTTCCTATTATTTTTCCCACAAATAAGAGTGTTTTACAATTGTGAACATCCTCTCGTGTCTCATGTGTGCAGCTATGAGGTGGGGGGAGAAAAAAAAAAGACTAAGGCTGACCTAAAAGGTAAAGATCAAGCATCATAAAATGGCTCGTAAGGCCCTGCACGATCTACTCCCTGCCTGGTGCTTCATGCCCTGCAATATTAAGCCTTTGGACTTCCCCTTGCATACCCCTCTGTCTCTCATATCCCTGTCGTTGCCCATGATGTTCCCTGTGCTTTGAATGCCCTTCCTTCATCTACTTTCTTCATGTCTGCTTGTTGGTCAAAGTCCCTGGCTGAGTTCAGTGCTCCTCCCATAGGCTCTTCTCTTTGAGAAACTATGTTGTCTCTCTGGCAGGGAAATTACCTTATTCATCTCTGTCTTCCTAGTTCCTAGCAACGTGACAGGTTCAGTTCATGGAATATACACACACAGTCTGTGATAAGGGAGTGGATGAGCCTGTTTAATTGCTGCTCTCGAAGACCCCCCAGTCCCCAGTCTTGTTCTACTGAGTGAAGGCCAAAGACTGAAGACATCACACTTTTGTGCACCATGATGTTTTGCCAGTGACCACACTTCTCACCTTCAAGTCCTTAGAGTTGGTGCAATTTCCCTAACCCCCTGCCTCTTGTCTGCCCCTAAGTGATGTTCACTGAGTGAGAATTGGCAGAAGTAGACATGGGGAACATAGTGGAACTCCTGGGTGGCAGTTCAGAGAGGTGGTTAAGAGCATGGCCTCTGCCTATATTTGTATCCCACATCTGCAGCCTATTGCATATATGACCCTTGGCTCCTTTTAGCACCTCTTAATTGTGGATAATAGTATCTTCAGAGAATTGTTCAAAATGAGATAATCCATGTAAAGCTCTTAGGATGGTATTTAACAGATAATAGCTGCTCAATAAATGTTTGCTATTATAATCATTGTCATCACGAGGAGGAGGAGGAAGAGGTGCTGATGGTGGCAGCCAGCCAAGAAACTGTAATACCCAAATTATGTCATCATAGTGGTTTCCAATTTGCAAAGGACATATGTTTACATTGTTTCATTTGGTCCTCATAGTCACCCTATAAAATAGTTTAATTATCATTCCCATTGAAAAGATGAGATAAATAAGACTTAGATTGTGCCTTCTGGACACTTATCTTCACCTTTTAGCTCCCTATCCCATGCTATTGAGATTATGCCTCTCTACTTGTTTCTTAGTTGTAGAAATTCTGGTTTTGGAGTAACAGTGAGATTGGAGAAGCACAGTTCAGTCTGTGGGACACGGATTGTGTGCCCAGTACCTGTTGCTCTGGACTAGCCAGGACTGGGGTAGATTCAGGGACATCTGCCTGGTTCATGACATAGGCCTTTAGCTGAGAGTGGGTCTTCTGTGAACAGTGGACAAATGACCATTTGTTTGGGGACCTGTCCAGTGACTTCAGTTTCTAGCAGTAAAGAGGCCTTTAATTTAGCCTATTCCCCAGGAAGAGTAGCAGTCCCCAGACACTTGCAGTGACACTGAGACCTCTCAGTAGGGTAGGGGCTGAAGCCACACCCTTTGCCCACCCTCCACCTTAACCTGTAATTTCTAATTGTGCCTTACTACATGCAGTCATTCTTTGCAAAAAGCTGTGCAAGAGTCTGTTGCAATTCTCAGAGCAGAGGTTGGGGGCTGCCTGAACCAGAGGAGTATTCAAAGGCAGCTCACAGTTTCAGAAAAAGCATTGGAAGACCTGTGTCTAGACTTAAGCCTTTTCCCCATTTCCTGTGTCTTTCATCAGGTCACTTTCTCTGAGCCTCACTTCTCCAGGTAGAAAAGGATGAAGCCCATGCCATACTCAGAACTTTCAAAATTCCCTCCAGTTTGTAGGAGGCTGAATAATGGTCACCCAAAGATATCAGGTCCTACTCTCCAGAATCTGTAAATGTCACTTCATAAGGAAACAGGATCCTTGCAGATATGATTAAGTTAAGGAACTTGATGTGAGCAGATGATTTATCCTGGATTATCTGAGTGGACCCTAAATCCAATCAGAAGTATTGTAAGAGAGGCAATGGGAGATGACACACTCAGAAAAGAAGGTGATGTGAAGACAGAGGCAGAGATAGAGTGATGCAGCCACAAGCAAAGGAAGGTGGGCAGCCACCGAAAGCTGGAAGGGACAGGGAATGAATTCTCCCCTAGGGCCTCCAGAGGGAGGGCAGCCCTGTGGACACATTGATTTCGACCCAGCAAAACCGATGTCAAACTTCTGACCTCCAGAACCAAGAGGAATAAATTAGGGTTGTTTCAAGCCACCAAGGTTGTGCTAATTTGTTACAGCAGCTGCAGGAAACCAATACACAGCTCTATGAATTGATTATCTCTCACCCATTCTTACTACCCATCTGCTCAGCAAGGCTTGTAGTCTCCCTTGTGTTTGTTCAAAAAAAGGACTAGGTACTTGTCTTTCTAAGCCTGTGAGAAAAAGAAGTACTCATTTAATCTCAGGTTCTCTATTCCTTTCTATTTGGCATGTTTCTGTGGTTGCCACCACAAAAATGCAGCTCCTCCCTCTGTTACATTCAGTTTCTTGTTGTTGCTGTTGTTGTTATCCTGCCCAACAGTTTCCAGCCAAGCCTCTTATGTCAGAAAAGAAAGTCATTTGATGGCCATGAGAGCATCAGTATGTGGATAAAGAAGACACCTTTACATTTATCTGGTAGCACTAAGAATGTTCTATAAAATATTTACTGAGCACTGCTATGCACCAATGCATGGCAACAACAAAAAGAATTATAGAGAAGAGCCCAGTTCCTATGGGAATTGCATTCTAGTGGGCCACACACTGAAAATGATGCTTTTATTTCTATGCTCAGGCTTCACATTGCAGCAGAATTCTAGTTCCCCAAGATTGCTACCAGACTATCCAGTCCGTGTTGCCACTGGAGGAACTTCCCCACTGAGTAGTCCCTGGTTTGAACCTCTGGGAAACACTTCTAGCTCTGAAGACCACTGTTGGGGCCAAGCAATACAGAGCTTGGGTCATCACAGGAAATATATAAAAGGAAGGGTGCCTCTTCCATTTCCCTACATTCCACCAGGGTATGCCTGTGCTCACCTTATTCCTAGTCAACTCAAAGCTCTGGGAATTGAGGAGGGTATTGAAGGAAAAAAGCATCAGATGGGAAAAAGAAGAATATTCTAGCATCTCTTGTTTAATTGTATCCTTCTCTGTACTCCTCCCCAAGACCTCTCAAAGGAAAAAATAAAAATAGCACTAACCCTACCATGATTTCCTCCCTCCAACACAGTGACTCAATTTCCTGCTCTAAAATAGTACCACAGTCATTAGTTGCACGGGTTGAAAACCTTAGTCATCTCTGCTGTCTCTCTCCCCTTTGTATTCCACCTCCAGGCATTGTAACATCATTGAAAGATATACAATATGTTCTACCATCAATATATTCTATCAGCTCTTCACCTCCACCCTGATCCAAGGCACCATCTATCTCTTCCTGTTTAGACCAGCACAATAGTAAGCTGACTGTTCTTGCTCCTGCGTCCCCACCTCTGATCCAGTCTCCATGTAGTGACTGGCATGCTGATTTTAATACATGAGATGATGCCCAAACCATCCCTTGCTTAAAACTTTCAAGCAGCTTTCCATCACATTCAGAATCAAATCCAGATTTCAAGGCCCTGTGTGATCTATCCCCTGACTTCCCTCAGATCTGTTTCTTCTCACTCTCTATCTTGCCCATTCTGCCCTAAGGATCCAGCCTTCCTGCCATTCCTCTAATTATTTTGACACTTCTATTGGCTCACCCCTCCTTCTGGCAACTGTTCCAGTGGCAGCTCTTCAGAGAGGACTTTCCTAACCAATCTACAACAGCCCCCATCCTCCCAATAAGATCCCTGTCTGTCCCCCATCCTGCTTTTTTTTTCCAACCATCTGATGTTATATGGATATTTATCAGTTTATCTGTATATCGTCTCCATAGTCCCAGCACCCAGCACAATGTCAGGCACATAAGAGTGTTCAAGAAATACTAGATAAAAGAAAGAGGGTGAAAGGGCAGGAGGGAGATCAACACAAGGGATTTTAAGCCTCTCAAACCCAAAGAGCCTATCAGTCCATGAAGGGCCCACAGCCCCTGGGTCACCTAAATACTATTTGTATCCAGTGTGGGATATCGTAAAATTTAACTGGTGTTCCTTTTTTGAAATTGAGTTCATTTTTCACTCCTTGATCCCTCCCTGTGTAAGCCAATGATGCAGAGCAAGGGGACCAAGGATACTTGTGAGAAACAGCAGAGAATGTGATGCTGTCTCAGCTCTCCTCTGTTGTTCCATGATAGTGGTCTTCCTCTTCATCTACGTGGTTTCTAGACACTTTCTCTAAAATCTTGGCTTTATGCTGTAGTCTTTGGCAGACTCTTACCCACTCCTAAGTCCTGGGTCAAATATTCCTTACTCAATGATGGCTTCCCAACTCCCAGAATAGGTTAGGTTGACCAGTTCTGGGCTTCCGGATCTTCCCTTTACACCCATGACACACTCGTAAACATTGATTATCGGCCTTCCTGATAAGTCTGAGAGCTCCACAAGAGCAGATCCTGTCTGCCTTGCTTATTGTTATACCCAGTATAAGTAACAAAGTGACAAGTGCATAGTAAGTGCTTAATAAATTTTTTTGAATTAACAATTGAATTTTTATTATTAGCAACTTCAAATCCTTTAAGAAAAGTGACAGTGTAAATTGCAAAAGAGATGTGGTTGATGATTGATTGCTTATCACTTTCCTGACACCTACATCAAAAACAGCACTGTCCTTATTTAGATGTAATTTTATTTTGTGGTTAGCAGGAGATAGTGGGATAGGAGATTGGTAGGATTGTTTGCTCCCAGACATGATCTAGTTACTGTGAAAAATTTTCATGAGAACCATGAACCTGGATGACACTGCATAAACCATCCCAGGAAGATGTAGAATATGATTTAGTTCATAAGATTCTCAGTGTGCAGATGTCATCATCTATTCTAGAAGTTGGTTTATCATGAAGTTCTTCTATCCATTTAACCTTAATCCTTCTTCCTGAAGTCTAAGGCTTTTATTTTCCTACCTATAAAGATAAAGCACAATTGAAAGTATCATTCCAAAGGTATCAGAAGAAAAAGGAAAAACTTTCATGCTTTAAGTATTCTTTAACTTTTCAATTTTCCTTTCTAAAAAAAACTGGAAATGATGGTGATGATGGCTGTCATGATGATGATAGTCTGTATTCTTAGGATTTGGATAAAACAATTTGAATCACCTAGTATTATATATGCAAAGTGTTCATAGACCCATCGTTTGTTTCACACAGTCAGAAATGCACAGACTTTTATAACTGATAGTTCTGTAGCATATATGTTCAGACTTGATGCTGTTAACCTACCTCAGGAGGAGGTATCTTTCTAGTAGGGCTTACCTTTCCACAGTTTGACCATTCAGATGCATTTATTGGAGGACTGAGACTAGAGGTTTTCAGGTAGCCATTAAGCAAAAAAAGTTGAGCCAAGTAGACTGGAATGAAACCCTTACTCTGACTTCCTAGCACTGTGTGCAAATGACAGACCAACCAGTTTCTCAGGAGTAAGGCTTTCACGTATCTTACCACTGTTTCAGCAGATCTGGCTGTGGAGTGTCACAGCTTGGGAAACATCTGCCCAAACTACTGGGAACCGAAATGGTTGAGAATGATCTGCATTGTAGTGTTGAGAGGGATTTAAATCATCTCAACTTCAAGGAGATTTTTACGCAATCTTTGGGGGTTAGGATGTGACTAAAGAGCTGGATGTCTGTTATTTGGAAACCAGTTGTGTTTTCTGAATGACCACGGTCTAACACTGAACAGAACATTTGAAGGCAGGACTTCCTGGTTGCCTGGGACTTGAATTCCCCACCATCGTCTCTCCTCTTGCTCTCTGCCTTTGTACCACTGTTCAGAAATTAGGAAAAGGGAGGGATAGGAAGTCTAAAGTCATCTGTTTGACTTCTCAAAAACATTTCAAGTACGGTAAAGGACGATATTGACTGTGTTTTAAAACTTAAACTTCTGTGTGAGACCAAAGGAAGAGATGTTTATTTGGGGCAAAATCTATAATTTCTGTGGCATACCATCTAATTTAACTTGTATGGTCAGTTTATTCAAACACCATAATTACATGGATCCTTGAATAGGGAGTGAAATCTTATTGGTTTGTACAGCTTAGTGTGATGCCCTGATACATCCCAGAGGCATTTGGGCAGAGAATAAAAAAGTATTTGCACAGCTCCCTTGAGGGACTGGGGGGGAAATGTGGAAAAATTAAACCTCCCCACCTGGGGAATTCCTGATATTCTCAGAAGCAATGGGGACTACCAGTTTAATAGGCCAAGGGCTCGAATTTGGGGCTTACCCTTATGAAACTTATTCTTGCAAAACAGAAACTAAGCCTATTTAGAATTATGCCTAATAATCACCCCCAGAGAACCTCTTGTTGCTCAGATGTGGCGTCTCTCTCTAAGCCAACTCTTCAGGTAAACTCACTGCCCTCTCCCCTACCCCACTGTGGGGGATATGACTCCCGGGGTGTAAGTCTCCCTGGCAGCATGGGACATGACTCCTGGGGATGAGCCTGGCCCTGACATTGTGGGATTGAGAAAGCCTTCTGGACCAAAAAGGGGAAGAGAAATGAAACAAAGTTTCAGTGGCTGAGAGATTTCAAATAGAGTCAAGAGGTCAATCTGGAGGTTATTCTTATACATTATATAAATATCCTTTTTAGTTTTTAGTGTATTAGAATAGCTAGAAGGAAGGAAATACCTGAAACTGTTGATAAGTAATCCAGTAGCCTTGATTCTTGAAGATGAGTCTATAACTATGTAGCTTTTATGATGTGACTATATAATGATGAAAATCTTACAACTAACACTCCCTTTATCCAGTGTATGAACTGATGAGTAAGGAAATAAAGACAAAAAAAATTAGTAATGGGGGGATAAGGAGTAGGGGGATGTTTTGGGTGTTCTTTTTTATTTCCATTCTTTTATTCTTATTTTTGTTTTAATTTTTTTGGAGTAATCAAAAGCTTCAAAAATTGATTGTGGTGATGAATGCACAACTAAATGATATTACTGTGAACCATTGATTGTACACTTTGAATGATTTTCTGGTGTGTGACTATATCTCAATAAAATTGCATTTAAAAAAAACTCAAGCTAAAAAAAACAAGTTTTTAAGTTCCGGTCACAAGGTCAGTGGAAGTTTGTTTTAGTTTTCTAATACTGCAGTAACATATTTCCATGTACTTAAAAAAACACAAATTTATAATTTTACAGTTCTGAGGTCACAAGTCCAAAATTGGTCTTGCAGCACTAAAATCAAGGTGTTAGTAGAGCTACCGTCCTGCTGGGGAGGATGCATTTCCTTGCCTTTTCCAGCTTTTAGAGGCCACCACATACCTTGGCTCATGACCATATCGCTCTATTCTCTGCTTCCACTGTCAGTCGTGTCTCTCTATCTCCTTTCTCTCACTTTTAAGGACCCATTTGATGGGAATGAGCCCACCTGGGTAATCCAGGATATACTTCCATCTCAAGACCCTTAACTTAATCACATTTGCAAAGTCCCTTTTGCCATGTAAGGTAACATAATCGCAATTTCTGGGGATTGGGACATGGACATTTTGGGGTCATTATTCTAGAAAGAATAACCCTAGAGAGAAAATGGAACTACTTGAGTCTGCTTTTGTCCTTTCGTTCCTTTCTCATGACCACCATGATCTTCCTGGTGTTGCTCACCTGTGCTGTAGCTACCTAGGAGGCCTCTTTCCCCTCTCTCTCCCCCTTGTAGCTGTAGATTCTCCTGATGCTTCACCCCACCACCCCACCCCACACATGCACACAGCACTGAACTCACTTCCTTGCCAGGCACTGGTCCAAAGCCAAGTCTATATCAGCGCATTTCTCATCAGTGCTATTCATCAAGTATTTGTGACCCCAGCCCCTACCTTCCAGGTACGTGATGGGATTACAATTCCTGGCAACGTTGTGGGTGGGAAGGGGCCACTTGATTAGTTCTGGCCAATGATTTAACAGTGACTAGGCTGAACATTTCCCTGATGGTATGAGACCTTCCAGCACCTTCTGTTTTCCCTCTGGCACAATGATCAGCAATGTTCAATATGCATGGACTTGAAGTCGACATGTAGAATGGGTGGAATCTAAACTTTGTTGTTTTGAGCTGCTGCTATGTTGTGGTTGCTTGCTACTGCAATAAATAACCTAATTTATCCTCTCTGATGTAGTTGTCAGTGAGTAAAGGGAAGGAAAAGAGAAGGGCAAACAGCACAGACTGCTTCTAATTGGTTGTCCCTTTCTCTAATTTTCCTCATATACCGATTGCCTTATTCACAGGCACATAGACCTACCAGTTCTTCTGGTGAAAGTACCCAGCAACCCCATGTTTTGATTTTAGGTTTTTATTTTGAAGGGGAGAGAAGGGGTTGGGTTGTTTTGTTTACATTTATTTTCTGAAATGTATATGATACCCCCAAACCATTGACCACCTGTAGTTGACTCGATTCTTTGCTCGAAGTGGGAAAACGTTTGCAGGCATGATGAATGGGGGTGGGGTGGGAGAAGAGGACAGAGTGGTCCTATGGGGATTTTGCAACTATCATTCTCTTTAATTCTTGCAGTAAACCCTCTCAAAATGTGGACGTATGCTTGTTTCGAGACAAGCCCAGAGTGGGAGGGAGTTGGGAAATTCAACAGACGCCACAGTAGAAAGGGAAACGAGCAAGCCTCCACGGGAAAGATAGGGATGGGAAGGAAGCAATGCCAAGCTGCCCAGGGCCCAGGCTGTGTGCACACTGCAGGCATTCACGCCCCGAGACGCCTTGTTTCTGAGCTGTTTCAATGCCCTGACTCCTCTCCCCTTCAGTCCAGCTGGAAACCCTGCCCTAGGCCAGTGGTTAAGATTAAGGCATAGTGGACTCCTGCCCACTAATACTGGAACTTGAATGCAAGTTTCACTGTACAACTCTGTAGTGACTTGGGTTGAATGTTACTGGAGTCTCTTATATAACCACAGTTAGAGCACCCAGCTCTTCACCTGGGTTGTCAGCGGCACGGACTTCTCTGGGCTAGCCTGAGAACCCATCCCCCAAGAAGAGCATTGTTTCTATGGAAACATGCAATCTGTGACCAAAATATGCAGGTGAAAATTTTGCTATTTTAGCTAACTCAACGAATGTGTCAGATGGAGATTGCTAATATTTGATAAAAACTGAAGTGCTCTTTTGAATTTGTGGATTTTGTTCCTCCAGAATGTCCACTCCTATCAGCAGAAATAATGGAGGACCTTTATTTGATGTTGGCTTTGTTTAGATGGAAAGCCTCTGTTATGGCCGGATTAGCCTAGACCAGGATGGAAATCCTTCTCTAGCTATAATTCATCTGCTTTTCCTTTTATTTCTTAAAACCCTGCAGGACGAGCCCTTCTGAGACTTACTGACAAAAAGCTTGAGCGGATGGGGATTGCCCAGGAGAACCTCCGGCAGCACATCTTACAACAGGTGCTTCAGCTGAAGGTGCGAGAAGAAGTCAGAAACCTACAGTTACTCACACAAGGTATCTTGCTGCTTCCTAGCAAGTGGGCAGAGGGGAGAGAGGGGAAAGAAAACCTCACCATCGTGACCCAGGGGAGCCAAGGAGAATTTGTTTTGTTTCTTTGCAGAATTTCCTTCATAAAAAAAAAAAATGTTTATAGATTTAAAGACCACTTTCTTCCCAAAATTTCTTTTTTCCTAGCTAATTCGAGGGAAGTTAGCACAAATAACTTACGACTGTGCAAGCAAAATTGTCTGAACTAACTTCAAGGTCATCATGTACAGCTGTGCAAGTTGTGCACTGCACAGCCCCAGAGGGTAGCAGTCACAGTGATCAGGACATGATTGCACCCCCTAGAGTTGTGCAGTGTGCACTCTACAGTACTACACAGCCAGGCCCTATCTATCTTAGTCTGACCACCAATTCTGAGGGGGTCTTGGAATTTGAATGATTTCATAGTTCAAATGACCGGTGAGACCAGTGATATGAGTGAAGTTTTTTGTTGTGTGTTGTTTTGCTGGCTAATGGAGGGAAAACTTTAGAAATACAACTCCCCCCCAACATATACCTGCACTTTAGGGATAATGAGAACTGTATTTAGGCCTCTTGAAAATAGAAAATAGACTATAGAAAATATAAGGCTGGAATATCAAGACCATGTAATTCTTAAGAGGAATCTTTAATAACATTAATGTGATGAACACTTAAGATCTTATAACTGTGGAAGCGACAGAATAAAACTGGGGTTTGAAGAAAATCTTGTTACACTGTATATATCTTGTATGGATTTGGTTGATAGGAACCACCGTTGGCTATAACCTTTATTTTATTTTAATGCCCATTGTGCATCATTTTAGATGAGAGGATGATAAAATGTGTTTTTGAGAGCATTGGGTATTTTTTTCAACCTTCAGAATATTGTAATTGCAAGCATACTGATATTGGAGAAATCTGGATCAGCCAAGTTTCATGTTATTGCATTTAAAATTAACCCAGTAATAGTCCATTTGCCTGAAGGAAGCAACCTACTGCCTGAGAGATGACTGCTATGGAAGGATAAATAGAGACTTAGAGCGATATGAAAATAGTTTCGTTTATTTGATACACATTATTTGCATTTCGTCTCCAGAGACTTTCAATTGTGAATTTATAGGTACTAGTGCACCAAATGATTTAAATCTGAATTTGACATACTGATGTACTTTAAGTTTCTTTTAAGTGGTAAACAAAGATACAAAGATTTATTATAAGAATGGCCACCGTCGTACTGTTTATAATAATGAAAAATTAGAAACAAACTAGAAGTCCAGGAGTATGAAAAAAATCAAATAATTCTACTTACTTCTGTAAGACACAATGCAATGCAGTCATTAAAATTACATTTTCAAAGAATATGTGACAATATAGGAAAGTACTCAAGAGGTAATATGGAGAGGGTAAAAAAAAGTATAAAATTTTATTTATAATATAAGCCCAATTTAGTAGAAATCATGTATTTCATATGTACATGGAAAAAGGGCTGCAAGTGAATATGCCAAAATTTTAGTAATAGTTCTCTGGGTAGTGAGATTATGGGTGGCTTTAATTGTTTTCCTTACATTTTTCTATATTTTCCAAAATTTCTACTATAAATCCATGTTACAGTTATAATTTAAAAATATACACGTGCATTTCTTAAGCTCCAACCCCAACCATAATTTTGCCCAAGTTCTGTTTAGTGTCTGAGTTTCCTCAGTGCTTTTGTTTTCCTCCACTGATGATATATAGAATGAGACCTAAATTCATCGTCTGTGCCTTACTCTTTTTAACTCTGCTATGGTCAGCCTGCAGTGTGTTTGCTGTGCAATATCATTTTCTACAGCTTTCGTTGCCCTAGATGCATAATATATAAGATTTTCCCTGAGATAGTACTCAAGTTTATTAAGCTAAATATATGTTTGTGTTCTGAGAAGGTAATGCAAAGTTCAGCCTTTTCAATTCAGTTGTTGTCACTTTCTTTAGCTGTGAAAAGCTGTGCATTCTGAATTCTTTCATTCCATGCCCTTTAGAAGACATTACCATTTTGTAACTCTTGGATGTTTTGTCTCCACTCATAGTACCCTTTTTATTGTTTGTCCTTTCCATGTTAATGTTCAAACTATTTCCATGTCAGGCATCCTTTAGAAAATCCATAGTCTTATTGAAGTGACGGCTTCTCTTAAAAAGAAAACAAAAGGAAAAAAAAAATGACAAGTGGTTTCTATATCTGATAATAGAAATTTGAAAGGCAGGTGGGATAGCCTTAAAATATTTGGGGTCTAGGTTTGCTGTATAGTAGGAATTGGGGTTCTATTCCCGCTTAGTGGCCTGGGAAGCTTAGCATGTATATCATATGAGAATTCACATAGGGGTAATATATGATTCAGTATTGCATATTTGATTCTTCATGTCTGCAAGTCTTAATCAGCAGAAATAATATGCTGAATAAGTTCATACAAAGGCTTTGGAATGTAGTTTAGTTTCTGGAAACTCCTCCTGCAGAGGGTGAATTACACATCTAGTTTGTAGAGGTATATATCCTTCCAAGGTCCACATGTGGCTCTGACTCTGTACTGCAGTTCGTTTTTTATGGGGGGGGCGAGGGGTGAAGTTTAACAAATATTTATTGACTAACACAATAAATGAGGGTTATCTCCTTCACACTAGTCAATTTTTGAGAAAAGAAGATTAAATTTCTTATGAGTTTTTCTTTTGCCTTCAGAGACAGTTTCAGAGCATAAGCTTTAATTATTTGAATAGCACAAGTTAGGGAAGAACTTAAGTGCCCATCTTTAGAGGACTGGCTAAGTAATTTAAGGTATATCTAAGTACCATGCAGGTATAAAATAAAAGAATGAAGAATATTAACATGGAAGAATAATTGCAATGCTGTGTTAAGTGAAAAAAACAAGGTGCAGAATGGTGTGTTTAGTGTGCCACATTTTGCATATCTCAGAGGGAAAAATAATGTAGATCCATATGTGTTTTATTTACTTAAGGAAATGCTGAAACCTGTGGGACAGGGAAGGAGGTGAATGGAGACAGGATGAATGCCTTTGTATTTTGAAATATGAGTGTATTAACTATTTAAAAGAATAAATTATGAAACAGAAAGAAGGAAGATGTGTGAATTTTAGCATTAGACAGGCCTGAGTTTAAATCATGTCCCCAACACTTACTGCTGTGCTGCCTCAAGAAAATTGCTTAATCTCTCTGTTCTCCAATTTCTTAATCTTGGAAATGGGGATAAATAGTTCAATCCAACTCTGAGTTTTGTTTTAACGATTAAATGAGGTAAGGCACTTAAATCTTTCAATGCAGTGTGACAGTAAGTGCAGAATATGTTATCTGTCAGTAACAGAAGCCACACAAGCAAATCAGATTCATTAATTTAGAGCCAAACTTTATTTTTATAACATTGAGAATATAATTCCCATACCATACAACTCCTACATTTAATGTGTAAAATTCAATGACTTTTAGTATATTCACAGAGTTGTACAATCATGACCACAATCAATTTTAGAATATTTTCATCACCCCAAGAAAGAAACACTGTACCCATTAGCAGTCATACCCCATTTCCTCCCAGCTCCCCCTCCCACCCCAAACTCTGACATCACTAATCTATTTTCTTTCTATTTGCCTATTTTGGACATTTCCTATAAATGGAGTCATAAAATATGTGATCTTTTGTGATTGCCTACTTTTACTTAGGATAACGTAGAATATGTCACTATTTCATTTCTTTTTATTGCTGGATAATATCCCATTGTCTGGATATACCACATTTTATTATCCATTCATCATTTGATGGGCATTTGGATTGCCTCTCTGTTTTGACTATTTTAAATAGTGCTACTTTGAATATTAATGTGCAAGTTTTTGTGTGAACATTGCTTTTGTTTCTCTTGGGTCTATATCTGGAAGTGGAATTGCTGAGTCATATGTTAAATATATTATGTTTCACATTTGAGGAACTGCCAGAGTGGCTCTACCATTTTTACATTCCCTCCAGCAGTGTATGAGGGTCCCAACTTCTCTACAATCTTGCCAACACTTGTTATTGTCTATCTTTTTTTATTATAGCCTTCCTACTGTATGTGAAGTGGTATCTCATGGATTCAATTTGCATTTCCCTAATGACTAATGATGTTGATCACCTTTTCATGTGCTGACTGGCCATTTTTATATCTTCTTTGGAAAAATGTCTATTCACATCCTTTGCCAATTTTTTGTTGGGTTATTTGTCTTTTCCAAGCCTTATTTATGACCTACAGTGTTTTCATCATGCTTAATTACCCATCTTATTTACAAGTTCTGGTGTGATGCATTTGGCTGCCAATTCATCCTCAAATGAGGAAGTCTTGCTCCCATGAAGACGTTCAAAAGACTCTACCAAAAACTTGGGAATTCGTTTCAAAATGAAATAAATGAATCTACACTAAAGATTTTCTTCTGAAGGAAACATACCACTTTTGGATATAAAAATTAAACACACACACTCATACACATCAAATCAGTTGCATAGATTTTTTGTAATCAAACCTCCATTTAGATACTGTACACCCATCTGAAAGCTTGTTCTGCAGTGTATCTGGAGGAAATAAAATAATTAAACCTATTTTTCCACCTTTCAAGTGCTGTTTAAAATTTGTTTTCAGCCTTTGTTTCTACGCCACTTGTTTTCACACAGCTGGCCCAGTGGCCCATGACAGTGACAGGGCCAAGCAGGCCCCAAATGTACCAGGAGACCACCATCTAGCTGCCACTGGTTAACAAACACAAGGAAAAGGAAATCTTTGCCCTCCTTTTTCTTGTTCTCCTCCTTCTGGGATGCTTACCAAAAGACAAACTGTAAGAAATGTTTTAAAAACTTGTATAGTGGATGCATACTAAATATATAAATTAATAGGCACTGTCATTAAATCGTGAGAAAGATTCCTAAGAACAGTTCATCGTCTAAAGCCAAAACTGCTAGAACTTCTAGCCTCTGCTTTCCCTGCCCTTATTCCCAATGGCCCTGGAATGACATGCCATTTGCAAATAACATAACAAAGGTTTGGCCCTGGTTTAATGTCATTCCCTTTTGTGCTTTTGAGGTGGTTCCCTTCTCCATGGAGCCTTTTGATCTTCTCTGTCCTGTCCATGGAACAGCCAGGATGTCTGTCTGGCAGGCTTCTTACTTGAACCTTTCTGCTGGGAAACTCAGCCAAGTCCGGGTACATCCAGGTGTCTCTTGGGGAATGCTTTATGGAGCTGGAAACATCATTATTCTAGTTCCTTCTGCTTAAATCTTGTTTCCTGTGAGACTGGAAACAAAGGTGCCTTAAGTAACACATGGCAGGGTACAAACTATCTTTGGATGTTTTAAGTTCATTCATGAATGTAAGATTTACGATGGGCAATTCTTTTTAATTTGCCCATTAGCTTTGTAATAATGGGAAATATTTCTAGTAAGAAAGACACTCCTTGGATACTGAGAGCTGACTGTTCTTCATATAGCTAATGCGTATTAAGTGTTTACTATACACAATACTGTGTGCTATTGTCATATCAATTCCTAACATTTACTCAACCATGATCAGTTCCAGTGTGACCCCATTTTGCATATGGGGGAGCTGAGGCACAGGGCATTTAAGTAACACACCCAGGGACAGACAATTGGTAAAATAAATAAATAAATAAGTAAATAATCACCCTAGAGCAGACCTCTCTGATCTCACTGCCTCTGACCTGTCAGTGGAGATAATAACTCTCATCTCATGATGGTTAAATGAGATTATTTGTGGAATCCATATAACAGAGTCCGTGATGTCTTCTATGATGGGTTTAGAAACTTATTCTGTAAAGGCACACGTAGTATTTTAGTTTTTGCAGTCCATACTATCTCACTATATCTTTTGTCACTACCCCATAGTGGGAATGTATCCATTGACAATACTTCAACAAATGTGTATAGTTATGTTCCAATAAAACTTTATTTAGAAAAACAGCTGATGAGCCATAGTTTGCAATTTTGCAAGATCAACAAATGTAAGCTTTTGACAATATCATCATCAACATTATTGCTTTTAATCTTAGTCTCTTCCCTTTGCCTTTATTTTTGAGTTGTACATGCTTCCCTGTACCCCAGGGATGCTGTTGTGTGGAATCATTCCTTGGGTGTCCCTTTCAGTGGCCGTCTTGGCTGCAAATACATGGATAGTGTCAAAACGTATCAGCAACTCTAAGGGTTGGATAAATTCAAACAGTAGAAAGCAATGGACCAGCTGGAGAATAAGACAGGTGAAAATGGTAAGTGCTGCCATCTTCAAATGCCTTTATAATCAGTGTCTACAAAATGAAAAAGAAGAGCATGTATACTGTTTAAAAGGGCCAGTAATAGCTCATTTTAATTAGAGTTTCCTGAAGGACTTTTTCCACAGTGTCCAAATATATGTCAGAATTTAGCTAAGAATTGCACGACCAGATGGACTTTTCCAAAGCTTTATCCTTTGGAACAGCACAAATTAGAAACACTGCTTTCTAAGACTTTTCAGAACCATGTATACAGACGGGGTATTTTAGTCTAGTGACCTCTGCGATACTTAGGTAACTGAAGTTGGCCATCTGAACTGTAATAGGCTATCTTGCTCACCACCCTACTTAAAGAAGGAAGTTTTTATAGAACACCACAATAGACTCTTTGAGAAATTTTATAGATCAGCTAGTCCAATCTCATTTTACAAATTTGGCCACCAAGGCCCAAAGAGGATTAAAGGAGTCGGTGGTTACACAGCTAGTGAGTGGCATAACTATAACTAGACCCCAGATCCCCTAATTTCTAAGCCAGTGTTTTTATCCCTATTATTTTTATTAAGGTATAATTTGCATACATAAAATTCACCTTTTTTAATGTACAGATCTGACAAACACATGCAGTTTTATAACCAACACCATATTCAAGATATAAAACAAAATTCTATCACTCCAAAAAATAACCGTCCCTCCAGTGTCCCTTTGTTGTGAATTCCTCCCACCACCTCCAGCCTGTTGCAGCTACTGACATGTTTTCCATCTCTACAGTTTTGCCTTCTCCAGAATGTCATATAAATGAAATCATATAGTTTGGCTTCCTTCACTCACCTGAATATATTGACACTTATCCATGTTGTTGCGTGTATCACAAACTCATTCCTTTCCATTGCTTAGCATTCCAATGGGTAGACATACCATCATTTTTTTTTAATCCATTCCTCAGTCCAAATCCAAGGGACTTTTGGATTGTTTCTAGTTTTTGACAATTACTGATAAAGCTACTGTACAGGTTTTTGTATGAACGTATGTTTTCATTTCACTTGGGTAAATATCTAGAAGCGGAATTGCCAAGTTCTACGTGTTTATTTAACTTCATAAGAAACTGCCAGGCCAGTATTCTTAAGATAATAAAAGTAGAATAATAGGATTGGAGACTCGTCTTTATTACACATGAATATATTAGAAAATATTCTGAAAATCACCAAAGCCTTGTAGAAGTCCTGCCTGGAACTTGCTGCAGTCACCACCATCGTAAGAGGCCCTTGCTTTCCTGAGAGTTTCTAGTACACTGTCTCAGAATAAGTTTAGGTCAAACATGTTTACCATCTACTCACGCATTTGATGAAACTCCTCAGCATCTATGTACCAGGCAGTAGGCTATGGCTCTTCCCAATTGTCATTGAGAAATGCTTCCTTTGTCTCTCTTAGGAAGAATCTGATGTTTCCAGCTCCTGGGAAGAAAAACATGAGCTAACCAGATTCCCTTTTATACATATGTGAAGTATGTCTGATATCCTTACTTTTTATTATCTCTTAAATTACATTGCTGGAATTTCCAGGCTCCTCCCTGACTTCGGTTTAGTTGTGGCACTGGAATTACACATCCAACATTCACATTTCAGTTCTCTTCATTCTCAGCATTTCTGCCTTAGTTCATGACATTGAGGTTTTCTCCCTGGTGTCCACCTATTTTCATGTACATGACAATGACTCTCCTTTGGAAGCTTATGTGAACCCCTGAATATTCCACTGACATCTCAAATTTGAAACATTCAAAATTAAGCCCATTGTCTTTCCCACTATCTCCACAGTCTGTTCTTCTCTCATGTTTCTTCTCAAGGTTACTTGCTCCATCACCGAAAGCAGAAGGCTCGGAGTCTCGGGCAATTATCCCTTTCCTCTCAGCACTCGGTGTAATCGGTTACCGAGTCCTTTGAATCCTGTTTGTGAGATGGGATTCCAGCCTGTCCCCTCCTCATCACTCCCTTTGCCACTGTGTTAATTCATCCTGGGCCAAGAGAAGAACCTACCATTTATTATTTGATCTTTAGTCTCTGCCCTGCCTCATACATTCTCCTATTCATTTCCTACTTCTGTTGCCAGAGTTAATTTAAGTATATTTCTGAAAGCATTATTTCCCTCCTTAAAATATGTAATGGCTCCCAATTGCCTGTAGAATAAAATCCAAACTCCTTAGTCTCCCACAGAAGGCCATTCTAGGCATTTCATAGAATTAACTTTGAGCAAATTACTTGACAGAGATTCGATACCTCAATTGTAGAAATGAGAAAAGTATCTATTTCTCAGGGTTGTTATGAATACTGTACAATAAATCTCAGGAAAAGACAGAGCATTAATGAGCTGTCACCTACTCTGAGAAGCCTTACCTCATATCCTCAGGTCAAACCCACCATTTCCTCCTCTGTATTGCTAAATACTGTGTTCATGTTAATAATGTCATACTTATCAAACAGTATCCATTTCAATCCAGTAAGCACCAGGCCCTGTGGTTAGGCACTAGGAATAAAAAGGAGCACCTAGAAATGAGTGTAGTGTGGAGTTCACCATTATAGAGAAACATTGAATTATAGAGACAGTGGTGGCACAGGAGTGGAACTTAGCCTCACCTTGGGAATAGGTAGGATAAGGAAGACTTCACAAAGGTGTGATACATGAATAAGTCACGAAGTATAAGAGTTTTGAGAGGTGGGCAGGGCTGGGAAGCATGCAGGCAGGCGTGGTGGCTGGGTGATGGCCTGTCCCCTGTAGATCATGGCCAACCTCATTCATCTTCTGATTGTATTTTGTGTTCCTACCTCCTAGTACAGTGCTAGGCAGAGAGAGCCTCCCCTAATGTTTTTGTTGATTTAAATTAATTGTCCTTTTCTGTCACTTACCAACTCTCATTTCATTTTCAACTTAATCTTCTCAAAGCAGCTGAATGCAATTTCAATTTTTTTTAGATTAGTAATAAGAGACTAAGAGTCACTACAAAGCCTTTTTGGATCTTTTTATGTTGACTTGACAGTAAAGACATGGGCAAGGGCTGTAAATATATTGCCATCCACCTGCTTTGAGTTGTTTTGCCTATTTTCTATTTTTAAATAGACACAGTCAAGTGACTATAGAAGGAACCTTGTTTCCTAAGACCCTGTCAATTGCTTAGTGGTTTGTGGTAGATAGGGATGTTGGATCACTAATTTTATAGGATTTTATATAGATTATTATTATGACTGAGTTCTTTCATTATCCCCTTCATTCGGTGCTACGTGGTCATATTCTGCCAACCAGATGTCTCTTCCCAGTTGTTTCCAAGATAGCATTTCTTCAAACTCTATTTCCTAAGTTTTCTCCCAACATATATCAAAGTCTTCATACCCAATTACACATATTTTGTAGCCAGGAATATTTCCATTTTATCAGGATTTTGAGCCTTCAGGGAAATTTTTCTTGCTATAAGTTTATGTTCAAGGCCTAGACATAGAACTCTTTTGGGGGTTAATAAGCTCACACATCAGTTTCTCAGTAGGGGTTTATCCTTTAATGTGCACACATCTAGTTAGCATCCAGTCCTATTTCATTTTCATTATGGGAGTCCATTGTGATCAGTCCATTCAAGAATGTGTTCTGTTTGAAGTGATACTTGAAACTGACTATTGCTTTCTTTCTGTTACATTCTTTATAGCAGAAAAATACCCACCTGTTCTGTGTGCCCCTGATGATCCCTCAAACTACCATATGGGAGAAATTTCCACATGTTATTTTTCTTATTTAGGTTTGTTCTACCAGGAATCATCCTTACCATTTCTGTTCAACTTTAAATGTTTTATGGCACTCTTCGAATAGTGCTGATTAACTTTTAGGTAATCCCAAAGACTCCAAATACTTCTAGTCTACCTCTGCAGAATTCACCCACCTCAGAATGCTTTACCATTGATCCCTTTGCATTTAAATGTCCCAGGTGAAATGATCTATTTGATGTTTCTTGTTTGGATAATTCAAGATGATCATGGGGTTGCACTGTTACTTCATCTTGACTTTGTGGTTTGACTGTTAGAGTTGCAGGATCTTAAATGAATGATATTGCATTGAGGAAAGATATATGGGTTTTCCACAACTGATTAGCTTATTTCTTGAGGGTAAGTCTAGAGCATATAATCTGGTCTTTGTGGTGGTCAAATCTTCTGTGAGCCTTCTAGAAAGGCAGTTCTAGTAAGACAATGCCATGTGGACTGTGAAGGAGGAAATCAAAGCCATTGCCACGGTTGCACTGTGCTCCTCTGGTTTTTCTAAGAAATAGAGAAATGTTTCATGAATGTGCTTCAGGGTTTCTGTTCCTAGCATCACATATTTTCTGCTTTCTCTGTGGCCCTTTTCTTTGGGACCATCAAATCTCAGTGCCTGTCATAGACATCTACACAGTATATTTGTTCAAGGCTCTCCTGGCATCAAGGTTTCCAGATGCTGATTCTAGAAGACACCGCAGCAAAAGACTATACTGTGAACAGACTGAAGTTGTACAACCATTGGGTCAGCCTTGCACCCCAGCCAAGAGTTAGTCTTCTGTCCTTCTCTGAAATAATACCTCCATTCTTAGTACCCCTTTTCATTTTGTTTACTCCTTTATGATAGGAATTACACATTTAGGAAATCTTTCAAAAACATTTATTGAAAACTTATCATGTGCCAGACGCTGTGTGCTACATTGTCAGGGGTGCAGGGGTGAATAAGAGAGTTCGTGTCCTTGAACTTGAGTGAAGGAGACATATAAGTAAAACTTGATAGGACAAAGAAGTATAAGCAATGACAGATAAGCATAGCACATTGTAGGATCACGTAGGAAGGTTATCTGATCCAGAAGGAATATGTCGGAAAAGGTTCCAAGAGGAAATGACCCCTGAACTAACCTAGGTAAATGTTTAGCTGGGTATGTTTATTTTCTTTTTAGTCATCAAACAAATATAAAATTGCCAATGGGACAAAAGCTTTGAAGGAGAGTTTCACCATGCTGTGAAAGTGCATATTGTAAATTTATTGAGTGCCACTCACCTTTACTAGCTGTTGGTAAGCAAGATATACATGGTTCTCATATTCACAGATTGTATGAAGGGGGGAGTTAATTATGCTTTGGGGAACAAGGAGACAGAGGGACTCCTCTTACTCTGAGGAATGAGGAAAATCTCCCTCCAGAGGCTGAGATCTTAGAGAGGAAGTGGTGTTAGGGCAGAATGAGCTTGGGGACTACAGAGAGAAAGTTGTTCCAGTTATCGGGAGCAGCCTGTCCTGAGGCCAAGGTTGAAGGGGCAGCAGGTGGTGTGTTCCAGGAACAGGAAGAAGCCTATATAGTTGGAGGGTCAAGAGTGAGTGAGAAGGGAGAGGGGAGGGCAGGAAGTGAGGGACCAGGCAGTGAAGTGAATGCCTTGTTTGACTGCTTTCCCTAGGGAACTTAGAATTTTTCTTGAAGACAGTTGGGGACCATTCATGGGGCTGGACCAAGGACCATCCAGTCAGATGTGTGTAATAAATGATGAGTCCAGAGGCAGTGAGGCAGAAGCACTGAGGGGCAAGGCAGGAGGCCCGAAGTCCAGTCAAGAGGCTTGTTGCATTAATCTAACAGGAGATTACGGTGACCCAAATGAGGTGCTAGAAGTGGGATGGAGAAAAGTCCCAGACTTTAAGTGATTAGGTAACCTGTGGTGATAGATTGAGAGACAGAAAATAAGAAGGTTGTAAAATATCATCCTTTCCTACTCTTCACCACTTCCCCCATCCCTAATCCATGTCCTTCCTGCAGCAGAATTTTCTGGGCATGCTTCTTCAAAATGTAGATTCCTAGATGCTAACTCTGACCTGCCAAATCAGATCCGCAAGCCCAGGCATTGGTATTTCGCACAACTTCACCCTTATACATAGGAAAATTTGCAAACCATTTTCCAGTACTGTACAGATTCAGAGGACACAGCACGTCTGGCACTGAGCTCGGTACTTTAATGCCATCGAAGTAAAACTTCCTTTGGTCGTAATGAGGTTACTTGTCCTACCCAAGTGAATTCAGAGGAAAGGTTCATCCTTCGGGGTGTATAAGCCTATCCCATCTTAAGGCCCAAACTGGATTGGAGTCTAACACTCTTACCTAACTTCCAAGGTGATGTCTCCACCGTCTAAGTAGCTCACACTCCGTAATTCTTAGGAGAGAAGGCTGCTGAACTCCCACCTCTCCTATTTCCCAAGAAAAAATGAAGCAAGTTGTCTTGGGCAGCCCCACCAGGCTATAAACGAGGTACCTTACACTAAGATTCCACCATTTCCTTTATTTGATGGTATAAGAGCAAAGCTGGCATTGTTGGACCTTCTGTAAATACAGAGGAGGGAAAAGAGAAAGAAAAATGGTTGCTTCACCTCTACAAAGAATAGTTTGGAAATTCGTATTTGAAACTATCAAAGTCTTATAAGTTAGGCAAACATTTTTAAAATCATGAATCTCTAACGTTAGCATCCAACTGCCCTCTAGCTTTTATTTCTATACAAAGGAACAGGTGACCAAATATTTTCCAGTTTATCACAAAAGAGACGCCTGGAGCTAACATTGTGTGCCTGTTTGCACATTTGGCATTTTAAGTTCTACGTTTATAGTCACCACAATAATTTTGCAGGATAGATATCATGAACCCCATTCTGCAGATCAAGAAAGGGAGGCTGTGGCCCAAGGTCCCACAGCCGATAAGTAGAAGATGACTCTCAAACCTACGCCAATTGCCTCCAAAACCAATTCTCTTTCCTCTCTCCCACCTGCCTGCTGTGATATCTGTTATTTCAAAGATACATTTTTTGTTGTTTTACAAAAAACTTTTGTAAAAATACACTTTTTAAAATTAATGCTTGAGAATATTCAAATAAGATTGCCCTTTCATTTGTTCATAGCTTATGTTATGTATATTGTGTTATATATATTGTTATGTTTGTTATGGGTATATATGTTTATTTGTTATAGCTTGTCCATCCCACACAGTTATTACCCTCCGTCCTCTGTTTTCCTTATTTCAGGCCTCTGGGAATGGGAGGGTGTGGTTTTGCTGAGCTGCCTGCATAACTGAGTTATTGGGGCACTAAGGAATCACATTTGTTCATCTCCCAACTTGACATCAAAATGAAGCAGAGATGCCAGCCTAGCATTTCCTGATGCCCCTGGATGTCCTGAGTAATCTTAATCTTGTTGGATCAATGACGTGAAAGTTTGCTAGTTGCCATTTTAATTGATTTAATAGAAATTGATTCAACATCAGTGAATGCACCTCAAGGGTTTGCAATGTCTGCTGTGTTTGAGGTGATGTGGCTTTGATTTGTACATCTGATTTATACATCTCTTCCAAGTTAAGTCAGAGAAACAAAAATGATGTTTAGTGCTAAAAACTATTAAACATTGATGAAAATAGTATCTGGAGATTCTGCAAATAGACAAGAAGTATTTGAGTGTACTTTTCAGTTGAGCCCATTTCTCTCATCTTGATGGGTTTGTCATGATTCATGTTTACTGTGAAGTGCATAGCAGGGATTTACCCTTCTAAGTATCAGCACATTTGATTTCTCTTTTGCCATGGGTGTCCCTAAAATTCAGATCACGCCAGGAAAGGAGGAAAGGTTGAAATAATGGCATAACAAATTTCATTGACTTAAAATTATTGGGAATTAAAAATAATTAATTGTTCTTCTATCAGGACTTGGGTATTTGTTTTGTTACATAAAGATTCCTACTATAATAATTTTGGTCTGGCAGGATTTGACATGTATTATAGCATAAATGAATGGTCTCTATTTTTCTTTCTATTTCTAAAAGTTTAAATATGCATATCTTTTGTGCTTCCTTTCTGCCTTTTTCTCTCCTTTTCTCTCTGGCTGCCCCACCTCTCCCCATCCACAACACCACCTCCAATGTATTCCTTCAATAAAAACTTCTATCTGCCCAAGGAAGAACTATTAGAAAATTACTAAGGACCAGTTTCTGCTTCTTTGTCAGGGATAATCATTTGTTTTAGAGCTGATTTTCTGCCTTAATTAAATGAAAATGTCACTCAGTCAAATGAATTCATTTATATTTATTTATCCAGTTCTCCAGGCTTGAATTTCTTAGTAGGGACTTGAGTTCATCATATTTGCTCACAGAATGAACTGAAAAATGTCTCATATCGGTTTAAAATAATCACAAATGATTACTCCTCCCTGTAGAAACTCTGTATAAACAAAGGCCTGATTAACCAATGTGCCAATGGTTGTTTTCCTGTGTAGATATATCTAGGCTCATATGTGGTTGCATATTTGGTCATCTTGTGCCTATGTGTGCTAGAGCTGGAAGCAAAGAATACCCCGCTTTGTAGTCCCTTAGACTCTAGGTAATATTTTAACCGTCTGTGTGTCTCTATTTGTCTTTTCAAAATGTCAATTGATGGTGCAAGGTTTAAATTCTACCCAGTCTTTCCATTCCATTTTTTCTTAAAGGAATACTTTTTAGTCTGGTCTATGCATCTGACATTCTAAAAGGTGCCTTAAGGGATTAAAATAGAATAAACATACTTACACATTCACCGATTCAACCACTTTTATTGGGTGCCTACTATGTATCAGAGGAGGTACTGGGAATCAGAGGTGAACAATGCAGTCTGAGCCCATGATCTAGTGGAGGGCGTAGTACCTGGTACCTAGTAAGTATGTGGCTGAGTGAATGAATGAATAAATGAATGGGTTAATCTTGCAACAGACACAGATAATAAATGAATAATTGCTAAGTTATTAATTGCATTAAGTCCTCAAAGGAGAATTTAGGGAATTATGAGGTTGTGTGGTAGGGACTAACAAAGGCAGGGGTTGGGGAGTAGAGGTCAGGGAGTGTGTCCTAGAAGAAACATTGATACTATGATATTTTGCTACAGCAAAGGGAAGGGTTGGCAGGGGGTTGGAGTGCAACAAAGCTAGAGTGTTGAGCTAAGGCTAGACCACCGGTACCTTTTAGGCCATGTTAAACATGTGAACCTTAATCCTAAAAACCCTGGACACTCATTGAAAAGTTTCAAGCAGAGAAGTGGCATGATTAAATTCCATTTTGAGATGATAACTCTGGCTGGTTGGTAGAAATATGTGATGTAGGGGAGGCAGGAATCATTTTCTATGGCTGCTGTAACAAATCACCACTTAAAATAACACAAATCTATTATCTTACAGTTCCCGGAGTTGGAAGTCCAAAAGGTGTCTCACTGGGCTAAAAATCAAAGTGTCAATAGGGCTGTGTTCCATTGGGAGTGAAAATCTGTTTCATTGCCCTCTCTAGATTCTAGAGGCCACACATTCCTTGGCTTGCGGCCTCTTCCTCCATCTTTGAAACCAACAACGTTGGGCTATGTTCCCACTTCTGCCTCTCCCTTCCACTTATAAGGACTCTTGTAATCCCATCGGACCCACCCAGATAATCCAGGATAATCTCCCCATCTCAAGGTCGGCTGAATAGCAACCTTAATTCCATCTGCAACCTTAATTCCCCTTTACCATGTGCCTTACTTTCCTGGCCATGATCACAAATACCATGAAATGGGTTGGTTTAAACAATGGAAATTTATTGGCTTATGGTGTTGAGTTAGGAGAAGTCCAAAACTGAGGCATCCACAAGGTGGTGCTTTTTTTTCCTGAAGATCGTGGTATTCTGGAGCTGGTCGCCAGTGATTCTTGGGGGTCTTGAGCTTTTCCGTCACACAGCAGTGCACACAGTGGTGTCTTCTGGGTTTTGTTGCACTTCGGCTCTGGTTTTTCCCATGGCTTTCTCTGTCTGAATTTCGTTCTGCTTACAAAGGACTCCAGTAATCCAGATTAAAGCCCAACCTCATTCAGTTGGAACACACCTTAACTAAAAATAGCATCTTAAAAAGGTCCTATGTTCAAAGTGTTCACACCTACAGGAAGGGATTAGGAGCATATGTTTTTTTCGGGGATACATACCACACCCTGTACCCTTCTTTGGAAGGACATTGTTCTGCCTGCCATGGGGCTGGGCAGGAATGCCAGTAATGGTCACCTGTCTCAGGAGCTCACAGCGACGTGAGGCTCTTTTCTCTGTGTGTGGATAGGGATTGGAGTTATATTGGATTTCAATCTAATGATGCAGAGCCCCAGATTAAAACTATGAACCTCCAGAATTAAACAGAGCTACCAGATGACCCAGAAATTTCATTTTTAGGTGTATATAACTAAGAGTAATGAAAACATATGTCCACAGAAAAAAGTTTACACAACTGTTCATAACAGCATTACTCCTAATAGCCAAAATGTGGAAACAACTCAAATACCCATCCCCCCTAGTGAATGAATGAACAAAATGTGGGATATCCATACAATGGAATGTTATTCAACGATGGTAGTACAATATTGTGAATGTGGTTAATATAACTGAATTTTACACCTGAGAGAAAATGGGAACTATTGAGTTGTATACATATTATTACAATGAAAAGTATTTTAAAAAGGTAATTAAGTACTGATTCATGCTACAACATGAACATACCTCAAAAACATTATATTAAGTGAAAGAAGCCAGACACAAAAGGTCACATATTATGAGATTCCTTTTAGCTGAAATGTTCAGATGTCCATAATAGTCAAATTCATAGAGACAGAAGGTAGATTAGTGGTTGCCAGGGGCCAAGGGAAAAGGGAAATTATAAAGTATAGGGTTTCTTTTGGGGGTGATGGAGATGTTCTAGAGTTAGACAGTGGTAATGGTTGAAAAAGACTGAATATAATTAAAAACCACTGAATTGCATACCATAAAATGGTTACAATGGTGAATTTTACATGGATTTTATATAAAAAAGTTAAAACAGTTTTTATGAGTTCTAAGAATGATCAAGATGAAAAGGTTTGGACACTGGGGTAGGCAGAATTCTAAAATGACCCCCAGAATTTCTTTCATGCCCTGCCTTTGCATATGGGCAATACCTATGAATATGATGGAATTTCTCTCCTATGATTAGGTTACATCATAATGCAAAGGTGAAGAGATTTTGCAGATGGAATTAAGGTCCCAAATAAGTTGATTTTGAGTTCATCAAAAGAGAGAATATCCTGGGTGGGCCTGACCTAATCAGATGAAAGCTCTTAAAGCGGGGGCTAGGTCTTTCCTAAAGTTAGAGATTCCCTTACTGGAGCTGGAGAAGTGAGTTGCCATATTGTGAAAGGGCCACATAAGGATCTTCAGGCAGCCTCCAAGAGCTGAGAGCAGTCCCTAGCCGACAGCCAGCAAGAAAACAGAGACCTAAAGTCTATAACCACAAGAAACAGGATACTGCCAGGTATCTGAGTGAGCCTGTAAGCAGGCCCTTCCCCACTGAACCCCCAAAATGTGAACGTCGTTCAGCCACTGTGATCACAGTTTGATAAAAACCCAGAGCAGAGAACCCATAAGCTGTACCCAGACTTCAGACATAAAGAAACCGAGATAATGTGTGTGTTTTAAGCCACAAATTTGTGGTAATTATTTCACAGCATAGAAAACTAATCCAGATACTCCTCCATTGAAATTGATAAGTAGGCTAGCTGCAAAGGGCTCATTGAAGTCTTTTTTGCATCAGAAAACCGTGTTTCCTCTCTGGGAGGTGGAGACACTGGTTCTTAGGCTTTCTGCTCTGATTTGTGAAAATAGATACTGAAAGCGGTGATTATTACCTTGAGTTCTTTTCAGGAAAAAAATAAGTGCAGTTAAAAGAGTTCCCTGTCTTATTGTAAGGGTAGATGATGCCCTTATTATAAGGATAGTGATGCCCACCTGCCATAGGTAAGCTTTGATTTAGACTGTGATGATTAGGTTCACGTGTCAACTTGGCCAGGTGATGGTACCCAGCTGTCTGGTCAAGCAAGCACTGGCCTAACCATTGCTGCAAGGACGTTTGTGGCTGGTTAATAATCCAACAGGCTGGTTTATTAAATCATCAGTCAATTGGCTGCAGCTATGACTGATGACGCCAGTGAAGGGCGTGTCTTCCACAATGAGAGAATGCAGTTGGCTGAATTTAATCCAATCAATCAGTTGAAGACTTTTAAGCGAGACAGATAAAGGACCTTCACTTCTTCTTCGGCTGCCCAGCGAAGTGTTTTCTGGGGAATTCATCGAAGTTGCCATTTCGTTTCCTACGGAGTTCATCGAACACATTCATCAAAGTTGCCAGTTCATTTCCTGAGTTCATCGAACATCTTCTTTGGAGTTGCCAGTTTGCTGCCTGCCCTACGGAATTTGGACTCGTGCATACCCACAGTTGTGTGAGACAATTTTGTAAATCTTATATTCATAGATATCTCTCATTAATACTGTTTCCCTAGAGAACCCTAACTAATACATAGACATTCTGGTGATCTCACAACCAAAGATATGAACTCCTTAGTCACCCATCCTTTGTGGCAAAACCCCAGCGGGTAGAGTACCCTGAGACGATGTGCTAAGGAAAAGACTGGGCCCCTCATGCACACATTGCCATTCTCTCTCCTGTAGTACAAGCATGCTTTTATTCCACCTGTTGTTTTTTTTTTTTAACCTCAAATAGTCTGGAGACAAAACTGTGTTTATAGGGCTTAGATATTGAGTTTCCGACTTCTTAAGGAGTTACTCCATAAAATAAGCAAACTTTTCATCTTTAAACCATCCTTTTGTTTTCTTTTCTGCATCATAATAGGATCTAAAATTATGATGGCTTGGCAGTTTCTATTGTGAGAGACCATTGTACTGGGAATCACTTGATCCCTGGGTTAACTCAACCCTGGGGTCAGGAGCTGCCAGTACTGGAGGTTCCTCATCCTTAAAATAGCTCCTGGTAGACACAAAGTGCTGTGACAGGAAAGATAATTGAAATAATTATAACTTAGACTCCAGGAAGCCCATGCTGTTAAAACCCTCAACTTAGAAAGTGAAGTTTGAGAAAGTTTACTTTTTGTCCCTTGAGACAGATGTTGCAAGTGTGGGCTCTGGCTGCAGTCCCGCTGCCTGGGTGGAGAAGAAGAGGTGAGCAGTGTGGAAGAGTGGCTTCCACCTAGCAGCTCCGTCCCTGACCCGACAGGGGCAGTTCATAGATTATTCAATTGAATAAACATTTACTGAGTCCTTATTATACACTAGAAACTGTGCTGACCTAAGATAGTCTCTGCCATCAGGGATCCTTCAGCCCAATGAGTATTCAAGAAATTGAAACCATTAAATTCTTCAAGGCCTATCAGAATCATTCCATAGACCCAGAACACTTAGCCCCACAAGGGGCCAGGGTGAATAGCAACGATGACAATCGCTGACATTTATTTATGCTTATTGTGTATCAGCACAGCTCTGTGCATTCTATTTGCATTAAGCCCTTGAGCCTAACAACCACCCTATGAGGTGGGAGCTATTATTATCCCCATTCTGAAGACAAGGAAACCAAATTTAAGTGATTTATACCCAGGTTCTCTCCAAAGCCCAAATCATGCTAGAATTTGTTCCTACAACTGTGGCTACACTAATGCATATAATATTTCATCATTGCTGTGCGCCAAGTTCTGTGCCAGGTACTAGAGTTACAGTTGGGAACAGAGTAGAAATGGTCCCTGCCCTAGCTGACATTGGAAACTTGTGGGAAGATAAATGTTAAAAAAAGAAGCAGACACATAAGTATAGGCATGTCTCATTTAATGCCATACCCTACAGCACTGTTCATTATAACTACTTCTTTCATTTTTAAATGTTTTCTTTTAAAAATTGTTTTATATCTATAAGCATCCAACATAGTATGTGTTAACATACAGTTTGTCCATATTCTGAATGCTGCCATGCTCCCTCATCCACAGTGCTTGTACAGAACACCTAACTGTACACTTGCAGCCCATGGGCTTTGGTATACTGCTCTGCAACGAGCTCATCCAGCTGGCAGTCTCTGATGAAACTGTGCTAAAATGAGTATCAGAAAAGGCCTTGAGAGGGACAGGAAGCCGTGCTGGGAAGAGAGATCACAAAACAGCACAGATCCCTGCTCTGAGCGTGCGCCCCATTCACAGCATTTAGTCAGCATTGGTGCATTGGTTTCCTCAGGTTGCCATCATGAACCACAAATGGGGTGGCTTGAAACAAAAGGAATCTATCCTCTCAGGGATCTGGAGGCAAGAAGTTGGAAACCAAAGATGTTGGCTGGGCTGCAATCCCTCCAAAGCTCTAGGAGAGAAGCCTTCCTTGCCTCTTCCAGCTTCTGGTGGCTCTCGGTGCCCCTTGGCTTGTGCCAGCATCATTCGTCTCTGCCTCCATCTTCACATGGTCATCTTCCCTCTGTGTATCACTGTGTCCAGACTTCCTGCTGCTTATCAGGACACCAGTTGTGTTGGACTAGGGCCTGCCCTAATCCACTGTGATGTCATCTTAACTAATTACATCTGCAAAGACCTATTTCCAAATAAGATCACAGTCACAGCTAATGGGGATTAGGACTTGAACATCTCTTTAAGGGCACAAGTCAAGCCACAATTGGGATAACAGAGTGGCTTAAAGCATGATTTTGGAGTCAAAAAGTCTAAGGTGGTATCCCAGCTCTGTCCCTTACTATGTATGTAACCTTAGGCAAACTACATATCTTCTCTGAAGTAAGTTTTCTCCCCTGTAAGATGAGAGCAAAAATACCTTGCTTATAAGAGTAGGATTGAGAGATTTTTGCAAATGCTTATTAGCACGTCTCCTTAAGTAGTGGTTAGTAAATGGATCCACCTCTCAGAACACAGCCTTTCCAGAGTTACTCTAAGGATGAAATATGTATCTTATAAGCCTATTCCAATAAATCAAACACAGAATATTTTGTTCACATTCCACAATCATCTCAAGTCAGCAGGATGATGAGGGAGGGCATTGTTGAGGATACATAGCTTTATCACTTCCATTAAATTGCTTCTGACACAGAACAGTTTCTTTGTCAACCAGAATCACAGTCAAAGATGTACCAATACCTAAAGAGAGCTTTCCACTGTGAAAAAGTCTAGAGGATGGTATAGAAGCTTCTCTGTACAGCTGTGCATATGGTTCCGTTTGATGATTTCATTTGATCAGGATGGGTAGCTTATTGAAGAATCATTCCTAATGTTTCAGATAGGTCCTTTCTGAGTACAAAAGAGGTACATTTTATAGGACACAAATGTTTGGTCAATTTTATTGTAGGACTAGGTGAAGCACCACCACCACCAAGTGGTCCTGTCCATCCCCTTGTTGTAAATATTACCAGTTCCTTGGTCTTGAATGTCCTATTGCAATATCATCATGGCCATTACCCAAGTCAGTAAGTGTTTTGCTAAGTATTATCTCTGAGCCCAGCCCTGTTTAGACTCAGGGTGAAGAAGGCAGAGAACTATCCCTTGACTCTGTGATCTAATTGAGAAGACAGAACTTGCAGGTATGAAATAACTGGAGAACAATACAAGCGTATTTATTATTTCATCCTCTTTTGAGTCATACATAATTAAGTGCTCTAGAACAGCACTCATAGCACTTTCTGAAATAATGGAAATATTGTAGATTTGCGCTGTTCAGTACAGGAGCCACTACCCAGATGTGACTCTTGAACACTTGAAATACTGCTAGTGTGACTAAGGAACACAATGTATAGTTTAGTTTTAATTTAAATTTCAATAGCCATAGTGGCTAGTGGCAGTCATATAGAGCAGTGCAGTTCCAGTAATTCCGAGGAGAGATGGTTGTGGGCTCCAAGAATCACTGGGAAGCTTCATGAAGAGAGTAAGGCTCCAAAATGAGCCTGGAAGTGGAGAGGCACCTGGAGGACAACTCGTCTAGGCTAAAAACATGAGCAAAGGCTGGAAGGAAGGAAAACATGGAAGAGAGGGAAGTTAGATGAGAGAGACTTTCTAAAACTGCCAAGGAAGAAGTTTCTAGAATCTAGAGCATTCCTCTACTTCACAAGGCAGATAGGAGTATTTTTACCTGCATCATACCCTCCCCCTCATTATTTGGAATAGGGTTTGCATGTTTTGTACTTATAAATAGTTGACTTCCACAGAGTTGTACTCGTTTAATGTACAAGGTGGTTCATTGTAACTCAGTATCAGTCAAAAGGGACTGGGAATAGAATTCATTGGAACAATTACATAACAGAGGTTAAAGGAACCCATAAGAATCAGAGTCACCCAGACATTAGCAGCAGCAGAAGCCTGAAGGGGCAAAGAAGAGAGGGACTGTGTTGTTGGAGTCTGGGGAGAGGGTCGCCATGGAGGAGGGAGCCAGCCAATGCCAGAACCACCCAGTGCGAGCAGGTGGGGAATGAGCGGAGAAGAGCCCAGCCTCTCTTGCCTCCTGGTGGTGCCTCTCAGTGGCTAAGAACAAGAAGTCAGAGGGAAACAGCACAGTCTATGCAGCCCGCGGGGGTCAGGTTCCCATGGTGCCCTGGGCTGGACAGAGAAGGCAAGAATGGGGGAGAGGCAGGGAAATGAAATGGGAATAAACAGCACTCTGGCTTTTTTGTTAAAAAATGGAAACCACCTAAATATCCAGTATGTTGGCTAAAGTGTGGCAAAACCATGTATTGGAATGTGATGCAGCATTGCAATTATATTTAATGACAAGGGAAAATCCTCACTAGATATTAAGTGAAAATAAAAATATGAGAACAGCATATACTGCAAGATCAAAATGTTGTAGTTAGTGTATATGCAATAAAACAACTGTATGTTAGCCACACATACAGGAAAAAAAAGTGGAAGGAAAATGCACCAAGGTTTTAACAGTGGTATCTCTGGATGGTGATTTAGGAGTGATTTCTTTGCATTCTCCTGAGTTTTCCACATTTCCAGTGGAAATGTGGAATAAAATAATTATTGTATTTTCTGATCTGGAACAATGTTTCCATTGTTTCTGATATATCTTCAGGACTATATGAGTAGAGAGGGGTTTGTGACAAAGTTCCTTTTTGTCAGTAACTCACTGACTTTGCAATTAGCTTACATCTCATTGTCTGCCCATTTCTGCAATGAAGAAGTCGCACCTGAGCTGCATTCTTAGCTCAATAAAAATGATGAGTCAATAAAATGTTCTTTTTAAAAAAATATTCCACTGAGAGACCCTTAGGTGCTGGGGAATGGCCTGATTTCCTATTGATCTTTTTATTGCTGCAATTACTCCCTCCAGCATGATTAGTTAATCCAGATCCAACCACTTCTCGCCGCTATCTATTACATTTGGTCTCCATTAAATATGAATCTTTGGTGGCACTTCCATTATTAAATTGACAGCTGTATAATGCTTTATTGGCATCTGTAAGAATGGAACATATTTCTTAGGAACTATGAGCATAGCCAGTTTTTCTGTGCTCTTGTAATCTTAATCTTAAAAACAGCGATCTGTTTCATTGTTGTATTCCTTCCTGATAGAAAAAGTTTCCCCCTACTGTCTTACTGATCTACAGTCATCTGACCTTGATGGACTCTTGTAAAAGGAATTATCACAGTGCTTTGATGACTTCTCATAGTAATTATTGTTTCAGTAAACCCACTCCATTTCCCTGGCTTGTTTTTTAACCTCCAGATGCTACCAAGTATTAGTTCTTGGATGGCTGCTTCAGCAGCATTACTCTAGTACTTGCTTATAGTAGATATTAATAATAATAAGCAGTTTGCAGACATGCACAGTGTTAAATGTATGTGAAGATTATTGTTGATATTCTTAATTGCAATCATAATTTTGCCATTGAGTAAGTTAGGATTCTTGTGGTTGCAAGGAACAGAAATCAACTCAAGAGGACTTACGCAAAACAGTGGGACATTTCTAAGACACATGTAGGAGTCTCTGATGGAGCTTCAGGGCAAAGAGACAGCAGGACCTCAGAATGAACTAAAAACCAGCCAGACTCTAGACAGTAGTCTTTTCTCTCTTTCTCGTTTCCGCTTTTCTATCTACATTATTCTTCAGACACGATACCTCTTTGACTCAATTCACAGAAAGGTGGAATATGACTTCCTAACCCTTCCAAATTTTTCCCCTACCTCTAGATCCCTCAAAACTCTCTCAGGTGCTCTCTCAGTTTCTCAGCTCTGATTATTTTTTTCTGCTCCTTCCATCCCAATTCCAAGTTCCCTGGAAGGCAATGCTGATTGGCCCAGCTTTGATCCAGTCAGCAACAGACAGGAGTGCCCAGAGACATCCCCTGTCCTCGTCGTGTGGAAGTCAGACCCCCATCCAAGAGGTAGTGACCACCATTGTGATTTAGTTGACTCCTCCATTGTAGGCAATACATTACAGAGATATAAATTTGCCAAATTTAACATCATCGTTCTTTGCACTAACATTTAATGGAAGGAACGTAGAGCTTGTAAAGATGGGGCAGTGGGAAAAGTGAGTTTTCAAGACTACTTTCACACATGGCAAAAAAAAAAAAGGCAGTTTTTGTGTTCTTAACTTAAGAGATTGCAAGATATATGTCAGAGAGAGAATGGGATACACTTAAAGATACTGAAGGAAATTATCAGAACTGGGAATAGTATTAAAAAAAAAAAAAAAGCAGGGAAGTGCTAGCCCATAAGAGGCAGACAGATTTTCCCAGGGTGAATATGGCTGTGTTGGTACCACATTTATTAATAATCTACCATGCTGGGGTCTAAACACCAACCTGCATGTCTATTATGAAGCCTGCACCCTGGAAATAAACAGGTCCATTCTGAGGCAGCCAGAGTACAGTTGGCCTTTCTATAGGGTCCTATTGCCTTGGGGCCCCAAATAAAACTTATATGTATTTATTCATTTAGCAGACATGTGTTGAATACCCATTAAGCCCCAGGGAAATCCCAGGCCCCTTGGTTATCAAGCTAACCTTTAAATGGTAAAGATTAGTAGAAATTAATCTCTGGGCTAAGTGCCCGGGTTAGCACTTCACATTCTTTAACTCATTTAATTCTCACAATAAACACCATTCTGTGGGTTCTTCTTAATTCCCATTTTACAGAGAGGAAACCAAGGCCCCAAGAGGTTGATATAACATGGTCCAGGTCACAAGGTTAGGGTGTGGAGGAGCTGGATCTCCTTTGGTTTAATTGTTTTTTAAGTGTTTGAATTTTTTGTTTTGGATTATTTAATATGTTGTACTGATTCTCTGGGAAAAAAATTAGGTGAAGAGCACCCTGTCTTCATCACAGATACTCCCAGGCTAGCACTAACCTGGACCAGTGAATGGTTAAACCACGATAAGCCATAAAATGATGTGGTAAATATTATGATAGAGCATCGAGGGCAGAGGCATCTGCTACTTCCCAGCTGGGTGACGGCATGGGTTTTGTGTCGGTATATGTAAAAGGTCTAGGGCAGTACCTGGAATAAAGTAAGGGCTCCCTTGATAGTAGATATTATTATCTTCTACAAGGGGCTATGGCTGTGTACTGTGAGAATTGGTTCTGCCTGAGTCAGGCCGAGTTCAGAGAGGAAACAGGCTCTGAGCCATCATATGTTGCTAGATAAGGAGGAACATGTTGGACATTTAGAGGAGAAGGATCCATGAACAAATGCCCTTTATTAATTTAGAACATTTATTGAACATATAATGTATGCAAAGCATTCAGCTCAATGTTAGTTAAGGATAGGTAAGCACAGCACTATGTAAGTATATAGAATGTTCTAGGTCCTGACTTTTAAAAGGAGAAAAATCCTAGGGAAAACGACCACAAGGAAACATCTGTGAGAACATTACAGGCATAACAAATCTAGGAGTATCTCAAGGAGATACCAAACTCACTTTTTCATCAAGCCTTTTCAAAATTCTTTATTCAAGCAACTGTTTCATCACACCTAGTACACTGAGAGCTCCCCCCGCACACACACTCTTTACTCCCACCTGTATTTACACAATGCAAAATATATCACTTTCCTTCATTCTCCAGGGTGACACTACTGACTCTTCATATATCTGGGTGAAAGATTATTCAGATGTATAGAGCATTCCTCAACTGGAGATAGCTTGAGAGGGGATAAAGAAAAAGTGTTAAGGAATGTTAAAAATTGGCATTTTCCTGGTGGCAGTTTGTCATTTTTCAATTTGGCATCTTTTCCTGTTCCTTTTTCCACTACGTAGATCTGTTTAAGTCTTGATTCAGAGGGGATTTTCTTGTGAGGTGCCTTCCTTCAAGCATATGGATAAAATTGCTGGGTTTAATGGAAAGCTGTTTAGAGTCTTGCTCTATTTAGTCAAAAGCAGATCACTTCTGTTCTTGGCCTTGGTCCTAGATTCTCAGGAAATTAATGGTGCCTCAGCCTGTGACAGTCTGTCTTCACTCCCTGCAGTTGGCCCATGGCTTTGAGTGGCCTTGGATGTCCGAGCTTCTTTGGTTCTGTAGCCAACTCCACCCAGGGCTATTCTGGAATCCTCAGGCCTCCCTCATCCGGCCATTCTATCCCAGAGACCTGAAACCACAGATCGGCCGTCTGTGCCTTGCTGTGGATTCGTGGTGTGGAACAAAGGAGCAGAACCCTTTGAGCTGCACACAATGACATTTATTTATTTATTTATTTTAATTTAACAGGCACGTCTGTAGCATTTATTGTGTACTAAGTAAGCACTGTTCTTAGTTTATAAATGAGGAAACTGAGGCATACTGAGTTTAAATAACTGTTACAAGTGGTGACTGGCTAAGCTTAGAAACAAACCCAGGCAATCTGACTCAGGGTCTGTGCTCTGAACCCTCCGCCGTGCTGCCTTGCCCTGCTGAGATGTCACCTAGTCCACACTCTTTTTAAATGAATTAGTGTATAAAAAGCTCTTAACACACCATAAGGACTATGTAAGTGCTGACTGCTATTAGGTTTGTTCATTTAGTCCAGCATTTCCCAAATTGTATTCTGCAGAATACTAGTATTCAAAAGGATGTAATAAGGGTCCCACTTATTGTGTGTGTGTGTATGTGTGTGTGTATAGTGGTCAAATAGGTTTGGGATGTCCCGGCCCGCGGGACAATCAACGGAAGCTCCAAGTCCTGTGAAGGAAGGATGGTATGGGACAACAGACACGAGGAATGACAGCAAGACAGGTTTCTGATCAAGCTGCAAAATTTTATTGAGGAGGCTGAGCATATATACTCTAGGGTAGGATGGGAGTGGCTAGTAGGGACGGGTGGCGATCTAGGATTGGCTGCTGCTGTTGCTAGGGTGGAAGGCAGATGTAGGGGGATTGGTGGTTGCTGTTGCTGGGGTGGAAGGCAGATGTAGGGTTAGTGCTTTTGGCGCGAACCGCTTCCGTAAAGAAGGCGGAGGGCAACCCAAGCTGTTGTTGCATCAGCCCTGGCGGCCATGTTTCCGGCATTGCTGAAAAGTGGACTTCATGCATGCTACCTTAATCACCCACAACATTGGGAAATGCTGGTTAAAAAAAAAAAAAGTTTAAGTATTTTATATGCAATACTTCTCAGAGCCTTTAATATGCTAATATCCACTACTGATCTCCAAAAGGTGGCCATAGTATACAGGGCTTGCTCATCCATAAAATCCTTTTCTGCACAGTGTCTTTTAACAGCTCATGGGTCAGTGTTGTTCTCCAGGATTCAGCGTGGGCAATCCCACAAGCTGGAGGCAGAGATCATCCCACGTTCCCCTACCTGCCTGGGCTTTTTGGTGGAAAACCTTCCTAAGGCCACATGGAGGTCATTACTAAGTAGCAATTTTCTTGCTGGCTAGACAAATATATTGAATCTATACTGACAGAGCAAGATGGTGCAATATCATCATCCTTTTGGGACAATTAGGTGAGAAGGGTAAGGATGGAGCCAACAACCTCAAGATAAAAGCAATTTTTAAGTTTTCCATATTTAGACTTAGTTCTCTGGCACATTTTTAAAATATAAATATTTTAAAAATGTGTATGTAGGTTTCATATGTATATGGAAATTTTTTAATATCTCTAATCAGTCCCTATTAAAGGGATCTTGTGGCTTTTTGAGCCTTATGCCTGAACCTGTGATTTATCCCTCAATAAGTACAATTTCCCTGAGTTCATTTGCAGAATAAACAGATGCCCCGAGGGTCTCCTGAGAGCAGGCAGGCTGCTTTGGTGCATGAAGAACCAAGAGGAGAGGGTGATTAGCCCCAACATGCATTTCTCCAAGCCCCTTTCCTGCCCTCCTCCTCCGCATTCTTCGTGGCTGACTTGTCCTCCTCTTATGTTTCCCACAGCTGCCAAGAATTGTCTTTGCGTGTCCTCTGCAGTGAGCGGGGAACTGTGCTTCCTGTGATCAGCCCCTTACTCGCCCGTCACAGGTCTAGACCGGTCTACCCTGTTTGACCTTGCTCTCACTGCCCTTGTGGACCTGGTCCCAGATGAGGGACAGTTTTACACCAAGAACCTGCTGGTTATTAGTTGGTTTAACTGGCCTCCTGCCAAGTTCACCAGTTGGGATGGATAATTCTCCAAGCACTGCCTCAGTGCCTCAAGCTTATGCTGTATCATGCCTCCATTTATCACTACTTCTGTCCTCTCTACTCTTTTGGACCTCTCCAAATCCCAGCTCAGTGTCCACTCTGTCCTCTCTTTTGTACCCCAGTGGACCTCTCTGGACCTTGAATTCCCACTGATATTTCTGTCTGTAGCATACAGTTGAGCACTTATGATTTTATTTGCCTATATATCCAACACATAATCATTGAATTCCTACTAAGTGCCATTCATTGCATTAGAAAATAGAGATGCAAAAAAGAATAAAACCAATTCCCTGCCCCCAAGGAGTTTACTGTCTAGTTGAGCTGCTACCCACCATGTAATGCTATTCTCTGTTTCATGTGCTAGTGTTGACTCTTCTTTTCAATTCTAAACACCCTAAGAGCAGTGAACTCATCTCGTGTTTTTTGCATTTCCAGAGTGATGAATGATCCTGGTTTATATCCCATTTCTGCAGTTTACTAGCCATGTTAGCCTCTATTTTCTCATCTGTAAACTGGGAATAGTAATATCTACCTCTTAAAATGTTCTAAAGCTGACTTAGAAAATGTTTATAAAGTGCCTAGCATTGGGCCAACACACCATAATCAATCACATAAGTAAATGTTAGCTAAAATCCTTACTAAGCAGGCTGATGACTAAATAATTTGTCATGCTTTTTCCTGGAACTTTGGCCTCGGGGCATCACTGGGAGATTTTTCCTGGTGGGCGAGCTCCTGGCATTGTACTGTCTACCTTCTTGTATCAGACCCAACCTGAGCAGGATGGGAGGAGTTAGAAGAGAAAGCAGTTGTGAGTCAGTGTCAACAATGCATGTAAAGACCTGCTGGGCTTCCTCTGTACAAGGACATGGATTTCCACATCTATTTTCTGTGCAAAGATTGCTGTCTCTACCTTGCTTCACTTCCTCACTAGAGGCAGAATGGTGACTGGAAGGAAGCAAAGAATTTCCATTTAATGACCGCATACTATGTGCCAGGTGCCATGTGTACATTCTCCAGCTTCACAACAACCCTGCCAGGAGGGTAAGTGTTTTTATCCTCATTTGACAGATTGGAAAGCTGAGACATAAAGAGGTTAAGTAAGTTGACTAAAGTTGCACAGCTAACTCATTGCAGATCTGAGGGCTTTACCCTTACCACCAAATGCTCTTCAGTAAATCAAATCCATAAAAGCCGTGGCCCAGTCTGGCTTAATCTGTCTGCAGTTCTCTCCCTAACCACACCTGCTCCCACTCTGCCAGAGGGGTTTATGGGAGCGAATGACAACTTCACAGCAAACTTGGACTCCATTATCCTAATACCCCTGCTCAGGGCTGGGTCTAGGGTTAGGCAGGTGAGGTGCCTGGGTGCAGAATCTAAGGAGGCACTTGCTCTCAGGTCCATGTAAGTGCCAACTCAGGTCGGCCTAGTCCCTGCCCCTCCTGCTGACTGTCTTGGGTATGGCTGCTGGAATTTGCTAATGGCAACTACACAAAGACAATCTCCTCTGTTGTCATAACCAGGACAACCCTGGGGTTGGTGGCAGACTGTTTGGCACCCCCATACCTCCTCCCACCCTTCTCAGAATGTGTGTTGCCATTTCTGGATAGCTCCTGCCCCAGAAACAATTTTTCTTACTCCAAAACTACCATGATGATTTTTTCACCCAATTTTCCCTCTAAAACCATAATATGTTACACAGGAAGAAATCACAGAAGTCCTCCACTAGGACTAGAAAATTGGTTTCAACCCATTTGCCAACTCCAATCTGTTGTAAGTGGCTATATAGAAGAGAATTTACGAGCGTAAGAGTGGTGTGCTGGGGGAGCAAGGTCCGCCTTGAGCAAGGGATGGGAGGAGGTGCACTTGTCATTGGAGCCTGGCCAACCCTCTTAAATTCACAGATCAGGAAACTGAGGCCACAAGAGGGGAAATGACTTCTCTGAGCTCACATAGCTACCTAATGCAAAGTCAGGACTAGAAACCCTACACCCCAGTCCTAGAATGTTTTCCACACTAGGTCAGTCTGGAAAGGGAGAGCACCATATGCGTTCTTCTCTTGGCTCCCTTTCTACCACTGCCACCACCACCACAACTCATAAAGGAGGCACATCCATATTATAGCAGTAAAATAGCAGAGCATATTTTGCTCATTCTCAAAAGCCTGTCCCTTTAATTGAATATCAGCAGTGTGGCCCATGGACCTCCTACATCAGAATCCTCTAGAGTAGCAATCCAAATGCAGATTCTTGGGACTTATCCTAGTTCTTCTGAATCAGAAGAAGATTCTTGGGTCACTAAAGTTTAACAACTACTAATCTGGAGTCTGGGCTATTTGAATCAGTAATTTCTTATTTATTTTCTGGCCGTCCCTTTATTTTTTTTTCCTTTGGGGCAGTTAGTCACTGCGTCCATCATCATCCTGTATTTCTAGTTTTCAGTCAAATTCAACAAGAAATGAAAATCACTGTATTTTTCATCAAACTGTGATTTGGCCGGGATCAAAATGAGAGAAGGGGATTCTCAGAAATAGGAGCAATTTGTTTTTCTCTTGTGGGTCATGACATAGTTATGTAGAAAGAGCCCTCATTTACCTACTGGTGTGTTTTCAATAGAAGTCTGTAATCAGATGGTGCGAAGCTCTTAGGGTACTCATTTTCAGTTATAGAAAAAATATTTCCTAATTCAAGTCAGTATTGCCCTCAAATCCCTTCAGAAAAATTTGGTTTAGTGCTTGAAGTAGAGGGTATAAAATGGCGGGCTGGGTGGTATCTGTTGATGGGCATATCTGGCACACAGAGAATTTTAGAAAATTTTAATTAGATACCAACATTGGAAAATCAGGAAATTTCACCCTTTAAAATATACATTTCCATCTTCTAGTAAAAAATAAAAGTATTTTAGTACTGGGCCATTGTCCCATAATGCAATGCCCTGGTACAGAGTAGCTTCTCTCAAGCAGTCTATGACCAGATGTCTGTCAGTTCTTTAACATTCCTCTTGAGAGGTAGGGTCTGGAAATCCTCTCCTTGAATCTAGGCAGGCTTGATGACTGCTCTGACCAGTGAAATATGGCAGAAGTGTGGCTGTGCCAGTCTCTAGGCCCAGGCCTTCAGAAGCTGGCACCATCCATTTCTGGTCTCCTGGAGCACTTTTCAGGAAAACAGACCACCATGTAAGAAGTGTTCCTCTGAGACCACCATGCTGGGAGAAGCAAAGCCTCATGTGGATGCCCCAGAGGATGAGATACCAGGTGGAGAACGAGGAGATGAGGAGACGTCAAGGAGCTCCGAGGCACCAGAACTTCTTGCTGATTTTTCTTTCAGTCCTAAGTGTCACTACCTTCCTCTTATCTGTAGTTAGTTTGCATTGCTCTCGGCTATTATGAGCAAACCTCCTTGAAACTGGATCCTCCCTTCCCAATTGCCCCAGGTAAATTTCGTGGATCAAAGATGAACCACCCAGCTGAGCCCTTCACAGATTCCTGACCCACAGAAACATAAGCAAAAATAAAATGATGGTTTTTAGCCACAAATTTGGAGTTGATAACTGCAACAGGAGCATGTGTTACTATTTTGCTGTATTCTGACCCCATTCTCTCCCTTGCCTTCCCTTAATTTGTTTTGCCTCCTGGCTCCTAAGGGTTTATAATCCTTATTTAAACCATGGTCTGGAGACCCTTGACTATGTAAATTTTCGGAAATTAAAATATTAAAACTAAAATTGTATACGTATCTTTGGGACAAAATTAGGTTTTGAGGGCAGGAGGGATACAGACAGCAATGGAAATTTTACTTGAAGTACGTCATCTCCCATGGATGTATCGTGCAGTATGACCAGCTTGCTCCAGGTAAAGAGACCACAAGGTCACAGATTGGTCAGCTCTTTCTGATCGTCAGTTTCCTTATCTATAAAAGCAGTTTCCATTCATCTTTGACATTTGGTAAGTCTATGAGTAAGATAGTTCAGTGTCTGTCTGATTTATTTTGAGTGTCTACTTGTGTATCCTGTAACATATTAGAAAGTACACATATTGCACGGCAGGCCAGCCCAGGGAGCAGAAGAAATGTCCAAGTCTTGGTTGAGGCCTGTGCTTTTGTTCATTGTGTACCTCCAGCTCTCAGTAAATATTTGTTGAATATATGAATGAACAAATGAATGAGTGTTAGTCACCAAGGATACAAAGACAAATGAGTCATGACCCCTGCCCTTGAGGAGCTTACAGTCTCTTGAACACAGATAGCAAAGTAAATACCAGTTATGCCTCCTGGGTGCACATTCTTTTATTCAGAAACATGATTCCATCTGTGTCTAGCCACTGTTCACACCCATACACAGTCGAAACAACAAGATACAGAAACACATGCCATGGAGGAGCCTGGAGTAGGGGAGGGGGCTGTAGACCATCTACCCTGAAGTCAGCCCCCCCGGGGCAGAGGCTGACTGCATGGAAAGGAGGAAGCTCCTCAGAGCTGTGGGAGCACAGGCACCACCAGTGGGAATCACCCCCAGAGACCCTTCAGAAAGGCAAGAGCAAGTCACCGACCCATCAGTACATGAGCTCCACTTGCGCAGGCTGCAGAAACAGTGGCTCAGCCGCTGGATCAGCACCACCCCACCAAGCTGCAGCTACGGCTGAAAGAGTCAGAGCAGACACCAGATTTTTTTTTGTTTTGTTTTGTTTTGTTTTGTTTTGTTTTGTTTTTGTTTTTGTTTTAAAGGGATGTGAGGAAGGCCCTGGTTTTAATCAGCCCACTCCATAGGCACTTTGAGGAATTATCTTTTTTCTTTCCCAAGTATGCTTGGCAGAATGTCAGCTTGCACATTTTTCCCCCTTTCCTCTTTTATAAGTGAGGACTTGAGTGACGTAGGACAGAGAGGAAGCAGAAACTTTTTTTTGATCTTAAAGATAAGTGGCTTCTCGCTCTTGATTCTCCCAGCGAGATTATCAGGGTTAATGTATTGAAATGATCAATGTTGGACAGAGTTTTGATTAGAATGCACTTGGGTTTTAAAAGATTTTTTTTTTTAATGTTAAATGACAAGAACATGAGGTTGCCAGGAAATTGATAGGGAGCATTGTGTGTCTGTCTTCTCATTTTCCAAGCTGCTGGAAGGTGCTCTATCCCAGGGAGGCCATGCCCCACAGGTGGAAATGATTTTCTGTTTGCAGTGTAGAATCTGGTGAAATACTTAACCAGTAGTTAAGTTATTATCTTGTTTGATAGATTCTGAGCTCCTCCAAGAAGAAATCCCACCAGAAAAAGGTAAAAAAAAAAAAGAACAGCTAAAGTAACAAAAAATAAAAAAAAAAATTCCTCTCTTCTTAACAGTTTATCACTAACTTAACATTTTGAGGAGAGAACATATTTATCAAGGGACAGTCTGTCCTTTAAAAAGTTGCTTTTGAGTCCTCTCACTTCTGTAACCCAGAGTAAACATGAACTCACTGTCTTGGTAATTAGGTAAAACTATAAAAATAATATAAAGGAATTTTTAAAATAAAATAGCAACTACAGAAACTGCCAATAGTGGCTCTTAACCTGCGTAAGATAAGGCATTGACTGCGTGCTTCACCCAGTCTGGCTGAAGAGATCCACTTTCAAATGGGGGAGAATTTTATATCTTTGTGAAATCGTAACTTTCTTGGTAATCCTTCTTCCTGTCCTGCTAGGTTTCACAACCTTTCTTTGATCTGTAGATTAGTTATACATTGCTCCTAGCTGTTAGGAGTATGTGTATGTGATCCCTGGTGATTTCAAAACATTTCAATCTGGATCTCATGGCCCGAGGACTCTGTCTTTAGGTAGGTGTTGCAGTATTACATGAAGAAAAGCTTCATTGCCTATCCTGCAGGGGGGTGTTTGGAAGGGGAAATTAGGTTAAAGGTCGCATGTCAAGAACATGTGTTTCACAGGGGTCTGGAATCAATCAGTAGTGTGGGACCTGGAACACAGAGAGGGAAACCAGTGTGTAACGTGTAACATGGATTTCTGGTCCCACACCAGAAGGTACGAGGGATCCACTTGGTTGGATGTTCTTGTCCCATAATCTAGACAGTAGAAAATTTCAAATGGGGACTACATGCATAAAATTTCTGAAGCATAAGCCTCTATCTTCCTCAATTCATGAAGATTGTTCTATAACCGTAAAAATCATAGACCGGAAGGAACTTTGAACGATTGTATTCCCCTGCCCCTAACTTTAGGTAAAATAATGCATAACCCACCCATAAAATACAATGATGTGCCTGTTTTTAAGCCTTTGAGAAATGGTATAGCCCGCTTTCTTTGGTAGCTTGTCCTGATGTTTAATTACCTTCCCCAGAAAGGAAAATCCTAGGATGACTTCAGAGTCAGGCAGAACTCGATTAAAATATCTGTGCTGTCACTCTCTGGCTCTGTGGTTGTTAGAAAGTAACTGATCATGCCAAATCTTATTTAGCCAATTTGTAACATGGGACTAAGTAATGGCCTATTTATATCATGAGGTGGTTTTAAGGGGCAAAGGGATACATGCACAGCCCCTGGCACAGAGAAGGTCCCAAAAATGTTACTTCTATGTTGCTCTTGAACCTAACCCGGTTCCCGCATGTTGCATTCCTAGTGTTCTCTGTCCTTAGTGCAGAGGGACAATACCAAATGGCTAATCATTCCCTGAGGTAGTAGATAACATGATGTACCTGGACGATTTGGCACAAACCTTCACAGGAAGCTGGCTTGCCACCTTCAGGAGAGCAACAAAAAGTGAGAAAATATTTAGCATGTCACACTAGGTTGTGGGAGAATTAGTGGTTCCTGAAAATCCTTTGCCAGGTACTATTGGGCAGGATACTTGGGGTTTAGGACAAACTAGCCCCCCAAACTATGTGGGAAGACAATTCCTTGGAAAACCAACTGCAAACACCTTGTGGTATTAAGAAAGAAAGTAGGGAAACATGATCATAGCAGAGAACTACAGGATTAAGTACACAGATGGAAGGGGAGGGCAGGCCTGGACACAAATGGGCGAGGCAACAGAAACGTTGCTTAGTCCATAAAGGGCCTTTACAGCAGTGGTTCATGCGCTTGCCGGATCTGCAACGTGCCCCTGCCTTTAGTGGTAGCAGTGCCTCACCAGGGCTGGGAAGTTTCTGGTCCCACACGTGCAGCATAGTGCAAAGGCCTTCAACACCACACTGAAGGAAATACTTTTAAAAGAGATCTGCACTTGAAAACTGGCCTCCATGAGCAAGATAAAGTACATGGCCATCCTCACATACTGTTTAGAAGGGATTTGGGACTAGCTGTGAAAATTTTAGAATGATTTTATAATATATGAAGAGTAATGAAGAGTTACATTTTGTAATTTCAAAGCAAAGGAGAATCATAAAGGAAGCCCGAAATATGGGAAAAGGGATTCAGATTCAATTCGAAAAGATTAAATTTACCCTTCTTGACCCTGAGGGTAACCTATTTTTAATGCAGTTTTATTGAGATATATTCACACACTATAGAAACCGATATCTCAATATCTTAAAAAAAAAAAAGGATATGAGACTGGATGTCACCAGTATGCCCTCACAGCCTTACGGGGTTGGACCCAATAGCATTTGGCTATGAAGCAGAAGTCCCACATCCACTGCATACACGTGCACATACACAAGCAACTTCCCAAGAGCACCTTCCTACCACAGCACAGGCAGAAAACCAGGGAAGAGCACAACTGTAAAGAGTAATTAGTGTTGTGACTATATAAATGAGCACCACCTGTGCATCCTGTTTTGGGAAATGAATCAAATTAGTGAACAAGTTGAATAATCACAACAAATGCCAATCTCAGCCATTGCAGCTATGCTGGTCATTTCTAGTTTTAATAAGTGGCTTCATGATCAGTGTTCATTCAGAGGAATGATGAAGAAGTTTATGTTTTATTTTTAGTCACATGTAATATGTAATCATTGTCAGAAAATAAATTTAGTTATGCAAAAACAAAATATATATAAAAATATGTATTCATAACTATATCAAAATGTTTTATATATCAAATATTTTGCTATATGTGCTATATATGTATTATTTAGAATATATTTGTATATATGCATACATGTATGTGTGTACATTTATAATATAAAAGATTATATATCTCAAATATGTTTTGAGATATATATCAAAATGGTAATCATTTCTGCAGGGTGGGTTGAGAGTGACTTTGTAATGAAATTTTCAAAATTTTTTATTTTTCCTTTAATGAATGGATACAGAATATATTTGTCTATATTCAGACTTTCATAAATTTTATTTTCAAAAACAGATTATTTTGTTATTTCTGTTCTCTTAGCGTACATTTGATTTTTAAATTTTTTTTGGTTTCCTGTGCTTCTTCCCCACTTTTTTTTTTTGGGGGGGGGGTATTGGATAAGTTAACTTTGCTATATGAGTTTTACTTTGATTAGTTACCCCCCCCCGCCCCCATCACTGGGAATTTTGAAAGTATAGTACCTGTCTTAAGTTCCTGTGATATTTACTAGCAAAATTTTAAATAATAATCATGTTTAAAACCCATGGTCGAGACCTTCTCAAATTATTAATATCTAGAATAAAACAATTATCACCCTGTGTAAAAATAAGAAATGACCACTCAGCTTCCTCCAGCTCCCCACCACCACCTGCATCCCATCCCTCCCTCCCAGTTCTTGTTCTGCTTTGAGATTTTTATCCCAGCCTGTGATAGGTAAATTATTGTCTTTCCTATAATTGTATTACTTGTTTCAAAAGTGGTATTATTTACATTCTGCTTAGCAACAGTGTTATTTAAAAATGTTTGCCTTACTGGTTAAACTCAGTTACCATAGAGAACACCTGCACGTGATTTTACTGGAAAGGAATATAAATGATCAACTTCCAGAGAGCCCTTTCCTTGCCGAAAATGCCTTCTCATTGCCTTCACATACTACTGACAGCTTAGGCAGATATAGAATTTGGGAATCATTGCATAGTCATTTTCTCTGCAAACTGTGTAGACAAATTCCATTGGCATCTGCACCTTTTTCTTTTTAGGGGATCTATTTATTTTTCCTGGATTTTAAGAGGATTTATTTTTCAAGCTTCATATTTGATGGATCTGAATGTTTATCAATTTTTTGCCTCACAGAGATTTTTTTTTCATTTCAGGGGCATTTTCCTCAATATACATTTTTGAAATTGTTTCTGTTGCATTGGCTCTGATAGCTTCTTCACTTACTCCCATTATGTATGTCTGTGCTACAAGTACCATGTCCGTGTTCCAAGCCCATCTTTTTTCTCTTTAATCATTTTCACTTGACTTTTTTCCCCTCCCAAATTCTGGGTGATTGTCTCAAGTTTGTGCTCATCTTATTAGTTCCTTAACCAGATTGATTTTCAGAATCATCTTGGGGGATTTTTTAAATACAAATTTCTTACCCTCATTAGGGTTCACAGAAGTAAAATCTCCCGTATTTAGTCATAGGATGTATATTTTAAGGGCTCCCCTCTCCACACCCACTCTCCTTATTTCTGATGATCATCAGGTTTCATTAATTCCATCTAATGCAGGGGTGAGTCTCCTCTTTAACAGCTTTCATGCAGTTTTAAATTCTGCGGCAGAATCCTCTGCTTGCATATAATCTTTTCATAAGATCCCTTTTATCTCAGTCTGTTGCCACATTATCTCTCTTTCTGCAAGTTTGTGTTTTGAGTAATTACCTTGGGAATACAAAGCAGTTCCTCTCTTAAACTTTCTTCTTTTCCTTTGGTAAATCTCTTTCATAGTATAGTATTCTTTTATCTTTTGTGTATTTTGTTTATTTCCTTCTCTTTTATTGCAGAACTTTTTTTATCCCATGTTAGAGGCCTCTTTGATAACTGAGTCTTCAATGGGGCCAGGCCCTCTTCTTTGCTCACTTCAGGTACAAATGGATTCTCCTTAGGTGATCTCTCTACATTCCCGGGAACTCCTCCTTTGAGGGCTACATGATATGGATTTACACAGTAAGTTTTGTCGCTCAACAGCCTGAGGAGCAGAGAGGGGCCAAGTTCATGTGTAGGCCCAGCAGCAGGACTTGGCCTTGACTCATATCTGAGAACTCTTGCATCAAGGCCACTTGCTCCATACCATGGTTTCACTTCACTCTGCCCACTATTCTGTGTTCCCAGTGTGGCTACTTCTATTTACTTACATGGAATTTCTATCCATGAAAGTCAGATAGAACTTACATGATTTGGGGCAGTATCCTGTCTAGGTGCAGAATGTTTGTCTCAGTTTCTTTGGGAATGGCCATGTTGGTGACACATAGGTTAGAGTAAATCTCCGCCTCCACAGGAGTTCTGTTTAGTGGGCCCTGTGCCTTTTCTCCCCCACGCTGCATATTGCACATTGTTCCACAGAAGTGAGTCACCCTGCCTTCCATGGAGCGCACTTTCCTCCCAGATCTCAACCCTCAATATTATGAATATCTCCCCAGATGTTGGACTGAGTCCATGAAAAAGAAAAGTAATAGCCAAAAAATAGAAGTAACCCAAACATCCATCTGCAGTTATGGTTAAATAAATTGTGGTATACTTGTACAATGTATACAAACCCTAATTAGCTACATGCATCAGTATTGATTAATATTAAAAAGAAAGTTGAACAAAATAGTCAAGTCACGGAAGACATTCAGTATGATCCATTCACATATATTTCATAAACATGCAAAGCTAAACAATACATTGTTTAGATCAGAGATACATATATAGGTGGCAAAAATGTTAAAAAATGAAAATGCAAGTGGATGATGAGAACACCAGGTAGTGGTTAGTTCAGGTGGAGATGGGAGACGGGATCAGGAAGAGGCACTCCAGGCCTTCAAAGGTACTTCTAATATTCTACTTCTTAAAGTCAGTAGCCAGTACATAGGCTATCTGTTATATTGTTTATTTAATAGTAGCACTGATTGTTAATGACAGTCACATTTTAATAATTATAAATGTAAAGTTTTAATTTAAATCAATAATTTTAATCTCAGTAATTGAATAATAATATTTCCTTTATATGTTTGACACTTCATAATGAAAGTATTAAAAGTAAAAAGCCACATGAGAGAACATTTGCTGATGGCACTTGCTTTGCCTGCTCGCCCTTCACGAGGGTCCGTGGGGACCACAGGTCCCTGGCAGGGAAGGGGCTCTGTGCAGGACCGTGTTCCTTTCACCCACCCCCCTGTGGTACCAGCCCTCCCCACTCCTAATTAAGTGCTCTTGTTTGACTTTCCAAGAATTTCTTCCACTTGATTTTCACCACTCAATTAACTGTGCTCTGCTCTCAGGATGGGGGTTGTATGTCTTCCTTCATTCAATTTGAGACTGTATACCTGACCTCTGAGGTAGGTTTCTAGATGCTTGTAAAATAACTTTGTCAGGTGACCAGGTTCACCACCGAAGAGAGGCATTTCCCTCTTCCTGCTTCTTTTTGGATTTCTGTCAACTGAAAGGAAGATGGCGGAAAACTTGCTTTCACGTGAGACTTTTCCCCAGAAACACAAAAAGGATAGCTTGAGTTATACACAGGGCAATATTACTAGTACTGTGACTGTCAGCATTGATGAGCATCATTTTCAAATGGCCCTGTGTGCGTGCATCATCCTCACAGGTAGGGCTAGTGTCATGAGCTACAGATGAGGACAGCGAGGCTCAGGGAATGGAAGTGAATTGTCCCTCTTGCTGTTAAGAGTAGAACCTGAATTCTAACACCATCTAAAGTCCACCCACTGCCCACCACATCCCACTGTCTGATGATTCAAGCCCATAGTCAACCCAAGGAGAAAGTACATGACATGCTGGGCAGGTGCTGAAGACGCAGCAGTGAACAAAACGTAGCTTTTCACTGCTGTCTTGAAACTTAGAATGTAGAATGGAATATAGGCATTAAAGAAAGAATTGTGCAAGTAGTTATTAAATGATAATTGTGACGAAGGTACTGTACATTGTATGTAATGAGGGATCTAGTTTACAGGGTTAGGGAAAGGACGTTAGCAATAAGCACACTCCAGTGGACAAACAAGTTAATCAAGCAAAGAAGCAGGGAGAACACAATACACAAGGCTACAGCCTGTAGGAAGAGTCAGAGACTAGAAAAAACTTGGTGAATTGAAGAAATCAGCACAGCATAATGAGAAAGGTGTACAGTGGCCAAAGATGGGGAGAGACCAAGGTGGCCAAATATAGCAGGGCTTTATAAACCATGATTGGGATTTAGGGTTTTATCCTAAAAGTAAGGGCTTGTCTTTGCAGAGGTTAAAGAACAAGAGAGACATGGGCGTATCCATTACTTTGTCTACTAAAGAGAAGGTAAGGAGAGCAGACTGTGTTATTCCTGAGCCAAATATAATTGGGTATCATTAATTTATACTAATTGCCTGTTACATGTTATAGATTTGTTTATAAATATATGGTGTGTATGTATACGTATATATAATGATAGTCTTTAAGCAGATAGAAATGTGTCAGGCTCTGTCTGAATATTGAAGATCAAAAAGAAAATAAATCTGGCAAACCTTAAAAGGCATCCTTTGCATTGGCACCTTTTCAAGGTGAAGATTTATCTTCTGAGTAGGAAATGTCAGAATCTTGGGGCAAGCCCTTTCGAGCTCACCACTGCCCATCAACACCAGGCAGACTTGCTGCCCTCCTGCCAATCAAAGCTTGGGACCACAAGTTTAAGCCCTTCAAAGGACTAAAGAAATATACCATGTGGCAAAATGGGTGGGCCTTTATTATAAATCAGCACTTTATGATTATAGGCTCTCATTCAATGATTATAAAAAGAACTCAGTAGTTCTTTTTAATTTTTTGAGTTTTTTTTTAGTTAAACAAAAAAACACATTTCAAACAAAACAAAGCAAAGATTAAGAAAAACAAATACCTAAAATAACCATTTTGCTTCTAACATGTTCTTACCATACCCCCAAAAAATTGATAAACCATATCCAAACAAAGGAATAAGAAAAACAAATAATCTAAAATAATTGCATTGCTCCCAACATGTTCCTACCATACCCCAAGAAAATTAACAAACCATAATCAAACAAAGCTATAAGATAGACCACATAACCTAAAATAACTACATTGAAGCTAATTTTTTCAAGGCAGTAGTTTTTTTTACTCTATCAAAAAAAATTTTTTAAAAACATTTCAAACACAATAAAACAAAGGAATAAGTAAAACAAATAACCAAAATAACTACATTGCTTCCAACATGACTCTACCATACCCAAGAAAGTTTGCAAACCATAATCATTCCTGAGCATTCCAATAACATTAAGATTACCCTCAATAGCTTATCTATTCTTATTAGATTATTGTTCCGCCTTCACTGGTTGCTGTCTATCTCTAGGTCCCCTGCATTCTATGATATAAAAATATTTATTTTACATATTTCACAGAGTTCACATTAATGGTAACATACAGTATCTCTCTTTTTGTGTCTGGCTTATTTCACTCAGCATTATATCTTCAAGGTTTATCTACGTTGTCATATGTTTCAGGACCTCTATCCTTCTTACTGCCGCATAGTATTCCATCTTGTGTATATACCACATTTTGTTTTTCCACTCATCTGTTGAAGGGTATTTGGATTGTTTCCATTTCTTGGCAATTGTAAATAAAGCCACTATGAACATCTCTTTGCAAATACCTGTTCGTGTCACTGCTTTCAAATCTTCTGGGTATACCGAGAAGTGAAATTGCTTGATCAAAGGGTAGCTCGATATCTAGTTTTCCAAGAGTAGTTCTTTTTTAGTATCAGAGAATTAATTTCAAAGTAACCTCACTTAGTTTCCTGCCATCTTTTCCCACTTCCTCTGATATTTCTACACTGTTCTTTGAACACTCGGAGACTCCAAAGTGATGCTGCCTGGGTAATTGGTGGTTCATTTCACGCATGTAACACTCACTCGGCATGGAGGTCCTATGTCATATTCTTTGGACGTGGCTGACAAAGATGAGCAAGTTAGGTTTCTTGCCCGCAAGAGGCCTCCAGTCTTAGGAGAGGAGATCAGAGGTTCACAAAAAGCTGTGGCACAAGTGCTACAGAGATGGCTAACACCCTCTGGGTTTTTCAGATGCAGGCGAGGAGCCAAGAGCACTTTCAATTACTTGGATCTCTAGCAGAAGGAATCATTTTTTCAGGGTGTTGCTTTAAAAAAAACTGCAAGTCTATGCTTCTGAAAAATCGATTACATCAGAATTCTGGGCAGTTCATCCATGTATTCCCTAAGTTATTCCTGTCGCCGAGTCAATCCCTTTAAACAAACCTCCTCTGAAATAGCAGTGTATCTATGGGGATCACTGTGGTAAATGTTTGCAGGCCCCTGCCTTGTTACTTTAGGGAAGGGACCAAAACGGCCATTTTCTTTGATTTGCTTCACAGTAAATTTCATGTAAAGATGGTTATGTTAATCTAATTACACCTAAGCTTTTATTTTGTTCTGCTAAATTGAACTGTGTAGACGGCATCTCTTTTCTCCAGAAGAATGGAATATAACCACAATAACTATTTTTTCATCAGATGAAGCGCCTTGCTGTCCTTTTAGGGGAGTGATTTATTAGTATGTTTTGTACCCCACTGCCATCAAGTTTCTGACTGGCTGGGGAAGCACGCACAGCCACTGTCACGGTAACCAGTCCTGCACACTTATATCATGTTTGATGCTCAGTATGAAGCCCCAGATGCAAAAAGTAGCAGTTCCAGGGTGAAGGGCAGTGGGGACTGAAACAGTGGTCTCCACTAAATATCAACAGCAATTCCTATACAAATTTTATAAGCTTTCAAACTCTGGTCTCAGATGTATCTTTTTCCCTCTTGGTACCTGCCAACCTAGAAATCTGAAGATCTGAAGCAACACAAGTCACACAGTCAGTCATCAAAGCAGAAAGTAGAGTATGACCTGGAATAGACTTTGCTTGCAAAAATAGATTATCTTCCCCAAACTGCCCCCCAGCCTGGGACACTGAGCTTCGGCCTCCTTTAGGAGGTGACCTGTCACCACTCCCCCTGCAACTGTGGTAATTTTATGCCGATCCAGGCTCTGGGATGATTGCTCTCAAGTTCTTTATGAGGAAAAGTCAGCTGTCATTTGCATTTTAGATCTCTGCAATGGATTGGCAGGCATTAGAGAGTTAATCCGTCTCCTAGCCATGTATATATACACCAATTTGACACGATGGAGCAGGGTGCTGTTATTGAAAAATTGAAGCACCAGGTGTGATTAAATAAGATCACACATTTCATTCTGTCTTTAATTTCACATCACTCTTCAGCAGCTGAAACCATGTGCTTCCCCTGTGGAGTCAGCCAGCACCTTGCATTTTCAGTATGCCCAGCAGAGCAGTGGCAAAACGTTTCCAAAGTAAACCTCCCTGCTAGACTGTTTGAGTCAAATCAGCTTTTGCCTCCAAATTACTCAGTATTACTAGACTTGGTTTAATCCATTCATCATTCTAGAGAGAAAGACTTCTGGTACTTTCGTATCATTGATGCTCACTTTCAGTTAAAATCGTTTCAAAAACAGAGAGGACTAGAATCAAGGAAATGACTGGGAGAAGTCTTCACAGCCTCTCCTCTCATTGCTGCCCCTTGTTTTTTCTGTGACTTCCCACACCTTTCCCCACCCAGGAGAGGCAGAGAAGCACATTCTCTGCTTCTGGGGTTTGGAGCTGGAAATGGCACTAACACGTCTCCTTTGTAAGAATGTCTTGAGAGGTTACATGTGTAGCATTCTTGATGCCATTAAAAAACAAAATTCTGGTGGTGGCAGTTGGTAGTTCTCAGAATAGGAGGCAGTGTGCCTGCCCTGTGCTGTTTAGCAGCAAGCAGTCAGGACCAAAAAGAATAACGCTGCAACCCTATACTCAGTAGTGAGCTGGGGTCACGCGGCACAACCAGCATGGCAGTGAGCACCATCGCAGATGCAGCGTGAGAAAGAGAACAGTAGCTGTCCACACCCAGCCTCCCTGTGCTCTGCATTTGCAACCAGCGGCCATTCACCGTGACCAATTACAGGTCAACTGTGCAGCTTGCCGTAGGTTTATTCATTCCACGAACACCAATTGTAAGCCTGTGTGCTGGCTGCTGTCCTAGACAGTGCTGAACACACGCAATCACTGCTCTGATGGAGCTCATCCGCTGCTTAAGACTTGACCCCAGTAGACTATATGGATGTCCAGTTAGACAGATAACCGGCAGTCCCATCAACACCATGTTCTTTCTTGCTGTAGTTCATTCTGGCCCATATTCCTAAGGAGCCTGGGCTTCCCTTCTTCTTTTCGTGCCTAATTCCATCAAATGTCAGATCTCACTTCCTCCAGATCTCCCCTCATCTCCCCTCTCCTCTGAGCTCACCACAGTGTTGGTGTCTTCTTGCCGTTCATCCCTATGCTAACTTTTTCAAAGGTAGAGATTGTGTATAAGTCCGTGTTTTCCACATTCTGCCCGACCTATATTGGGTACTCCATAAATATTTTTGGAATTATTGAATTTAATGTCCCTGACTAAGGTCCACATGCTCTCATCTACCCTCCATGTAATCTTTGTAAAGCCCACAAGATAACTCGTAAATAGAGACTGGAGAAATCGTGACATTTCTAGTCTTACCCTAATTGTAGTGAGAATTAACACCCCCCATGTACTTTCCTATGAAAATCACCTCTCTCCCCTGTATGCTTTTTAATAAGAAAGGAACCCCCGTGGCAAAATTAAATGGGAGCTGTTAGAAATATTAGGCAGTTTTTTGTTGGAATTGCTTCTAGAGAATTACTGAGATTGTGCTTTCCTGAATGAATACAAGTTAAAATTTATTTTAAAAAAGAAAGAAGAAATAGACTTACCACTATGAAAAAAAAAAAAGGCATGCATGAAGAGAAAAGCTGGAAGTCAATGGGCAAAAATGAGAGCTGTGTTTTGGGGGGTGAGAATAAGGGTACCCTTTGCCTATTTTCAAAATGTTCCTTAATATTTTATAATTTCTTTTTGATGGAAAATATTAGAAAAAAGAATACAAAGAATCTTCATGGAAAAAAAAAACACATATCCAGGAGGGTTTCTGTTTTACTTGTGTGAGCTCAAGAATCAATTAAAGGTTTTTCTTGAGCAAACAGATATCTTGCCAGGGCAGTTATGTTGTACATAGTTCAGAGTTTATTTTAGATCTCAGACTTTATCAGCAAGTTTTTCATTCACTCATTCAACAGATAAACATTGAATATCTACTGTTTTCCAGATATCCTACTAAACACTTGTTTTCTCTCTATATTAATAATACTGCAGACAAAATTTTATAGCACTTGCTTCTCGTAGACTCTTTCCCATACATTAGGTCTGCTATCTGTCACAGTTTTACAAAGTGGATAGCATATGTGTATTAGTCAGAGAAACACTGGCTGTCATAATAAATAGATTCCAAAAATGCAGCGGCTTAGTTCTCTCTCATTTTACAGTCCCAGCTGAGGGTTGCAGGTCATTGGTGGCTCTGTTCCACCCAGTCGTGTTGGGACCCCAGCTGATGCCAGCTCTGCCATCTTTAATACATTATATTTGAGACTGTTCTGGTCCTTGCCATTCCAGCCTGGAAGTAAAGGTTGACTCTCCTTGAGCAAGTAAGAAGAGGTTACAACCATCACTTATGCTTACATTCTATTAGCAAGAGCTTAATCACAGAACCACACCAGCCTCAAGGGAAGTTTGGAATTCCATTCCAGTCTTGAACCCAGGATGAAGGGGAAAACAGAATTTGGTAATTAGATAGCAGTCTCTGCCATAGCAGGTATTTTTTTTTTAATTAAATTCAGTTTTATTGAAATATAGACACATACCATACAATCATCCATGGTGTACAAACAACTGTTCACAGTACCATCATATAGTTATGCATTTATCCCCCCAATCTATTTTTGAACATTTTCTTTACATCAGAAAGAATCAGAATAAGGATAAAAAAATAAAAGTAAAAAAGAACACCCAAATCATCCCCCCCAGCCCACCCTACTTTTCATTTAGTTTTTGTCCCCATTTTTCCACTCATCCATCTGTACACCAAATAAAGGTAGTGTGATCCACAAAGTTTTCACAATCATACTGTCACCACTTGTAATCTACATTGTTATACACTCGTCTTCAGGAGTCCAGACTACTGGTTTGGAGTTTGATAGTTTCAGGTCTTTACTTCTAGCTATTCTAATACATTAAAACCTAAGAGGTGTTATCTATATAGTGCATAAGAATGTCCACCAGAGTGACCTCTCGACTCCATTTGAAATCTCTCAGCCACTGAAACTTTATTTCATTTTGTTTTGCATCCCCCTTTTGGTCAAGAAGATGTTCTCAATCCTACCATACTGGGTGCAGATTCATCCCCAGGAGTCATATCCTGAATTTCCAGGGAGATTTACACCCCTGGGAGTCAGGTCCCACATAGGGGGGCGGGCAGTGAGTTCACCTGCCGAGGTGGCTCAGTTAGAGAGAGAGAGGGCCACATCTGAGCAACAAAGAGATACTCAGGAGGAGACTCTTAGGCACAATTATATGCAAGTTTAGCCTCTCCTTCATAGCAGGTATTTTTAAATTAATATTTGTAAGATGAAAAAACTAAAACACAAAGAGATGACTTGTTTAAGATCACCATGTTAAACATGAACATTTAGAACTAGAAGTCTGGCCCCAAAACTTTAGATGAAGATCTCTTCCGTCACTTCACATTACTTAGAAATGGAGTGATGGCAAAATGCTGGCTTGGTAGAAACATTACCTGTGCATATCCAATGAACCCTGCCACCATGGCCCTCCAGAAGCTTGTATTCTGGTCTTGCTTACTTGGTCCAGCCTGGGCCAGAGAGAGTGCTTAAAGAAATGCTAAATGCAACCTTGTAAACATTTTAAAGTGAGCAGTGTGTTTGGCTTTCCAGCAGCTGCAGAACAAGACTGAGAACAGACTAATAAAATCCATACCCACATCCAAAGCTGAGGCACTGCCCACAGGCATAGATGCAGCCGAGTTCCCCTAGTATCTTCCCTGCTCCCTATTCAATGGCTCATTGAATGAATCTTTATGGAAAGCTGATTATGTGGTAGGCACTGGGCTAAAAGGGGGATCAAATTAGAATCAGTCCCTGCTGTTGCCAAGTTCACCCCAGACAAAAACTAACAAATCAATGATACATTGTGACAAAGGATGCTGAGAGAGAGAGAGAGAGAGAGAGAGAGAGAGGGAGAATTGTGTACGGGAACTTGTTTCAGAGATGGCTTCTGGGAAAGCATTTCTGAGGAGGTTATATTTAAGCTGACTCCCAAAGAGTAAAAAGGAGTCAGGCATGTGAAGAACGGTGTGGAGAGTTCTCCAGACAGACAAACACAGTATGAGAAGCTGTTCATAGGGAGAGAAAATGTGGTGTGGTCAGGGAGCTGAAGCTGTCCCGTGTGGGGAATATGGAGTGAGTGTAAGTGACCAAGATACAAGAACAGCTCAAGTACTCTTATTCAACCCTCACAACAACCCAAGAAATATTACTATCCTCATTTCACAGTTGGGGACACTGAGGCATAAAGAAATTATATGGTTAAATAGCTTGCTTGATATCACCCGGCTCATAAACAGGGCCAAGATACTAACTCAAGGAATGTAACTCCAGAATCCACATCCTATCCTACAGCACCACACTGCCAGAGCAAGTAAGGACTCGGAACTTTCCATTCTCTCTACAAACAAGCTGAGCTAATTCTTCTCTCCTTAAAAATAAAAAAGAAGAGAGAGAGAGAGACTGTCTTTTCTCAGCCAGGGATTCTTAACCTGGATCCACAGATCCCTCTCTTCAAGGGAACTGTATAGAATTCAGGGGAATTGAGTAATTTATACAGGGAAAAATACACACGCTTGTATTCATTTTAATCAACGTTTTGCTGAAATTTAACATTTCTTTCTATTATGAATGTAGGTACTAAACCACAATCCTCTTAGCAGTACATGCCACTAGAATTATAGGTAGTTTCTTACCACATCGCAGTTATTGAAGATATCATAATATATCATTTGCACTCATCACTTCTTTCAAATTACGGTAATTATCAGTCCTGCCAATAGATCCTATTATTTAATGCATTGATAAAAAACAAACAAACAAACAAACAAACAAAAAAAAAAAAAAAAAAAAAAAAACATGTATTGCTGTATCACAAATTTTTAAAAAATGTTTGGGAAAGTGTTTTTAATCTAACTTGTTTATTTTGTAAACCTATGTTTTTATTTTCTTTTCTTTTTCTTTTTTTTTTTCTTTTTCTTTTTTGCATTTAAAAATTAAGCCTTTGCCCTCCTTCCCTACATCACAAGATTTCTAGAGTAGTCCAATTGTCTGTACTTTCTCATGTCCCATGTGTTTCTTAGTCCACTGCTTTCTGGCTGTCATGCCCAACTTCTTTTCACAATATGGTCACTCTCAAATCACTGGAATTCTCCAAAGTTAAATGAATGCTTTTCATTGTTTCCTTTCCCTGACATCTACAGAATTTTGTCATTACTGATCACTTTTTCCTTCAAAGGACTTTCTCTTACTTCAACTCAGAAAAATCACCCTTCCCTTTCCCTCACCTATTTTGCAGTTTCTTTCAGACTCCTGCACTAATCACTGTGCATGAGATAATGTTCCAGATGTTCTTCTTGGGCAACCACATGTACTCCTGAGACATCAACTGCACCTGTACACTGATTATTCGAATCCCACTAGTTCATTCCTGAATTCCCAGCTGTCAAAAGAAAGTTTCCATTTGTTTTTCTTAATCCTTTGCTTTGTTTCATTTGAAATGTTGTGGGTTTTTTTTTGTTGTTGTTGTTGTTCTTGTTGTTGTTGTTTGAAGTTTTTGATAAATAAAGTTAAAAAATTAAAAAAAAAAAGAAAATTTCCACCTGCATAGCTGCAGAGGCACCTCAAACTCAGCACATCAAAGTTGAGCTTCTGTTCCCTCAACCACCAAACATATACTTTTCTCCTGCATCTATGTTTTGACTGTTGACATCAGTCTCTTCCTAATCACTCAAGCTAAAACTTGAGGATTGCTGCTTCCTCTCCTTTATCCTTACTTGTGATGAAGAAACAGTCCCTTTTGGTTTACATCCTGAGGAAATAGACTTGACGTGGACCAAGAACGACCTATTGTACTGGGAGGAGTCAACATTCTAAATGTAAGTTTTCTGATTATAAAATCAATTTATAATGCCTTGAAAATTTCTCTATAACCATGACTTTACCTGGGTCATAACTTCCATGAGGAATCTGAGGGCTGAGTTATGATTTAAGATTCAAATTTTGCTAGTTTTCCTTCCTCAATGTGGACAAGCCACATTTCTCAGCCTAGTGTCACACAGAATTCCTTCTCTTGCTAAGTAGGAGTTTCTAAGCTTTTCACAGTTAGAGCAGGGCACAGGGTGGCAAGCGGGCTAAGATAGTTCTTACTTGATGACTACTGTCATTAGCTGTTCCCTTGCTCTTGAGGGCTGACCAGGGTTTACTCCTTGCTGGATTCTTCAGACACCACCACACCTACATGACCATCACTGGAGATTGCTTGCCTTTGACAGAAGCAAAGGCGTCTGTGTCCTTCTTCCGCTTTATGTATTTCTGACCGATAGTGTTCCAGCAATGTGCCCAGCTCTGTTTTGTAGAGGTGTGCTTTCCTCTTCAGGGCCTCCTTAGGGAGACTGTAGTGGCTCCACACCAGCGCTTACTTAGGTAGAATGGCCCAGATCTGGTCCAGAGGAAATACTCGTGTAGTCTTTGTCCTGACAAACCTGAGGAAAGTCTGTCCCTAACATTAAATCTCATTTAGTCTTCCACCAGAGCAATTAGCAAGCCACAGATTCTTATTCCTTATGTTTCTCACCATGTACACTTAGCTTCCAGAGGCCATGTCCAGTTATCTGGGTGTTTCCCTTGAAGCCTCCTCACTAGACCTAGGATCAGGAAGCAGCAAGTCCTTCCTTTCTTTCTCAAGCAAATAGAGGCAGGACTTCTTTAAAGATAACCTCTTTCTTAAAACCTTTTTTGTTGAAGTAGACAGAGCCAAGTGCACATGTGTTAACTGTACAGATCACTGAATTTTCACAAACTGAACGTACCCATGTAACTAGCACCCAGAATATTCAAGAATAATATTCAAGAAACAAAATATTACCCTGAAACCTCCTTCCAGTTGCCACCACCCTGAAGGTCAACTACTATGCTAAATTCTAATAGTAACGATTAGGTTCATCTGCTTTTGTACTTTATATAAATGGAATCATACATTATATATTCTGTGGCTGACTTGTTTTATTCAACATTATAGTTACGAGATTTGTCCATACTGTATGCAGTTTGGGATTGTTCCTTCTCATGGATCCAAATTTTTCAACATGTGGCTATAATGTGGTTTATTTATGCATCTTACAGTTCATGAGCATTTGGGTATTTCTAGTTTGTGGCTACCCTTAAAAATCCTGCTCTGAACCTTACTGGTCATGCCTTTGGGTGAATGTAAGTAAGCATTTCTACTGGGGCATGCTAGGAGTTATCTGCTAGACTACAGGCTAGATCGATGTTCAGCTTTAGTATAGAGTCTGCTAGTTTTTCCAAGTGGTGATACCAATGAACAATTCTACCCAGAGTGTAAGAGAGCTCTGGTTGTTCCATGTCCTCACCAACACTCAATAGTTTCGGTATTTTAACTAAATCTTCTTTAAACACAAGTTCCCAAACTTTATCATCTCTTGATATGGCCCAAGGGTCAAGAATAATGGAACTGATTTTTACAACCCCTTTTGCAAACCCTGCCCTGTAGTCACCCTCCTACCTCTCTTTGGTATGTGGCATATGTTGTCTTCAGGTCTCAAAGAAAATTTCATTCTAACATTGTGTTAACTTGTTCGTAGCACCTGGAATTACTGCTTGTTTGTTTTTTATGTCATTAAGCAGAAAAATTTGTTGGCAATACCCAGACCATTGTTTTACTTTTGAAACTTTACTTGCCCTCTCCACCCATCCCAGCATTCCGAGGGTGACTCACGCAGAACAGAAGACGGTACCGGAAATTTCCAAGCAATTAGGCTTCTTTGTTCTGAGGTTAGGGCTTCAACTCTCAAGGTGAGCTCTGGTAATAGAACCTCTCAGTAGATATTGCCTTCATCAGAATTCCTTAGCAGTCCTGTTTTAGTTTCCTAGGCTGTTCAAGCAAATACTGTGAAATGGGTTGCCAAACAATGGTAATTTATTAGTTCATGATTTTGAGGCTAAAAGTAAGTCCAAATCAAGCGATCATGAAGATGATGCTTTCTCCCCAAATACTGTGGCATTTGGGGCCGGCTGCTGGCAATCCTTGGCTCCTCTGTCCCATGGCAAGGCACACAGCAGTGTCCTCTGGTCCCTTCCTTCTCTTCCAGGTTCTGTCGATGCAGCTTCTTGCTTCCTGTGGCTTTTTCTCTCTGTGTCTGAATTTTATTGTCTTATAAAAGACTCTAGTAATAGGATGAAGACCCATTCTGATTGAGGTGGAACACACCTTCACTGAAGTAACCTCATCAAAAAGTCCTACTTACAATGGGTTGTCACCCACAGGAACAGAACAGGTTAAATTTAATGACATGTTTCTCTGGGGTACATACAGCTTCACACTACCACAAGTCCCAACAGTGGTGGCTGCTTATTTTTGGCCTTCAGCAGTTTTCCTTTCCTGGGCCCTTCCTCTGCAGCTTAGTAGTTCAGTTTTGTACTCTAACACCATCTATAATGGGAGACTTCTGGAAGGTTTTCCCTAACCTCCTGTTAGCATTTAAAGTTTCATGAGGTTCATTCCAAAGTGGCTACTTTAAAGAATTTATCCTAAGTCCCCAAGGACCCACATAGGAGAAACAAGTCTATGTTATATCATCCCTACCCCAATAGGACCTCATTGTCAGTGCCTAGCTCATGACATGATCCATGGCTCAGAGAAGTTTCTTCACCCCACACGTCTTTCCAAAGGTTGGAATGATGAATTCCTCACTCCCTCCTAGGGAAATACAAACCCAGGGAAGCTATCTTTGCAAATTACGAGAATACTCTAGAATTCCAAGGGGTAAATATCTAAGCAGATCTGTATTGACCTGATATTTTTATTATGTGGTTAGTCTGTCATTTTTCTAAGTGCTAGAGTTTTAAATCTTTTGAAGACAGGAATGGAACTTTGCACTTTGTACCTTTTTTTTTGTTGTTAGAAGAGCCAGTGTTTCAAGCTCCAAAAAAAAAAAACAGTTGGGAAATAAGCAGCCTTCACAAAGAGTAAAGAGCAATGGTTCCATATTAAAGAGGCATTGAGCCAGTCTTTTGAAACATCTGGGAGGAAAAGAATCTCTCTGAGAGTCTGGACAGCATAGTTATGCTCTTAAGAGCGGGGAGGTCTATATTTAAATATAGGGTAAACATTTACATTGGGAATATATATATATACAGACATTGAATTTATCTGTGTTTATTATTCTACTTACTGCAAAAAGCAGAAATAAAACAAACATCTCAAGGGACTCTAAGAACTTTAAAAAAGAAAGCTGTTGGGCATTTATCCTAGAGAAATGGAAACTTACATTCGTGCAAAAACCTGTACATGAATGTTCATAGAAGCTTTATTCATAATAGCCCCAAACTGGAAACAATCCAAATATTCTTTTGTGGGTGTATGAATATATGACATACTGTGGCACAGAGTCAGCAATAAAAAGGATACATACACAAAGTTGAATAGATCTCAAGGGAATTTTGCTGAATGAAGCCAGTCTCAAAGGTTAAATACTGTGTAATTCCATGTATATAACGTTCTTGAAATAACAAAATTATAGACATGGAGAACAAGGGCTTAGGGATGGGAGAGGGGGGTGGTTGTGATTATAAATGAACAGCACAAAGGAGCCTTGTAGGGATGGAAAAGTTGTGTATCTTGGTTATAATGCTGGTTACAGAAAGCTACATATGTGATATGATTGTATGGAACTACAAACAACACACACAGACAAGATTGCTCATAAACTGGTGGAATGTGCCATTGTCCGTTTCCTAGTTTTGATATAGTGCTATAGTTATGCAAAATATTACCATTGGGGGATGCTGAGTGAATGGTGCACAGGACATCCCTGTCCATTTTTTCCCCAAATTTCTATGAATCTATAATTATTTCAAAATAAAAAGTTAAAAAAGAAAGCAGATATATTTTATATCTTAATGTTCCATTGGCAATAAATTCACATTATCCTACTTAAAGAGTGGTATTTGGACTTTTATTCTTTGGAATTCTTGAATTAAAATAGATTAGTACATACAGGAGAAAAATATAGAAAAAATGCCAACCTGTATCTGTTCCTGCCCCCTAATTTTAAATTAATAGGGTTAGTGGGAAGTGGAATAGGTACATTTGAAGATGTTTGGGATTGCACTTTCTTTTAGCAATACTGAAGATGAAAATCATCTCCTCAAGAACCTTAACCTTTAATCTCTTTCAAGTAAAAATTCAGAATTTTTCATTAATCTCAGATATCCTCTTCTCTCCCTCTCTGTGGTAAAGATTTCAAATTTAGAAAAAATGCAATAAACTAGGTCACAGAAATGTTCCTTTCAAAGGTGTGTGAGCTGATCCTCTCTGCTTTAACCCTGCCCTCAGCTACCTCCATCTGCTCGGAGGAACAATCTTGCTCCTTTGTAATCACCTAGTATACATTCTCTGCTGTCCCAAATTGTCCCAATATAATATAAGTTTTATAGAAAAGGAGAATTCTTCATTAATTTCCATGTATTTCTTGGAAAACAGTGTCACTTTCAGTAGGGTCACTGTAGGTAGATAACTGCAGGGAGGAGGAGAAGTTTGGCAGGTCTCACGTCTGCATCCCAGAGAAACTCCATAACCACCACCTTGTTCTGTTGAACTAGGGCAAGTGGAGAAATAGAAGTGAAAGGATGCCAGCATATCTGTTCTCCACTTGTAAATTAGCAAATTACCATCAGATTATCTAATTTTCATCCCTGCTGCTCTCACACCTGCACGTCATTGGTGTTTTTAACTAATATGTTACTAGTGGTGCATATATTGGTTCACATTCTAGTTTGGGAATATGAATGTTTATGATAGAAAATACCTTCCTTAGGTCCCACAGAGGACGTGTGACAGGGAGGGAATTTCTCAAATGCCTCCATTAATGGTTTTGTACCAGTGGTTCTTGGTGGACGGAAAACTCCAATTTTGAAATCTGTATGCTATAATCTACTCTTCATAGATATAAATTCAAAATTTTTATTTCCATGGTTGTCTCCCAACTAATTAGGTTTAGTTATCTTAAGGAAGGAAAAGTTTCCTTAGTAGTAACTCTAACTGTATAGTGATTTCATTTAAATCTGAACCAAGGTACTTAAGTTTCCTTGTGCTTGTTCTGCATGTCTTCTGGGGTCTAATCAGGAAAGAGTAGATTTGAAGTTAGCCCCACCTTTGCACATAGCTCTGATTCTTACTGAGTATATCACCTTGACAAAACAAGGAGGAGAAAAGATTAACCCAAATCAAACAATATTTTAGGACAATATATAGTCAAATGTTCTGTTCTATCAGAGAACAGAACAAAAGCCAGGATGAAGTGGACATCCACATATTCATTGAGGCGAGACTTCATCTGTGCCTTGAAGGATGGTGAAGGATATGAGATTTAGACGGGCTAAGAAGGACATTCAAGGAAAAGTGTGTAATGAAGACTTAATCGGACAGATTATGTCCATGGAATACTGAGCTTCCCAGAAAGGTCATCATGTAGAGCCCCTTTTATAAGAAAAAAGGTAAAAAGGGGAGGTGGAGCTTCAGTATCAACAGCTTCAAGAACAGAAGGTGTTTATTTTTGGTGCAGGAGCAAATAAAGAGCCAAGAATTTTGAGCAGATATCTAGCATGATGAAAGTAGCAATTGCTAATCTAAGAGAGTACTTCAGGGTATAAGGGGAAAGTGAGAGACCTTTAAATGGTTACTAAAATAATCCATATATGAGATGGTCAAAGTTTGAAAAGGAGTAGCGCAGTGGCTTAGGGTTATATACCCCAGAAAAGCATGTTCTTAATCTTAATCCATTCCTGTGGTGTAAAACCATTGTAAAGAGGACCTTTTTATGTCAGTTATGGTGTAGCCCAACTGAATCAGGATGGGTCTTAATCCTATTACTGGAGGCCTCATAGAGAAGGCCACAGAGGGAAGCCACATGGAGCAGCCAGAAGCTGGAAGTCAAGGGAACCAAGGAAAGAAAGGAGACAATGACACCATGTACATTGCAGTAAAACAGAATAGCCAAGGAACCCTAAAGATTGCTGGCCATCCAGCCCCAGAATGCCAGTCTTCTGGGAGAAAGCATCACCTTGCTTGGACTTCTAGCTTCAAAACCATGAGCCAGTAAATTCCTATTGTTTAAGCCAACCCACTGCATGGTATCTGTTTGAGCCATTAGGGGACTAAAACAAGTAGTGATTGTAGGAATGAAAAGGAAATAGCATAATGCAGGAAATTTCAAGGGCAAATAGAATCAAAGAACTGGTTTCAAGCCTAAATATAAGGAGAATCATAGGATTGTAGCAAGGAGAGAACACTAAAGAGAAGATAATAATTAATTACATTTTGGACATACTGAGTATTAGGTAATAAGATATAAAAGTGGAGATGATTGACACACTCTTGTGCATATGATTGTAGATGTCAATGGTAATGAACTAGAGAAAAAACCTTTGGGGTAAAAGCATAGTAGTGATTGTTGAAGCCATGTGAAAAAGTAGCTCTCCCAGGAAGGGAAGATGAAGAGCTGAGCTTAGTAGAACAGAGCAGAGTTCCACAGACTGCAGATCACAGGGCAGAGACAATGGGAGAAAGATAAGCTAACAAAGCAAACCTAAAAACCAGGTGTTTCTTTTGGGAGACTTAATTAGGGCTGAGGCCCCTACATAGATTCCAAGTACATATGAGCCTCAGAATTCACATCCTGTTTCAGACACCTAGACCTGCCTCATAGAGAATCTGAAACTCTGGGATGAGTCTAGAACAACTAGATCTTTCAGAAATGCTCTAAAACTGGGGTCAGCAGAACTTTCCCATAAAAGATCAGATAGTAAATATTTCGTGTTTTGTGGGCCAGATAGTTTCTATTGCCACGCCTTACTTCTGCCATTGTAGTGGGAAAGCAGCCATAGACAGAATATGTAAATGAATGCATGTTTGGTGGTGTTCCAACAAAACTTTATTTACAAAAACATGGTAGGCCAGGTTTAGCCTACAGGCCATAGTTTGCTGGGCCCTGTTCTAGAATGTATACAACCCCAACCAGGCCTTGTCTTGGTTGCTCTATAATTCGCAAGGAGACAGAGTAGCACCCACATCCTATTTCTCCAAGTTGTATTGTCTGTGTTTGCGATGCCATGTCTAGATGTATTTCTTTTTATAATAAGCAAGCATTTGGCAAATATCTGAAAGATGTCTTGAAGTAGTAGGAAAAATCAGAACTTAGCTGAGGTACAGTCACTGCAAATGTAATGAGGTGTAAAATATTCTATTCTCAACCAGTACGCCATGCTGCTTTAATTTACAGAATATACAATTATATAGCATTAAAATTCTTGTATATCAGTCTTGTCACAAAACTTGAAATGAGAACAGAAAAAACGTGTTCAATCTGCTTATGTGACAATTACCATAATGTGAATGGGGAATAGTGAAAATTCTTAAGAGTTCTCATTATTTTAAGAATGCCACTTTTGGTCCTTCAGTTGATTGCCCCAGGAATTCTCTGTGTTGATCACAAATCAGTTTACCTTCCAATAGGAACTGGGTGACACTGAAAGGCCTTGAACTCTTTTGGTTTGCACTAAAGGCAGTTCCTGACAGGAAAGCATCAGCGATATCTTTGTTTGCTCATAAACATTCTATGGATGACTCTGTGACTATGATTACAAAGGTAGGAGGAGGAGTTCATTCCAAAGGAGACCCTGGACTACCTACTGTAACATCTTACACACAATAAGAAATATACTATTTTCAAGACCCTCAGAAGTTATCTGTCAGCTCTAAAATGATGTTTCTAAAGAATCAATAAGACAACCCATCATCTCTTTTCTACCTTTTCTTCTGCAATTCCTTTATTCTATAAGTAGGCAGTGTAAAATAGAGAGCAAGGATTTTGGAGACTGGAAGATCTGGATTTGAAAATGATAGTAGCTACAAGGTCCTGTATTAGATGCTTTGAGCAATTTGCCAAATCTCTCTGAGCCTCAGCTTTCTCTGTATAAAGTGAGGCTAATCATCCTCACTTCATTGTGATGTTATGAGAATTAAATGAGTTAGTATTTAGAGAACATTTAGCACATTTTCTGCCTAATAAAATGCTTACGCATGTCAACATGTATTAATAAATTCTCTACTATGTAACAGAGGTTCTGGATACCAAGGATACAAAGTTAGAAAGAGATAGGCCCTGCCCTCAACAAACTCTCCATATGTAGGTAGACATTCAGGGCTCAGATGCAGGAAATAGAAACCACTCTTGCTATTTTATGGAGAAAGTATTTAATATAGGGAATTAGATACTTACCAAATTGTTGTAAGGCCTAAAGGAAGTCCAGGCTCTCTTCTGGAATTCCAGAAATGACTCCCCGTTAAGACCACCTGCCTGGCCTTGTGAAGACAGCTACACTCTCTGCCACAGTGAGGAAGAGGGAGAATCAGAAGAGCAGGAGAATCACTGAAGTCAAGAGCACACTGCCTTAGCTGTGATCCGGGGATCAGGAAGCCACTGTCATTCCATCTGCCGCTGGACACCCGTGGAGTACTGATGGGAAACAAGAGCACTGCCACAAAAAAACCTCAGTGTCTACATGACTGTGGGTGTGCAACCTTTCTCCCTCTGTCTGAGTCTCATGAAAGAGTATCTAATTTGCTGAACTACAATCTAGCTGCAAGGGAGTCTGGAAAACATTTAAATTTTTTAGCTTTACAGCATCTGCAGTATAATGAGGCATACTGGAAGGAGAGTAGAATAGATATTGAACACTACAACCCATCACAATAGAGAGACAAGCAGGTAAGTCTATAATATTAGGACTAAGGCATAAGTGAAATTAAAGGAAACTTTACAGTGTAAAGGGACAGCACAAAAGAGGGAGTGATTTTTTTCTAACTGGAGAGGTAATAGCTGGGTTTTCAGGATGAATAGAAACTAACAAGACACTTAGATAGAAGAAAAGCATTCTGCGTAGAAGAGCAGCAGACAAAATGTTAGTTCCTCTTCCTGTCTTCTACCTTGAAGTGACAACAAACATTTTGAATATGAAGTTGACATATCCTTAAGAAAAGCAGGAAAAGTTTGAAGAGTTGTTCCTCTGGTAATTTTTTTTTTTCAATATGCAATTCCTCCAAGTATTTTCATGGCTTGATAGCTAGCTCATTTATTTTTATTTTCTTTATTAGAGAAGTTGTGGGTTTACAGAATAATTGTGCATAAAATACAAGCTTCCCAGATACCACCCTATTATTAACAACTTGAATTGGTGTGGAACATTTGTTACAATTGATGATAACATATTTTCATAATTGTATGATTAACTATAGTCCATGCTTTAAATTAGGGCTCACTGTGTAGTGTACTTGCATGTTTTTTTTAAATTATTCTGTTACTATATAGACAATCTAAATTTTCCCTTTTACTTACATTTAGATATATATTTCTGTGCTTTTAATTGTGTTCACAATGTTGTGCTACCATTATCACCTTCCATTACCGAAACATTTTCATCATTCCAAATAGGAACCCTGTACATTTTAAGCCTCAATTTCTTGTTCTCTACCCCCACCCCATCCCCTGGTAACCTATATTCTAGATTCAGACTATGAGTTTGCTTATTCTAATTATTTCATATCAGTGAGGTCATACAATATTTGTCCTTTGTGTCTGGCTTATTTCACGCAGCATGATGTCTTCAAGGTTCGTCCATATTGTCATGTGCTTCAGGACTTCATTCCTTTTTATAGCTGAATAATATGCCATTGTAGATATATACCACATTTTGTTTATCCATTCATCGGTTGATGGACACTTGAGTTGCTTCCGTCTTATGACTATTGTGAATATATGATGTGCAAATATCTGTTTGAGTCCCTGCTTTCAGTTCATTTGGGGTTATACCAAGTAGTGGGATTGCAGGTTATATGGTAGTTCTATACTTAGCTTTCTGAGGAACTGCCAAACTGTCTTTGACAGTGGCTGCACCATTTTACATTGCCACCAGCAATGAATGAGTGTTCCTATTTCTCTACATCCTCTCCAATACTTATTTTCCATTTTTGAAATAGCAGCCATTCTAATGGGTGTGAAATATCTCATTGTGGTTTTGATTTGTGTTTCCCTGATAGAAAATGAGGTTCAGCATCTTTTCATATGCTTTCTGGCCATTTGTATATCTTCTTTGCAGAGATGCCTATTCAAGTCTTTTGCACATTTTTTAATTGGGTTGTTTGTCTTTCTGTTAAGTTGAAGGATTCTTTATATATTCTGGATATTAAACCTTTATCAGATATGTAGTTTCCAAGTATTTTCTCTGATTGTGTAAGCAGCTGTTTTACTTTCATGATAAAGTCCTTTGAGGAACAATAGTTCTTAATTTTGATGAGGTCCCGTTTATTTTTTTTTTTTTCTTTTGTTACCTGTGTAAAGTCTAAGAAACCATTGCCTAACACAAGGTCCTGAAGATGCTTCACTACATTTGCTTCTAGGAGTTTTAGAGTTCTGGCTCTTATATTTAGACCTTTTATCCTTTTTTTTTTTTTTTTTTTTTTTTTTTTTTTTTGTACCAGATATGAGGTAGGGGTCCTCCTTCTGTTTTTGGCAAATGGAGATCCAGTTTTCCAGCACCGTTTGTTGAAGAAACTATTCTTTCCCAATTGAGTAGTCATTGCCCCCTTGTCAAAAATCAGTTGCCATAAATGTGAGGGTTGGTTTCTGAGCTTTCAGTTCTATTCCATTGGTCTACATGCCTGTCCTTGTGCCAATACTATGCTGTTTTGAATACTGTGGCTTTGTAGTAAGTTTTAATATTGGGTAGTGTGAGTCTTCCAACTTCATTCCTCTTTGTCACAGTGGCTTTACCTATTTGGGGCCCCTTACCCTTCCGAATAAATTTGATGATTGGCTTTTCCATTTCTACAGAGAAATTTGATGGACTTTTAATTGGGATTACCTTGAATCTATAAATTGCTTTGGGTAGTAATGACATATTAACAATATCTAGTGGTCCAATCCATGAACATGGAATGTCCCGCCATTTATTTAGTTCTTCTTTGATTTCTATTTTAGCAATGTTTTGTAGGTTTCTTGTTTACAAGTCCTTTACATCCTTGATTAGTTTTATTCCTAGATATTTGATTCTTTTCATTGCTATTGTGAATGGAATTTTTTTTTTTTTTTAATGTCTTCTTCCTATTCATTGCTTCTGTCTATAAGCACTACTGAGTTTTGTGGGTGGATCTTGTACCCTGCCATCTCGCTGAATTTATTTATTAGCTTTAGGAGCTTTATTGTGAGTAATTTTTTCTAGGTATTTTTGATTGTCCCTGTGACCTGAGAGTAAGATTCATGAGTACAAGGAAAAGAGTTGTTTTGCATGCAAAGCTATACTGAGAGTCAGAAGCATAAAAGGGACTCAGCAAACAACAGTGGAATTAATATCATTAAGGATGAGCATAAAGCATGATAAGGTGAGATAATAAATATGGGACTAATATCTTCAGAGGTCTAGGAGCTAAGTGTATGTGATAAGAGAAACCTTCATGGAATTTTTAAAATAGGGAATGAAATTCAAGCAATGAGAACTTCATAAGCACAGGCCTATAGTTTAACGGCACAAGACATATTCAGGTATTATTTAATTGGTTTAATTGTGAATACAGCTTAACTTTATAGGCTTCTAGTTTCATAGGGGAGTAATTGCACTGAAGTCTGGAAAAATAATTTGGCAATCAAAAAAGGTCTGGATTCCTTGAGTTCTTTGTATCACCTAGAATTTTGGCTTATTTCTAGCAGTAACCCATTGAATTATATTGATAATGACCATAATCAGAGTAGATTTTAGGAACATTCATCTGGTGATGTGATAAGCAGGATGCAGAGGAAAAGGGGGAGATGCTGGAGGTGTGTTTAGTGGCCATCACAACTCACCATATGTTAAGTGGAAAGGCTCTGAATGGAATTGTGATGGAGAATGTAAAAAAAAGAATTACATGAGCAACATATTCCCTTTTGAAGTGAAATGTGTTTTTCAAATACAAGTCTGACAATCAGAGTGACATAGACTTTTCAATATCTTTATTTTCAATAATTTTATTCACACATTTAGCTGGGGAAAAAGTGCATGAACACACTGACACCTGGTAGAAGGAATATGTATTGCTCATATATCTCAGCACCATAGTTTATTGGCTCTGCTAGCCTAATAAATCTTAATCTCTCTGGACCTCAGTTTCCTTCTCTGTAAAATGGGGGTGAAGTAATATTTAATACATCGGGTGGTTGTATAAGTTAAATAAGAGTATCTATGTAAAGCCCTCAGAACAACACCTTACATATAATAAGTGCTCAGCCAGTGTCACCGTTGCCATGATCATCATTATCGATGCCATCGTCATCAGTGGAGAGGTAGTGTAGAACAGTGAAAAGAGGAAGACTTTGGAGCCAGCCAGATATTATCAGTTAGGTTCCTGGCAGGAAACAAATGGAACTTAAATTGAGCTGTTTGGAGAACAATTTAATAAAGAAACAACGGTGTTTACAATGTCCTGGGCAGGTTGTAGAGCAAGAAAAGGGATAATATACTACCACATCTTAGAGTGGAAGGGCAACAGTTATCAGCACTAGGCCTGAAGGGGTATGGGGAAGAAACAATTACAGGAATTTGGAAGCAGATTCATGTGGCAGGAGCCACAAGCAAAGTTGTGACCTTTGGTCAAGAGATGCAACCTTTGCAGCCCTGCAGTGAAGGAGGCTGAGGGGATGAATACCCTAACTTCTCTCTCCTCCCTCTTTCCAGTCTTCTCCCGGCACTTCCCATTGCTGGTGGCCAACCAAACCATGGGCAGAGGGCAGAGGGCCCTGTGGTGCAGTCCACACGGGTCAGCATCAAGGAGCATAGAGCGTGCTACAGATGGGTGCAGAGTGAAACTAGAAGGATAAATAGAATCTATCCAGCAAACACACTCCCAGTTTTGAAGCTGCTTTGTAACTTACTTAATTTTTCTGAGATTCAAGTTGCTTGCTTTAAAACAAGGATAATAATAATAATAGTCTTGTAGATTATTGTAATTGGAAAAAAAAAAAAAAAAAACCTAAGACAATGTCTGAAAAATATCTAGCAGAGCATCTGGCACATGGCAGACGTCAGTTAATGTTCTCCAGTCCTGCCCCAGCCAATGACAGCTCTTTGCACTTGTGGCTTTGCTTTGCAGCCTTTATGAGCTCCATGGACCACATGTATTAGTGGCACCTGGGGGCCTTTTTAACAGGTGAGTTCATGGCCCCCACCCCAGGCCCACTATATTATGAGCAGAAGAGTGGGGCTCTGTTTAACACAGGTTCCTCCAAGTGATTTTCATGCCCAATAAAATTTGGGAACCACCATCCTAGAGGTCCATATTTCTCAGAGATGGCCACTTGGGTAAAGTACAGGTGAGATTTATCTGTGCTTGGCAGACATTAGGGATAGTCACAGCCCATCAGCTCTGGGAAGATGGGCCATCAGACCAGGACGCTAACGAGCTGCCTCATGGTGGCAGGCCTCTCGGAGTCTCCATTTTACCGACTTTATTAATGCCTGAGGAACAGTGTTCCCAGGCTTTTAATTAAAATTTTTCTAACATTCAGACCCTAATTGTTTTCAAGTTTGGAAATGGGCTTGTCGAGGAGCTGAGGTTTACTCCTCTCTCAGAGAAAACTTTATAGAAAAAGCAGAAGCTTTTGAAGGGAATAAAACTTTTTGAAGCTTTGTAGATGAAAGCAGGTCAAGTCCAAATATAAACAGGAAGAGACCAAAACTTAGCATAAAATCACAGGATAAACAAACTAGCTTTAATTTAATAAGGAAGATGTAAGAAAATCCATCTTCAGCCACGAAAAGGAATGAAGTACTGACATATGCTACAACATTGGTGAATCTTGAAAGCATTACGCCAAGTAAAAAAACCAGACCAAAAGACCCAGCCTATATAATTCCACTCATATCAAAGTCTAGAATAGGGGAATCTGTAGAGATAGAAAGTAGATTAGCAGTTGCTTGGGGTTGGGGAGGAGAAAATGGGAGGGTGGAGAGTAGTGATAGCTAAAGGATATGGTTAAAATATTCTAAAATTGACTGTGGAGATTGCACGTTTCTGTGAATATACTAAAAACCATTGAATTGTACACTTGAAATGGTTGAATTATATGGTGTGTGAATTGTATCTCAATAAAACTATTTAAATTTAATTAAATGTTTTATTTAATTACAAAGAAAAAAATCACTAATCTGAGGCAGACATCGAGCTCATGATTTGGGTCCTGGATTGTGAGAGGATTTGAGTTGGCTGCAGGAAACAGAGACTCAAGATAGCAGTGGCTTAGACAAAAAAGAATGTTATTTCCCTCTCATGCAGAGGAAGGCAGAACAGCGCTGGTGTGGCAGTGTTGCTCCACAAAGCTCTCAAGCAATCAGGCTCCTTCCAGCTTTCGGTACTACCATCCCTAGAACGTGGCCCATGTGCTCATTTACCTCCAGTGGTCACACCTGTGCCCCAAACCCCAGGAAGAAGAGAAGGTACAGACAGTATGGAACAATTAACATTCAAAGGAGGTTTAAAATCTGCCACACAACACATCTGATTACACCCCATTGGCCAGAATTTGTTCACATGGCCACTCCAAATTGCAAGAGAGGCTGAGAAACAGGATCACAGCTAAACATTCTGTTAAGTGAGTGATATATTGACGGCTATTAGGCATCACTGCCACAGATTCTGTAGCCTAAGAAACTCGGGAGCCGCTGTTTCCTATAGAACAGTTATCAGTCAAGTTACAGTCGGTAACACAGAAACCACTCCATGTATTTTAAAGAGAGAATGTAATGAAGGGAATTGGCTGCACAAGTGATAGAAGAGCTGAATATCTGGGGAAATGAAGCAGCCCAGAGATTAGCAACAGCAGGAAGCTTCTACTGCCGCTGGGACTGGAGGGACGAAGAGGAGGCAGAGCCTAGAAGTCAGGGCTGCCTGGCAAAGCTTGGAACCCCAGTAGGCTACTCTGGTGGGAGCTGGAGCCAGGAAAAGATGCAGCCACTGCCAAAGATGCCACCAGAAGCAATGTGATAGGGGAAGAAATATGCTGGCCTTTTTCTTCTTTGACCCCTTAGCCTCCTTCCAGTGCCTCACATTGGCTGACACTACCTAAAAGGTAGAGGCAGGGGAGTCTGGGAAATGTAGTTCCATGGAAACAGAGGCAAAGAAGGGTAAAGAATGGATCTGGAACAGTACCCAAACCCAAGCTGTAGCCCTGTATAGGTTACTAACAATTGATACCTTGGTAGACATTGTTTCTGGATAAAGTTGAGAAATTTGCAAATTTGTTTCTCATGTGTATTTACGGATTACATAACCCTTTATGGAGAAGGTGAACGGTGATAATAAAGTAATAGAAGCTGAGTAATGGACAAAACAGTGGAATCAAAAGACCATGAAGTCCTGAAAATCAAAACAAAAACATTTTTTCTAAGATTCATTTGGAAGTTACAATAGCACTTGCTATGGAAGAAATACTATGTCCCCCTTTCCCAAACCAAAATTGATATGGCCATGAAGTGTAAGCATGACTTAGAATGAAAAAGCAAAGGCAAAATCAGAGATAGACAGGTAGAACTGGGTATCTTCTGTGTAGAGTGAGTATCGGCAGACCTTAAAAAAGGTAAGCCCACAAGGGAGTGGGAGGAGAGAACCCAGAAGTCCCACAAGGATCCTTTGAAAGATGGATAACAGGGTGTTCCAGTTCGCTAATGCTGCTGTTATGCAAAATACCAGAAATGGATTGGCTTTTATAAAGGGGGTTATTTGATTACAAAGTTACACTTCTACAGCCATTAAAGTGTCCAAACCAAGGAATAAACATGAGTATACCTTCACTGGAGAAAGATCATTGGCTCTGGAAAACCTCTGTTAGCTGGGAAGGCATGTGGCTGGCGTCTGCTTGCTCCCAGGTTGCATTTCAAAATGGCGTTCTCCAAAATGTCAGCATCAACTGTCAACGGCCATCTTCAAAATGTCTCCCTAAGCTGCAACAGCACTGAGCGCCATCTGTCTGAGTTTTTATAGGGCTCTGGTAAATTAATCAAGGCCCACACTGAATGGGTGGGCCACACCTCCATGGAAATAATCTAATCAAAGGTATTACAGACAGTTGGGTGGGTCACATCTCCATGGAAACAACCTAATCCAAATATTCCAACCTAATCAACACTAATATGTCTGCCCCCACAAGATTTCATTAAAGAACATGGCGTTTTGGGAGACATAATACATCCAAACCAGCACACAAGTGAAAGGTGCATTTCCTGGGTACAATGTTAACAAGGAGTAGAGGAGGCCAGGATCTACTCAGCTGCATCATAGTGAGCCTACAACCACATTAGAGGATAAACACTTGAAGATGGTTGTTGGGTTTTGCAGCCCAGAAGGTCATGGACTACTTAGTGAAGGCAATTTATGTGGAGGGGAGGGGAATCTAAACTGGAATAGGATGAGAACAGTCTCTTCTGCATTTCTCCATTTACTGGCTCAACAGAAGCAGTAAACAACCCCTATTCCCAGAACTATGCTGACAACATTGGTGACGGCGGCACACAAATTAGGAGGTAAACAAAAAGCCATGCTAATTTCAAGCTCCATTAGAAACACAAGCAGGGAAAAAAAAAATCTTCTGCGAAACAGAGAAGGTCAAAATTGGAAGGGAAAAAAACTTTCTTTTTGAGATCCTAAGAAGGCCTAAGAAGGTACTGCCAAGAGTGAAGACCTGGGAAGATTCTGTTTTCTCTCTTACTTTGGCTAATCATAAAATTCTAAAACAAACCATCTTGGTAATGTCTGCTCTAATCAGATATGTGGGGTGACGGAGTGTGAACTGAGTGTTCTTCCTCCTGTAAAAGGAAACCCGTACAGTGTTTGGGATATGACCACAAGATTCTTTTCCAGAGCTGTTTTCTATTATATCTCTTGCGTGTAGTTTTTTTTTTTTTCTTTAAAGGGCCCCCAATAATGTTTCTGACCTCGGCATAATGCATAAGTATCATTCATTTGAGGACTCCACAGCAGACCTTGTCTCTGACATGAAATTGGCATAACATGGTCTTGTCCAAGAGACCTTGGGCACCTTTACTCCCTTTGCAAAATGTGTTGCATATCCCAGACCAAGTCCAGGAAATCACACACTTCCTTCTCTTACTTGCCTGTGCTGAAGGGGACGATACTCAAATGAAAACAGATATCCCTCGTAAGATCTCTTTTATGTCAAGGCATCAGGGTCTTTGATGATGGATGAGCCTTCATTTGTAAATTTAAAGCCGCATGTATTAACTTAGTTTCCTTCCAGGAATTTTGTATTAGTGAGTGTCACATATGTCTTTATAATGCTCCAACACCAGATGCCTAGTTGCACTTTGATTCAATATATGAAGGAAGAAAAGATACATGAGAATGTCACCATAACTTTTTTGGCCGGGTAGTAGGTCAGAGGTTCCATCCCACCTGTATGTAAGGGATTGCCTTGCTGATCTGTCAGGCTTCTTTCTGGTTTTTGTGATCCTATGATATCTTTTCCCCAGAAGTTTTTAATTTGACAAATCAATCACTAAACACAATCAGATCCACCATCTCTCACCCCAAGACTAAGTAGATAGCTTTAAATATGGACATTTTGAGAGCAACAGATTTCCCTTTTGAGCATGGAAATATAGTCTTTGCTAAATTACATTATTGGACTGAACTCTAGGTATTAGTTACAGTGGTAAGTAAGAAATTGTAGGAGCTCTTTTCTTAGAATCAGGTCATGGATTGTGTCCTAAATTTAAGTGTTGCTCATGGCACCATACAGGCTGGCATTTAATTATATTCAGTTTAGCCCTTTATTATATACTATCTCTTATTCTCCAAATGTTTCGTGTATGCTAGTCCTGTCTTCTCCAGCTCTGTTGTAAGCTCTTTGAAATCAGAGCTCATGTCCCACAGTAGGTACAAAACAAATATATTACAAATAAATTAATGAGAAAAGGAATAAATGAATGTGACTACAAATTCACAATGGCACCAGTCACGTTACAAGATGAGACCTAAGAAATTCAAGAAGAGTTTACAACTAAGGAGAGTCCCTGGTTTTTCCTGGAAGGCATCCAAGTTCTCCTCCTCTGGTTTCCATGAATAATATACAAGTTTAATTTTCCTCCCTCTTCCTTTCCCCTTTTCATCCACTCTGAAAAAAAAAAATAAACCCTCAAATATGTGGTGCTAGAAAATATCGTGGTGAGTTTTACCATATTCCAGTTGCTGTGTATAGAAAATATCGTGGCGAGTTTTACCATATTCCAGTTGCTGTGTCTAAACTTATTTTGGCTTGAGCCTGAACTTTTAAAATTTTCTCAGTTTCCTCAAAGTGTTATCTTTGCCTTCTTTTGTGGACATCTTATTAAAACACCTGTTTTAAATTAGATATTCCTAAAATGCAGTCTGTCTGAGCGGCTCTTAGATTTAGTATCTGCAACTTTTAGCTTTGAATGACCCCTCACTGGGCATTTTAGAAATCAGGTGTTTCATTCAGTGGGTCAGGAGAACCTCTTCTGTCATGACACCTTTTCATGTTTTTATTTTGCATGTTCACTGTTCGTGGTGCTCACAGCTGTAACACATTTCATACTTTTGGATCCTCCACATTGATTGCAGCTTTGCTGATTATCCCCATCAGATGAACTTACCACTTTCCGCTCTTCACATCTCCAAAGTTTTTCATCCCATTCAAGATTTTTATATCTTTTTTATCCCAGGGTTTTATTACCAGGTCATGGTGCATTTGGTCCTGCTTCTAATTTGTCGTTAGCATTTCTTCCCTGGCTTGTTCGTTTTGCGTTTCTGCAAACGTTTCAACCATTGTTAGATATCTTTAAACCTTTTAACCTTTAATTAAGTAAATAAATGTTACAAGTGCATAAAATTATTTGACTCTATAAATGAATGCCCCAAATTGCATGCAGTTCTTATAAACATCCTAATGCACTGTATTAAGTTTAAAATAGATAAACATGTTTAGGTTGGCACATTGTGGAAAATGTAAGCTTAATTCCCAGTGCATAAACTCTCAAAAGCAAATACAATTTTGTGAACATGAACCAACTATCTGTAATTTGTCATTGTCAACATTTAAAAATTTAACAGAAAAGGTGCGAAAGAGACTGGCTAGATAATTATCTATCCTGTGTTTCTGGAACTTTGCTGTGTGTCTGAATCACCTGGAGGGCTTGTTGGGACACTGACTGCTGAGCCCCAGCCACAGATTTTCAGGTTCAGTAGGTCTGCAGTAGAGCCCATGAATTTTCATTGCTAACAAGATCTCGGGTGATGCTGATTTTAGGACCACACGTGAAAACCAGTGCTATCCCGTTTCTCTTTCTGAGCACACAGAAGGACTACACTTCCCAGCCTCACTTGCACATAGGTTAAATGACTGGGTTTTGGTCAGTGGAACCTGCACATTGCTTTCTAGCCCCGTGGTAAGAGTCCCTGCATGATCCTCCAGTGTCTCCCCTTTCCTGGGCAACTGTGGAGGCCTATGTTGATGATGGCTTCATCCCAAGATGGAAGGTGCCTAAATCTCTGAGTCCAGGCATGGAGGGGAACTGCCTTACTTACATCACTATCATGTCAGAGAGAAATAGATCTTTATTACATCGAGGCCCTGGGGTTTGGAGACAGAATTGCCTTACCTACCTAATGCACATGATCTCAAGAGGAACCATGTTCTACTATGAGAAACTTTTTCTTGATTATATAAATATGAGCGGAATTGAATTGATCTACCATCCACCACCCAACTTAAAAAAAAAAATCTATTTGAATTGATTTGTACATACTCAGCCTAGAGCTATACACCAGAGGCCATGAAAAAATTTTTTCAAATCCTTCAGAACATCTCCTAAATCCACCTTAGAACAGTTTTTGGTGATCTCTCATTGAAGTTTTCCAACTGCCTCTTCCCTTGGACTCCTTCATGTCCAAGTTGTCCTACCCATGCATCCTTTGTCTCGTGGTGGATGAGACCAAGACCCTTTTCTGACAGCTCTGCCTCTCTTCCTCCCCTACCTCATTCTACAAATGAGGTCATCCCTGAATTTCTGACCCATCTTGATTAGAGCAGAATTTCCTCTTAGGTCTCTGACCATGTTGAGAGTAAGGTTAGTGGGTCTGGAGTAACCCACATCTCTCATTATGTCACATGAGGTGGAGAGCAGAGAGTCTGCTGGGCAATCCCTGAGCCTTAGCCCTACAGCTGGCACTGCTCTTGCTGAATCTGTGACCCATCCTCTTTCTCTGGACCCTGCTTCCCCACCCCCATTCCCACCCCAGCCTTCTGCCTTCCACAGCCTCTCTGAACTCAGCCATTTCCCTAGCTGAGCACTTGGTATCCACCAGGCTATGGCACTCCATTTATTTTTCAGTTATCCTCTCCAGACCTTCTTCTACTTCATACCCAATGAGTAAAGTAGATTTTAGTCAAATTCTCTGTTACACAAATGCTGTCTCCTTGTGCCTATTCATGTCTCACATACACATACACAGTTGGACACATGGCAATGATTTTTCCCAAATATACCTTCTTAAAACATGCACTTACCTCAGCCCCTTCCTTGCCTACTGCCCCACACTACTTTACAAGAAATTGAGGTCCAAAGATTACATTAAATCAAAGGTTCCATCATAAAACAGCATTCTATTTTCTGGTTACAAGCAAATATGTGTTCATCGAAGAGAATTTTGAAATTGAAGCGTACACAAAGAAAAAAAATCACCTTTAATACCAGCTACTATCCAAAGATAATCTCTATCAATATTTTATTATATATTTATATAATTTATATAGTTATTTCTTACCATGCCATTTAAATATATCTGGCTGCTTACTATTCTATTATTTGTTTAGGCCATCATTTATTCAAACAATCCAAACAAATGTTTCTTCCACTTTTCTTGTAATTATAAATAACAATGGGATGAACATCTCTGTCCCAAAATTTTGTGCACACACCTGATAATATTTCTAGGATAGGTTCCTAGCAGATGAATTTCTTGGGAAAAGTGTATGAATACCCTTGATAAGTGTTTATTGAGCACCTACTACTACATGTCAGGCATTGTTCTAAGCGGCAGGATTCGGGTAAGGAATAATGAGACAAACAGCACTGCCCGCTAGCATCTCAATGTTTATTCATTTCCCTCGTGGGTGAGCATTTAGGGTGCTCCCAGATTTTCACTATTGTAAAATGCTGCAATGGACATCCAAGCACCTTTATGTATGCCTCTAAGTGCACATAAATGAATATTTTACTGGGGTAATTCTTAAGGCAGAATTTTAAGGGTTTACTAGCCATTGCCAAGATTGCCAAATTGCGCTTTGAAGTGGTTGCTCTGATTACCAGTGCTCCATTATATCTCATTTCTCTACAGCCCCCAGCCAATGCTTGGGTTTAAGTTTTGGGCAGCTAATGAGTATGAAATAACATTTCATTATTTTTAGCTTGCATTTCCCAGTCATTACTAGTAAAGTTGAATATCTTTTCAAATGCACAATAGCCATTTATATTTCTTCTTCTATGAGTATATATTTTGCCAATTTTCCCCTTAGTTTGTCTTTTACTTGTTGGTTTGCTGAACGTTAAATATAAATTTTGGATACTAATTTGTGGCTGGTTATGTGTAACAATGATCTTTAATCTTTGTCTAAGATGTCTTTTCTATACTGACATTAAATAATATTAATAAAATTTGTCAATCCTTAAAAAAAGTGTATGAACAATTGAGGTAAAAATTACAAGAATGAGGCAAAATGATTAAAAGTGATTATGTGTAGGAAGCAGTAAACTGGGATGGGCAGAAATGGGGCAGAGAAATGCTGTTGTCTTTTATAAAGCAATGCATTTGACTTTTCCTGTTTACCATGTTTATGTATTATTAAGATTAAAAATAAATATTACATTGTATACATTATTTGAATTTTTCCCAAAGCACAAGTATGCACTCACAAGAGTGTATGAACATTTTAAAGAGTACATATCACATACCCATATGAACAAACTGCACTTCTGAAAATTTATAACATTATTCCCTCCTGCCAAGAGAGTATTAGCAGTTTCCTCTCTGTAACAGGCTCTTCACAAACTAGATATATTTCTTTTTCTTTTTCAGTCTTCTCTAATTAGGTTCAAAATGACATGCAAGCATCACGTCACTGATGTTTATTGAGCACTTACTATGAGCTCTGCACTTTGCTGGTTGCTGAAGAAAGAGAGGAGTGTAGCAAATGCATGGCATGCCTTCAGAGAATTTACAGTCTAGTGGAAGAGACATCAAACAAATAATCCTCAACTAAATATGGAATTACAAATTGAGGAAAGTGCTGGCATTCAATGGACGGGACTTACCTGTTCCTTGAACTCCAAGAAGGCTTCCTTCCCTGAAGAGGGAGTGTTGAGCTGTCATGTGACGGCAGAAAGAACATTTTGAATAGAAATTTGAAGACAGAAAATAAGGGCACGGTGCATTGAAGGAATGAGTGTGGGGCAGCACAGAGAGGCAGGGGAAGAATGGTGAGAGATGAAGCTGGAAGGAAGGTCCCTGGGAGGGGAAGAGACACATCATCCCCCTGACTCTCAGTCTCCTTACCAGCATCAGGGCTCAGTTACAGCCACCTGATGGGTTTATTGTGAGTATTAAATGTCCACATATGTGTAAGACCCAGGTTCACATCTGGCCCCTAGGGGGCGCTTGGTTATGGTCCTTTCCTTTTACCGTTCCTTTCCCTCTCTCCCCTATATTTTGAGCTAATTAAGAGGCAGAACTCTGTCTTCTATTTCAATGGATCCCTTTAGTGCCCATCCCAGTTTGAACTGCTTATTAAGTGCTTAATAAATGGCAGCTGGGGTTGCCATTATGCTTACTAAGCATTCCTCTGTGAGCAGGCATTTTACATATATTTTCTCTCCTAGTGAATTAAAGGTTTTTATTTTTATAAAAATTGCTGTGGATATACAAAACTAAATTGAGTCTTCAGCACCTGATACTCTCATATGTAGAACTCGACCTGTTTAACATGCACTGACATTCGGGGGTTATAACATGCAGTTTGGACGTGCAGTTTTATTTTCAAATAGTAAGTGGAATATTGGTTACTTCAGAGTTTCAAAGCAACATTAAGACTTAGAAAGATGAAAAATGTAATATCCATATTGGACTGCAGCATATATTTGCAGCACAGCATTTTTATGATAGCTATTAGAAAAGTGTATAAATACCATGATTAAATGAGTACATAACAATAAAAATATCCTGTGACCAATAATTTGCTGCTCAAACAACAAAGCAGTAATTTAGAGCTCTGACCTTGTAATTCAGCTGATTAGAGGAATCCAATTCTCTTTGTATTTCATGTTGTGTTGTACTGAATTGATGGTGAATTCTAAGTGAATCAATATGCCAAAAATTGACCTAGATGAGTTCCATTCCTTTTGTGTCTAGCTGAGTTGCATATCCTGTTTTTCCAATTTTCAAGTAAAAATGTTGGTTTTCTTCTTTCTAATTGCCAACACTGCAAACTAAAACTTTATTCTTCCTCATTCTCTCTCACATAATCACATTAAAGTTCTTGCCCTCAAAACTTTGCTGGCAATTCTGTTGACAATACACAAGACAAAATAGAATGCATCCCAGTCTTGCTTAACTAGATGAGCCTCGCCAGTTGTAAAAACTCCCTTTCATCAGATGCATGTACCCGGATCCAGCCAGATGCCCAGGCAGCGGATAGAAGGAGAAAGAAGGCACAAATCATCACCTTCTGTAGCATGAGCCTAAACGATTCCTTTTTTACTTTCTGATCATTGACAATAAATACAAAATAGCATTTACACTCTACATATTGCCCACAAGGAGATTTTTGTCCTTTTTGTCCATCTGCTTTGAATAAGAAGTTAAGTTGCTGTTTATCATAGCCCACAGTCCCTCTTACAAATATGGTTTTGTGTACTAGCTTATTCATGAATTATTAATATCACATTGGAAAAAACCTTTCAGAAACAGGCCCTCCTGACATGTAACTACTGGAACTTTCAGTCAAGCTTCAGGGCGATGAAGCAGGCCCAGCTCTATTAGTGAAAAAGCCACAAAGCTCTTCCTCCACTGGTGAAACAGTTCCTTT